>NC_092828.1:52239881-52556018 GCF_039878825.1 Excalfactoria chinensis
TGAACATAAACAAAAGAAGAAACACATTCTCTCAAGAAGGGAAACCAAACTAGGAGAAGTACAATGCTGGTTTTGCTTCTGCTTGGAGCTGGTCAATGCGACCACTCAGCAGGGAACTGAATTCTCATTTCCAGAGTCAGATGTGGTTTGGGAAGTAGTCTATGAACTGTTCTCGGGGGAAGTGAAGGGGACAAAAACTTGACCCATAGTCAGATGCAGCTCTGCCCAACTACAAGGGACAAGAATGAATACCCATGAGGAACTTTGACAGAGAGATGCTGTGAAGAGCCAGAATTTTCCTCCCAGTGTGAAAGAGGAGAATGTTAAGTGTTTATGTACAGAAAAGACCTTGTGTGCTCCTTGTTCTTAGAGTGAGGATCAAGTCAGTGACCAAACAGAAATGAAGATAAGAACTGCAGAAAAACAACCTGTTAAGCGTTACCAGCTATGTTGTAGGGCAAAACAGAATGAAACAACAAATGTGGGGAAGCATGCGTTTCTTCTTGGTTTCACAAATCAGTGGTTCCCTGGGAAGATGAAACCCTTGCCACTTTGGCTTAAAGCAGCTTCCAAAAACCTTGATGAAAGAAGCCTGAATATGAATCAGAGGGCCAGCATGAAGGAAGCAAACAAGCATGCACGGATTTGGATATTTAGCTAGCCTTAGCAACATCTAGGATTTTTCCTATCTTATTAACACATGCTAAAATTTTGTCCTCAGAAGATAATGAATTTGGTGAATAAATTGTGGAAAAAACAAAACAAAAACCCACATCCATGTTGTCATTGTGTTTCCTCTAGCTTCACTCCCTGCTTGTGCATGGGTTGCAGCAGCTCAGCAGGAGCACCTCAGTGCCCCAGTGTGAACGTGTGATCACACTCAGCCCTGCTGAGGCTGCCAGCTGCTGAGCAGGTGTGCTGTGCTTGAGCCCTCCTCCCTCAGTGCAAGAAACCCAGTGACAGAGCAACATATTTGCCACAGTCAGACATTAGAATCACAGTCAAATTTTAAACAGCAACAATATGTGTATATAAATGTGAAATAACACAGTGCATATAACAATACAACAAAAAAACACTTAAGACCCCAATGTCTTACTGAAGTGCGTATTTTTTTCTGTGGCAACTGTACTAGAATTAATGCTTTCTCTTCTTTTGTATCACTGTTAGGAGAATTATACAAATTGAAACATCATAATGTGATAGAAGCTATATTTCTGCATTCTCACTAGGATACGAAAGTAAGGAAAACTGTAAAAAATAAGAAAATAATATGAAATATCAAAAAGACTTGAGCCTCAAATAGTGTTTTGTATTGCAAAAATACTGTACAAATACTATTCTAGAAGTTTAATAAACAAGCATGTATTTTCCATCACTATTTCATATGGAAGACCGGGGAAGAGAATGGGGTTTTTGAGGTCAGATGGAGAGATTCAGGACTCCAGCACCTGTCCTTTCAAATCTTCTGCCCATGTGATCATTACCCAATATTAAACGTTTACTCATTTATCCTGTCTTTTGAATCTCCACAGGGAAGAAAAGGTTTGATTGCATTTAACAGACTTCTGATACAGTTGGCTAGCTTGTTTTTCTTAAAGGATTATCTGTCACTTGCATTTATTGTAGATTTTATCAGTGTTGTTAGTTACCTCTTCCATTCTGTCCACATATCCTTCCAAGTTTAGTATGAATAGATAGTCAGAACATTTAATTTAAAAGAAAAAGTATGGACTATTTCCAAGATGGGGCGGGGGGAGGGAAGGGTGGGTGGAATATAGACTGAAAAGCTCTTTATTAACGATCCACACATTATTTATCACCTCTATGAAACCAGTCCAAATTGTTCATTAAGATCTGATGAGATATTAAGGTATTCTGAGAAAGGTGAAAAAAACTGTACACACAGAGGAAAAATTGTAGGGTTTTAGGAACCATAAAAGAATACATGAAAAAAAATACAGAACAGTAAAAGGGGATTAAGAAAAAAATTACTTAAACGAAGAATAATTAACATGTTGACAAATGCCAAGGCTGGAACTGCACCTTATTTGAGCAATCTTAGGTTCCTATAAATTACTATGCAAACAAACAAAATCTACTTTTGGAAAAGCCCTAATCCCCTAATACCTGAATGTTCATTAAATAGAAAAACATGTCCTTTGCTATATAAAAGCATATCCTAAAACTTCTTGCATTTATTACAGTAATTCCAAATCTGTTCAATCATACTGCATAAGATTTTCCAACCTTGGTGATTCTATGATTCTAATATAGCCCTATTTCCAGGGGTCAGTTGGAATTGTGGATCTGATTTTGAGGAACTGCAGCATTTCACAGTCAATCCAGTTGAAGAAATATTGCAAAATCAAAAAGTCTCCGATCCAGGAGGGGAAAAAATAGCTTTCAGGTTGACACATTACTATTTGTGGAATACCTAGCGATACGACTCCTACATCTTTAGTTTTAATGAAGAAAAAGTAATAAAGAATAGTAATTATCAATTTCTTTCTCTGCTAGGTGCTACCTCATAGGGTGTTTTTATTTTTTATTTATTCTATGTGTTCTTCTTGCTTAAGTCCAGATTCTGCTGCTACCATCTCTGTTTTGCATTTTGTCATGTAGCTGGGTACAAACAAGTTCATCAACAGAATCAGGGCAACTACACCCATCTTATATAAATGCACTGCAGTATTAATCTTTAATCTGTTTGTAGCATTATCAAACTCCAAAATACTCTTTAAAGGACATCTGCTTTTATTGCAAACTTCTGTTCCATGAAGACTGTATTCAGGCTAATTAAAGAAGCTCCTAGAAAATTTCTTCTTCCGTGCAATAGAAGAGTAGGTACAGAGAACTTTCAGGAGAAAACTTTACCACCTAAATGAATCAATACATCCCATGATTTTTATTTTTTTTAAGATCATGAACCTCTTACCTCTTTCCTTATGGAAAACTGTTACATAAATCTAACTTGGAGTATTTTAGGAATCATTAAGTTAAAACTACTTCAACTTACAATCACTCTACACATGAAAATTCAAGGATAACAGCAATAACTATGAAAATATGCTGTAGAATAATTTTGACGCTTAAACAGTCAATTAGGATACCAGCCTCTTCAAGCTATTTAATGGTAAATTGCAAAAACTGCTCCATATCACAGCTATATATACTAAGTTTTTTTCATGCACAAACCTGTCAAGGTCATTTGTTGCTACTGCTAACTTAAGAAGCCATTTCACTACAAATGCTATTAACTGGAGGATTAATCAGTCATACAGCAATGCTTAAGAAACTTACTCACAAACTTTACAAATTTAAGGGTCACCTCTCCAAATATTTAAGGATAATTAATTATTTCCTCAGTTTATAAATCTCTCAAGGACATTAAGTCAGGTCCCAGCCATCAATTTATGAGGAATTTCTGCCTCCAAGGAGAAAAATCACTTCATACTTCTCAAGCACCAAATAATGTGTTGGCTGTTAGTACTCTTGTTCGTCCTCAAGAGGTTATTTTGCATGCTTACTAAATCACAAAATTAAGTAATTCACCAATACTTATTTTAGTTTGTTCATGAAAAACTAAAAAAGGATCAAGTGTGGCATATCATTTTTAGTGTATGTTTCATTTCCAGGTGAACAGGTTCCATAAATTACCAAAACACATACATTAAAAATCATTTCTAGTCTTAGAAGATTCAGTTTATCTTACTTTACCCACTTCAGTGGCCTGTCACACTGTGACTCAGCCCAGTTTAAAGGGGAAATTGCAACAAAGCCACAGAAAATCAAATAACAAAAGACGCATTGCTGACAGATTTAAGAAATGACTGAGATTTGGCCTACCATTTCAACTTCACTAGAATTTAGAAGGTTCTAGCAAAAAAATCTGAGCTCATGATGCAACCAGAAGTCCCTAGAATTGAACAATAATCTTAGGATGCAAAAAATGATGATATTCCTTTTTCTACAACAAATAATTTGACATTTTATTTCCTTCTGAAAGCTACTAAATTTGGAACAATAAAAGCACAGATGTTAAACACCAGTGTTAAGTTTAAAATCTTGTGTTCTGATCTACCACTATTCAGAAGAGACAAGCTTAAAAACCAATCCAAAAGAATCTATTGGGCGTGTTTTAAGACTTGACAAGTACTTTACATTGGGACTTCTAGTACTGCTGTGAGAGGTGAGTAGCTTTGAGGATGAGGAAGAATGAAAAGCAGAAGTGGTTTTTAAGCTGCTCACATGCATTTTTTAAAGTAATAATATGAAAAAAATTGATAATTGACAGACTAAAAAAAAAACAAAACCAAAACACGGTCGCTTAAGACTTGCCTGAAACTAGTTATAGTAAAATGAATAGGCTTGGAATTAACACCTACTATGAGTCAACAGGAAAGTCAGTCGTGACTAGGAGGTAATTATAGTACAATCTGGAAAGATGCGTGCTTTTGAAATTTAGTAATCCATCTATAGCCTATTGTCTTTCCACATTCTTATCACTTTTGCTACTAATGAAAACGGAATTAATTATTAAAGTTACCCATACTCTCACAGAAAAATTATTTATTGAAGCATCATTCACTTATTTTTCTTCACTAGAACAAAGTACTTCAACTAGAAGGTACAAAACTGATTTAATTGCCGAGAATGTAAACGTACAATTAGAGCTCATGTTTTCTCATTATGTCAGTAGGTCTTGGGTTAGTACCTCTGGAACTTTCAATTGTTGGATTTCACCTTCCCCAGAAGTGAGACATCAAGTAATATGCACAGTTCATTAGCATCAGCAGCATTTATCTAACAGACGAAATATATCTAAGATGAACTGTGACAATTTTATAATTTATAACATTTTGTACACATATCCACATCTGCAAATATATACATATGCACTGTATGTACTGTCATGTATTTCATGTTGTATTTATTTTTTTAATACTATGAAGCTATCATTTAATTTGAACTCAGGCAACAAAATATGTCTGTCAAACTGTTACACTGACCATTTTTCTTCTACTGTTTACTCTTGCCTGTAACATCACAACCAATTCTATACATGCACATTTACAAAGGCTGAAGTTTCAAAAACTGCCTATTTCTGTTTTCTTTTCACCCTTCCTACCCCCATCTTGTATCTATCACAAATGCAAGCCAACAATTCTTTGGTGGGTGGCTTTAAATAACCTCCTCCTCCTCTTCCTTCATGCAGCTAAGGAAAAAAGGAGTCAGAGATTAAGGCAAAGGGTAGGAAAGCAAAGCATTGATGCTGCCAGCAGGGATCATCAGCAAGTAAATCTCTTCTCGATAAGGCTTTAAGTGAAATAGGACAATTGGCCCAAACTTGTTCTGCGACATATTCTGTCCAGGAAGATGCAGTGTAAATGTAAAATAGGTATTATCTAGATGGAACAAGTGCTCCAAATGGTGCTTTTCTTTGGTTTTATGCCTACAATCCTTTTTCAAGATCTATACCTGCACTCAACATGGTAATTTTTCTGCTATTTTGGATGGGAACTTCACTGCATGCAGCTCTACCCCAAACAGAAGTGATATTGGCAGCACTAGGCTGCTCTTCTTGGCCTGCTTTAATGTATGACACCATGACATAAAGTGCCTTTTTACGCTAGGATTTTTTTTTCTTCCCATTTCGCATCTACTTTTTATAGTACTTGATGAGTCACAGCAAGACAGACGACTTAGATAAATTGGATCATAGCCAGTAAAACTCATCTCACAGCTGTTCTCTACCTCGGCAAAAGAAACCCTTTATCATAAGATCTGTTAAAATAAGCTGTCAATAAAAATCCCCCACATTTATCTGAAAAAGAGTTGGTGGCAGGAAAGGCCAGTAGCAACAAAATCAGAGATAAGATAGCACAGCATCAGTCAGTGCTCAGGGAGAAACGGAATCAAACCACACACACTGCTTTACATTCAATATGAATTAAGCAAGAGATAATACGGGGGAAAATCCTTAGCAATTGTAAATTGCCTGAGCTCTACTGAGATTTGCTTATTCACATCCACCAAAAACACAGGTCTCACTCTTTTGAACTGACACGAATGCTCTGAAAGTATGAAAGAACAAATTTCTCCACGCACTACACAGCCATAGTATTAATCTTTACAGTTTGCAAAAGCATTATTATGATGCTTATGATGGAAACAAGGCAAAGTAAACTGTCCAGCTAGAGGATGAGATAGGATTTCCAATGAGATTTTCAAGTCTGGCTGCAATTTCTAGGCTGTTTTTTTCTCTACTCAGTGGTCCACTGTTGATCACCATATTGATCTCCTTTCAGACTCCATATGTTTTAAACAGAAGAGAAAGCTGGCTAATGTTTATTGGCAAGAAGGCACTCCACTGTCTCACACTGATCTACTAAGAACAAAAAGATGTTCAAAACAATCCAGCACAAGGCACAACAGCTGAGGGAAAACTAATTACTCCTCCAAGGTGTCACAATACCTTTCCTGCTTACAGAAAAGTACTTATAACATGTCCAGAATTGCTTCACAGCTATCTAGCTGAGAACTAGGTGAGGCAAAAAGGTTACCCTCAAAGTGCTAGGTACAAAAAGAAGCACTTTCAGCCCAGAAAAGTGTCTTGTTGTCTTACATAAGCTTTTGAGGTCTCAACATCCAAGTAGCTCAGCTGCTCCAAACAAGCCTCATACACTGCTCAAAATGGGTCAAGCTGGGAGGAGTCCCAGCTCTGAATGTATAATGCAAACGTAAAAATATGCCTCTTTGCAGAGAGACTTCACAGGCTTATTACTATAGTATGCCTATCATTCAGAAACCACAGAGGACTAGCTTGGATAACTTCCAGCTGCAAACTCAACATTTCCAAAGACCCCCCACAAAAGGAGGAGGCAGTGGCTGGGATCTGATCTCCTTCACTGTGGACCACAGAGAATCACTAACATTTTTCATCAGCTAGGTTGTTAGTACAAAAAAACGTTTCACTTGCACTGAAGTTAGATGCTAACTGAAGCCATATTCACACCATAGTCTGAAACCAGATTTTCACATTTGAATAACAATATAAATAAATATAATATTGCCATAGGTGATGTTGTTTTCTATTTCTCACTTCCAAGAGGTAGGGGGCTAGAAGAGAATGTGAAATGTCAGTTGTTTCTGGTCAGAGCAAATTGAATCTGCATCTGTCACTGCCACCACCTGGCTACTTCCCAGGCTTGGCTGAAGTGCTCCCAGTTTCTCCCACTGACAGTCAGTCTTTATGATAAAAAAATAAATAAAAATAATTGATTATTTTTAAGGGTAATGACTATAATTCTGCCATCCACTTTCCATTGCGTTTAAAGAAATCAAGTGTTCAATGTCTTCATTTGTCTTTGGGCTTCATGTTTAATACTGCAACCCAGCCATGGTTTAGAACCCTTCTGTATCCATCTCTGAAGAGCTTTAGTACGGTTTGCTTTTGTTCATCATGAATTACTTTCTATAATCACTGATCTGAATCCTTCCCTATGTGTAATCCTTACTTGAAAAACAAACAAAACAAAAACCACCAAACAAAATCAAAAACAAGCAAAAAAATAACCAAACTTTTTTTTTCCCCCCTCAATTGCTTTGTTATCATACCTTTCATTCTTGTTCTGTGAATCAATATAGTTTGCTTTAAGGCATTTTTCTTCACATTCTTTTAACCATCAATGATCAGAATGTTCATCAGCAGCTGTGGGACACAGCAGAGAGAATGAAATGAAGCACTGGGTTATGTATAGCTTCTGTTGGGAACAAAGAATCAAATCCAATAAAGGACTTTACTCTTAACTTTCCATTGACAGCGTCAGAGAGCAGGAACAGCATTCAGGATCCTATACTACAATTCAGCAGATTTTATGATACTACTGACAACACAAACTGAGCAAGAAGCAGTCTTGTGTCCACAGACTGAGGGCACAACTGCCCAAAGTTCAATCAGCAGAAGTGTGCTGAAATGGTGTCAGTCCTTGTCACACTTCAACTTTCACGCGAGCCACCTTGAAATGACAGTCTGCCAATCACAGCAATATCCTTGTCCTCACATATTCTCTGTTTGTCCAGGACAACATACAAGACTTCAGATTTTGTAGGAAAACACATCAAACAATGGAAGAGATGCTAGCAGTGCTGGCTAATCCTTATGCAAGGAAAACAAAGACTAGTACTGGGAATTCAGAGAGAGATAAGAAGAGCTCTTACTTCATTTTCACTTTTCTGATGGATCAGGCTTGGTATCTACCAATGGGAAAAATGTCTGATGCAGCTTGCTGAATAAGAAAGTCGGGGCATTCAGAACAACTTCTGAAGCAGGTGAAATGCACTGAAAGTCAAGGTTTACATAGCAGAGGAAGGACTGTGATTTCATACTCAAGGCATTAAAGAACACATATGGAAGAAGTCATCATAATCCCTTTTCCTTCCACTGCTCACACACATCATCCAACATCTGATTATATGGGAAGTCTACAGCAAAGTCAGAATAGCAGTCAGGCCTCCCAGGTTCAATCAGTGCTGCTTTCCATGCATCACCAGTCCACCCTACAGACTCTCAAAAGCCCTTCAAAGCTGCTTCTCTGCTGATTTGTTTCCACTCTTAGCTTCTTTCTAGTGACATTACTCACCATTCATTTTCCCCAGTAAAGGCTTGGTGGTACTAGTAAACAAATTTTACAAATAGTGTACTGGAGAAAAACATGCCTTTGAAGTATACAGCATTTCCAGCAAATGCTTTTCATTGTGCAGTATTCTTTCTACTTCATAATTAAAGCAACTTAAAAGTAATCTGCTGGTCTTTATACTCCAGGCTTCTTAACCCTTATCTTTCTTTATGGTTAATAACAGCCTTTCATTTACACAGCACCGCTATTTGAAAATTTTCATATGAAAATATTAATTGAAACTTGGCACAAATTAATAGATATTTTCAGTTTGCATCATTCATACAATAAATAATTAACCTTTCCAATTGAAATTTGGTAAACACCAAAGATGCTGATGGGAATAGGTGTGCTGCTAACAAAAAGAAGTTTTACTGCAGATGGAGAAAAAACTTGGCAGTCATTTCAGTTACCAAGTTTCACCAGGGATCTTGTCTGCTAGACCCAGAGAAAGGTGTTTGCAGCATTCTGTTTCCTTTGATTACTACATTTTAGTACCACTGAAGTTATGTTTGCATATAAACGTGTGTATTTCCATAAGTGTTAACGTGAGCTGTCATCTCTACTATCCATCCCTAGAAAAATAAATTTTGTTCCTCATGCTGACACCTTCAGATACTTCTATCAAAACAATAACTCTTGCTGACCACAAGCCAGCACATGATATAAAGAGTACCTAAGTGCATCTGTCACTCATATATAAAGATGAAAAAAGATATTCAAAGATTAAAAAAGCCTCCAGGCTGTAGTAAACGATATTTTCGGAATAAAAAGGCACAAGAAACATTGCAAGAGCACCACCTTAGTGATAACATACGTCATCTAGCAGAAGTGTTTACTGCAGGCAGCTTTGTTTAACATTTGATACTATAAAATCACACTGGAAAAGGCTCAATAAACAACAACTGCCAACCTCTTTATATCAGATTATTTGGATCCTAATTGGAAAAACATATCCTGTTCCTTTCCTTCTTGAGAAGGAGCCTATGCATTCTGCTTTTCCTATACTTACCTCTATATTTCCTTTTAAAAGTTGTCGTGATATTTCTCTAATTCTTTAATCCTTTCTTTGGAACACATTTTTGCAGTTAAATGTGAAGTAGTCAGTAGAACAGAAAATGAGAGTTTGATAGTTGCCAAGATCAATGTAATGATACAAAATATAGCTAAAAAAATGTCTATCCTCATGCACTGATGTTGATATTTGGTATTTCAATGGGCTAAAATCCTAAAGCTATTCAGTATTATTCTAAAAACAAACTCTAAACAAAAAATTCAGGAAACTTCAACTTCTTTATGTTTATTAAATACTATCCTAAAATTTCTGACACCTTTGAAATAGCTCCATGACATCATAGTGAGGGGAAACCTCACAGTAGGCATGTAGAAAAACAACCCTGTATTTCTGAGTGATTCATGCAAACTACTTATCATTTCTTGAATATTTGCACTTACTGCCTCCTTTTTTTTCCCCCATTGCCTTCATCCAGCTCCCCTGGGGAGTCTTTGCTAGCGGGCAGATCAGCATACTTGTTAGAGATTTTGAGGCTTTTCAGACCAGGTGTAGCACATCAAATGTACGCTGCAGAGGGCTTGGGACCCTTCCCCTCCCTCACTGTGCTTTGCAGTTGTGGGGAGAGGAGATACAAGAAACGTTTTTGCTGCAGATATTGGAAGCAGTCTCCAAAGCTTTCCCCAAAAGGCTCAAGAACTGCTAATCATATAGTGTGGGGGGGGGAAAGTTGTGAAGAAAAGCATTTAAATCTCCAAGCATGTACTCACAACCCAGTGGGCAGAACATTTGCCTAGCCTTTGACAAAGAGTAATACTACAATGAAATGGGTCAGCCAGGTCAGGAAATCTGTGATTCAACAGTAGCTCAAGGCTCTGGCAGCTACTTATGACCATCCTGCATTATTAACTTCACACATATTGGAACAATATATACAGGCAGTAAGGTACTACCCAGATCAGTGAAAACTCAAAGCTATTCAACATGAAAATAGTCCTTGATACCATTTCTCAGCATTAGGAAGAATACTTCTGATCTGCTAAACTGAGAGCAGAAGTTGCCATGAACACTGCCTGATGCACTTCAGGGACTTTTTTAACCCAAGTGCTGAAAGCTCAAATTTCAGAGCTTTTTCACAGCATTTTCAAAGGAAGGCAGCTGAGCAACACTGGCCCACCTGACTCCAGAATCAGTGCTGAAAAAGCCTTCAGAGTCAACAGAGGATTTTTGGCATCAAGAATTCTCAGAGATTAAGTCTTTGATTTCTCTTAAAAACAGAGGAGATACACTAAATACTTTATAACATGGAAGACAATTTTCTTCTTGCACACTGCAATTAAGCACATTATGAACTCACAAAAGTGTGAATTTCCACACATTGTGCAACACTTGGTAACTGATTCCCTAAGACTAGTAAATTCTGATCCTTAAAATCTATCAAAAAAAGCTAGCACTCTTATTACAAGCAGCAAACCTACTAGGAATAAAATGTATTAAATATCTTACAGTTAGGTGTTATGAATTACACTTCAGAAAGAGGCAGAAAGGTTCAAAGGACTTCCTGTTAATATTTCACTGATTAAAAAGACTCCGCTGATAAAACTCATGTCTAAACTGAGAACAAGCTAGCTTTATGATTCAAATAATGTTCTCCAAGAGAGATCCACTGTCAACAAGCCAAGACTATTATCTGTTACATGTGATTTGTGAAATGCTGATATTACCAATAGATCAACATACTAATTTAAACCCAAATCTTATGCACTCTTGAACACACAACAGCATTCTTTAACAAAATAAACCTTGGATGCGTTTCTTTCAAAAACCTCTTTCATCTCAGAGCAGAGGAAGAGTTGAGCAGATAAACAAATTTAGTTACCCAAGAACAAATACAGTATAAAGCTGCTTATTCTTTCCCACATAGTACAGGACTGACATTTTCCTTCTATATAATAGCATATTCTGCATTTATAGAATACATATTATAAGTTATGACAGAGTTGTTTTATCCTACTCAAAAATGACATACATCAATGGAAAAATATCAGAAGTGCACAAGGAGAAGATTTTTTATTATTACAGACATTGTAGACTGTCATAAATTAGGGAGGCCATTATCAGCCAGAGTACCAATATATGCTCCCTGTCAGGAGCTCATTTTGAAAGCTGTGACATGCTGATTAATGCTATAAAGTAGCACTGCATTTTGCATGCTATATATCTCTAGGAAAGTATATCACCTTGGAAAGAACTTCCTTCTTGTTCTTGGCAGCTGACATTCAGGAGGTGGATTTATGCCTCAGTTGAACGTTCTAGTTAAAATACTAAGTATTTGCCACATCAAGATAAGGAGCAAAAAGTCTAATAACTGATGTTTATTGTTTTTTGTTTTGTTGTTTTTTTTTTTTTTTAAGAAAGGGTTTTTTATGTGTAATGAGGAAATAAATGCACAACCAATACCAGTGAGATTAAGAAATTAATAAAACATAATACGTTTTCAGAAGTTAAAATAATTCAGTTGATCATGTTAAGCGCTGCTTGCATTTGCAAATTTTCTTAGATACTGGAAATAGTGATTTACAAGTGATCTGTTTCTGTAACAGTTTTGTTATTTTATCTTTCATACAAAAGCTAGTACAAGCCTTATGAGACCTGAGATGTAACGCTACTGAGTCACAACCACTGCATTTTTTGTAATATCTGCATTAAATTTGGAATTTCTGTTCTGCTTTACAAACATAACTGAACTTCAGCTGCAGAGATGCACATCAAAAATGGACAGAAAACAAGAGATAGCTGTCATTTCTGAAAGAATATTGAAAGAGATGTCAAAACACTGAAGGGATTTCTTATTTCCCTGCTGCAGCTCCCAGGAAGGGGTTCCCACTGCATCCATTCCATGCTGTGAATAACTGACAAGGAATGAGAAATGACATGCTTACGGCCACACACAAATTGCAACTTAACAAAAACAGTCAGAGGTAGAATTGCATAATTTATCTGCCTCGAAATTCCTAAACCATGCTTCTGCTCCACCATTCTTAGCAACAGCACCTCATCAACTTCATATTCACAGCTGCCCCTCTCACCTCTCTGTCTGAATGCCAGAAAAGTACAATCACAAAAATGCTGGTCCTCCCAGGATTGTATGGGTAATCTGCACAAATTCTGGAGAAAATTGTAATTTTCTTTGCAGGAAGCAAGAAAGGAATATTTTAAGATTTTAAATAATATATCTTTAACACCCCTTTAGCAAGCAGCCATAGCAAGGCACTTTCCAGAGAGCAGAGACACTTCTGAGGGCTTCTGAGTCAAGCAAGTGAGTCACACTGCTGTACTATTCAACAGATATCCAGGATTTTCATATGATTTCATTACTTTTAAGCCAATTAGGTTGATAAGTTTTGAGACAAATTGTTTTTCTAATTTATTCAGCTGGCAGGGACAGAGACTAGTAGCATCTTAGGCATACACAGGGCAGGTTATGTCCCATGATGTTCATAAACAGAAATACGTTTCAACTACAGCAGCTTGAGAAGAGAGAAACTACAATCAACCGGCCTTCAACAGTGATTCCCAACCACAACACGTGGACAGCTGTGACTACTTCACATAGAACACACCATAAGAAAAAGTAGACACAAAAAAATTAATTTCAGTCAACAAGGAAAAATGTCTGGAAGAAGCTGACTTTGGCAGTGTAAGCGTACACACCCTCACATTGCTTCTTCTCACTGCAGCTTTATTCCTCACAACACCTAACAGTGACTCAGGGCTTGGTATTTCTAGTCATGTCCCCTTCATCTTGCCCTGTGATATGTAGCAGCTTTCTCTCTTCCTGCTACATGTGTAGGTACGCCAAATTCCTTATGTAGGGTCAGCCCCAGTCTTGATGTTGGCTTTTTTTTTTCCCTGGGTGAATAATGTCAGACAAGGGGAGATTAATGCATTATCACTAAGCTTTTCATTAAAATTGGCTTATCTATTGAACCTCTTTCAACTGGCCTTTTGAAGAGGATAATATATTCCATCTACTAAGCAAAGATGTCTCCTCTGGCATTGACTGAAATAAAAGAGCAGTTTTGCTTGAAAAGGATTTCCTATCTGACCCTTCTTTCATTTGAGACTTTTGCCTCCCATTTCTGTAACCTGAAGGAAATCTCTGGCATATGGTCATTAACCTCATGAACCAAAGAAGAGCAAAACTTGGCAAGAGAAACACGCCTATTTTCCACTCTCTCTCTCTCCACAGGCAAATCCCATTTTGCTCAATTTTCTAATCACTGTTCATTTATGCCTTACCAGCTAATCTCGCCAGTCACAAAAGAAATAATTAAAAGATTGCATTCATGTACAATTAATGTTCAAATTGATTGTGAGTGAAAGTCAGTTTTTGCTTTGACATAATTATGTAAATGAACACTAGAAAGAGTTAGACAGGTGAAAACCAGAGGGTTTTATGAGTTATTAGTTTAACTCAGCTCCATTTCCCTTCTGCGTTGATGCACCCACGCAGATAACTATTATTTTACAATGGAAAGTCTGTACTAATTCCATTAGTCTATACAACTTGCCCATCTAGCCAGAATTACTGTATACTGGGAACAAAGACTATACAAATAACTAAATCTTACCAGAACTAATTTATCACAACCAGAAAGGATTAGCAATAAAATCTGTGTAGAGTCAAGACAAAATTCTCACTGATGACATCCATCTGCAATTACTTACCTGCTTTTCTAAAATGAAAATGAAAACCCTCTGCAGGATCCTGTACTTTTGCAGTATGGCATTTATTGATAATTCAAGAGTCGAAGGTTTCCTACTGATGAGTGATTTAGAACCAGAATTAACATTATGTGCATTATTGACATTTAATGAAGGCACACAGTGGAGAAGCGCAAAGCACAGCATTTTTAAGATCTTACTGAAACTTTCCTCTCTTCGGATTCTAGCAAGTACATTTAACACTCCCTTAGTTGCCTGCATTATTGCAGCTGTTTTTCATTGAAGTTAGAGAAATCAAAAAGTACATTGTTAGGTAATATCAGCAGGAAATCTCCTTCCCCCTGTGAAGCTCTTCTACTTCTGTTTCCTTTGATAGACTAAGACTCAGAAAATTTTCCACTGCAGACTCTTCAAACGTGCAGTTCAAGCGCAAGTGTGCTGCTCAAAAACCAACATCCCACAGTATTATTTCTGAGTAGACTGAGAATGCACTGAATGTTTACATTCCTGCTTGCTTCAGTCACAGTGAGCTAGCAAGATGCAAAGGGCCTCAGGTCATAAGAGACTGTCAAACGTACTGGCTAAGAAAGGAACTTTGGAGTTGTAGAACATAACTCCCAGATTTGCACGTTACCTGATGCAAGAATGCACAGAAGTCCAAATCTACTCCACAGCTGTCACTTTTTTTTTTTTTCCCCTGTAGATTTCCTTCAAGAAAGCATAGGCTCCTAATGGGTTTGATGTTTGAGATGCTTTATCACATGGCCTGATGTAAACTTTAGCATTTTTAATAGATCATTTGATTTCAGATGGTACACAGTATTTCCCCTTTTTCATAGCCTCTAAGTTGCAGGAATCCTCAGAATGGAATTTTAATACCTGTTTTACTGACATATGTCACAGTTACACATGGTTGTTTTTTTTCCCCTCTTCATCCTTTAAACCACCAATTTCCAGCCCTTTTACAATGATGTGTTCTAAGATTAATGCAAATTACCATATGGTTTAAAATACAATAGACTTCAGTGAAAATTTACACAAAGCACACCTGGATAAATTTGGATAATGTTACTTTTGTCTGAATCATATTCAGTGTTTAGCTCATAATCAAAGCCTAGCAGAGATTCCACAAAACACTTCATAAGCTCAAAATGAGTACCCATCAATCTACAGCCCCAGAAAAAAAAAAAAAAAACTCATCTTGCTACTTCAATATTTTCATATAAGCCGCACTAAGTAACTGTGGGGTCAGGCGCATTGTGCTGTCTACCCTTGAGTCTCAACAGCTGACTTTTAGAAGACAGATACCTATAGGCAATACTGATTCTCAGTCTGCATCCATAATCTGTATGACCTTATGCATACACAACTTCCATATGCAAAATGACTTAAGACCTGCAGATGCCTATGTATGAGTGATCCAATCAAGCTTTCACTTACTTAAGTATCTCCTATATCCTACATTAAAAAGTATGTCTAGATGCTTATAATACATCCATTGTTACTGAAACTACACTGCATTAAAATATATTTTGCTAGTGCACAGGGCCGCAGGCTTCGCAGTATTGACCACCTGGAGCACCACAGTGCTTCCACTGAATAAGGTCCATTAGGTTTTAAAAACTGCATTTAAACTCTGTGAGTAGCTCAGGACACACCTGACACACACTCACATCTCCTAATAAAAGAGAAAACAAAGTAGCAGAAACACAGTAAGAAGAAAAAGAAATACACATACTTGTGGCAGCAGTGTATGGTAACTAGTAAAAGACTGCAGGTAAAATTTTCCCCACCAAAAAGAGGGAAACTTTCTGTTTATTCACTGTTAGTTGACATACAATTCTAAAATGTGTCCCTAGGATCATTTTCTCTTGAAATGTAACAACTGTCCAAGAAAGACTGCAAAATTGAAAGGGACAGAAAGAGGTGATATGAAAAAACAGGAAAATCCAAGGAGAGAAGCAATGTGTAGTGCAGAAACAAGGACAAGATCTGTTGGACTTTTCCTAGGGGCATGTAAGGGTGGCTAATATAAAGATGTTAACGAAAATGACGGCAAAAATACAAAGGTAATATACAAAGGAAAACTCACCGGAGTTGATGTCTTGGCTAAGGAAGCTACAGCAGTCTTCACTGAGAAGCAATCTCCAAGAGATGCTGCCTCAGTGGGGGTCAGCCTTTAAATGAGGTCTTAGAGGAGGTGGAGTCAAGTTCCACCCCTTCCGGAAGCACAGCTACATCACTCTCACCTGTGCTCCCACAGCTGACCCAACACTTGCCTCAGCTGATTAATCAGAGGTTCAGACTGTGATTACCAATTTCCCATACAGGGCGGTGCTCTATTTACTGGGTTTTCCTTTATTTTCATAGCTATGCCTGCTTTCACTGGAAGTCCTTCCTAAAACACAACACAACATAACCTGCAGCAAGCTTCTACTGCTGCTAAATCCTATACACAGATGAAACCTGAAATTATACATTATGCCAGAATAACCCTTTCATGTTGATACAGGGTCAGTAAAAAATGCAGTTTTAATTACTGCTAACTTTTCCCAAGGATACTTGAAAATGGAAAACAAAATCATAAACTTACCCAACAAAACTTTATCAGGTCACCTATTTCCCCTACTAAAAATTTCTTCAAACTAGAAGAATGTAACTAAACATTAAAAGTTTTAATGAGTTTGTCTGTACCTCAGTTGAAGATCCCAGGTCAAGTTCTTTGCCCACAAGCAGAGGTAGAGGAAAGTACCTGCTACAGCTGCAGTTATTTAGCCTTGATTTTCCACACAGTATAAGCAGACTACAATCAGAAGCAAAGCAGCAGCTGAGCTCTCAACCACGTTATCCCACCTATGCCAGGTAACTGGTTTGCCAATATGAATCTCATGAGAAAACATTCTGCAGGATTGAAGGTGCTCCACTACAAACACCTCAGGAAGGGTAACAAGGTCTCTGCAGGGAAGGCTCATCACTACAAAGGGAAAAGTTAAAGAACTAAATTTCAATGCTGCTTTTATATTGCTATCAAGAAAGAATGCTTTACATTTTAATAACACCTAATTTCTGAGCACTCCACAAACATGAGTAAGTTTTGTTTCTTACCTCCTGTGAAGTGTGAGATCATACCCCATTTTAACAAACAGAAACTGAAGGTGTTGAAGTAATTTACCACAGGCTACAAAGGAAGTCTAAGGAGGAGAGAGAACAAATGTGCCAGCCTCTCTACTATTTTTCCCCTGGCACACAGATGCAGCTATGCAGACTAATTTAAAATAATAATAATAATTAGAAAATTAAACACGATCTTTGTTATCAAAACTACAAGTATCCCTGTGACCTAAGGGGAAATGCACAGTTCACCCCAGTGGAGTGGATCCTTCAACACTTTCTCAAGACCTTTCTTTCCACAGGCTTCATCCAGATGCACAGTTCAGCTCTTCAAAATATTCTTCCAACATACTGGACTTCAAAACACCCCATACGCTAAATCATGCACTATTCTGTTTCTTCCTAATGGGAATAGTGAAGCATAATAAAATAAATTATTTTAAAATAAAAATATTTTGAAATATTCTTGTTATCTCCACTCTAGCTTGCAGTCATTCTGAATTAACACTAAAGATCCAACTTTTAGGAACAACCCTCAGTAGCTATGCAGACAATGGAATTAGGAATGTCACAGATTAAAGGAGTTTCTATCACAGCTCAAAGACTGCCTGATGGTTACTCCTCTATTTCTTTCCTAGGGCTAGCCACTGGTGTCCAAATAAACCAACCCAGAGAGCTTTGGTGTCTTTTTGATACTATGTATTTATTTTGTTTGGGACATGTTTTTTGAATAATAAAACCCTCTCAATTTAGGCAAAAACCTACTTACAGATCTTCCTCTTGCATATGGACAGCTGCATGTGTACATGTGTGTCTATTTATGTGTGGGGAAATTAAAAATAAAAATAAAAATAGGAGAAAGAGAGAGAACTGGGGACATTAGGGCCTTCAGCTCCAGGGCTGTCGATGTCCTGGTTTGGACTAAAACTAATCTGGAAATCACCTCCCAGTTCTACTTGCAGTCTCAGCTTCCTATTTATTGTGAAAATAATAAATACATAGACAAGCATAAGGAACTGAAGATAAGCCAAAGAGGTCACACCCTTATCACAGCAATTTTCTCTTGGAAGAAATTTCAGAAAGTATGGATTTCCAAGAGCGAACCTAAAAAGACAGATGTACAGCTGAGATGTACAACAGTCACAAAAGGCGGAAAAGTAAATTTATTTAGTTACAAACCCAGTAAAATTGAATTGAAGTATTTTGTATCTGTGGAGTCTGGAAACACATTATTCTAGGGATGTTCCCTACAGTCTTTTCCTGGCTGTTTCTTTTACTTGCCTGCACATGGCAATGAGACTTCGTTCTTTCGAGAAACTGTTTTTAAAGAGGCAGGTAACCTCAAGCCTAAATGAAAAAAAGATGATGGAAACTCCAAGAGAGAGTTCAGTGGAGCACTACAAAGAGGATAAGTGGCCTGAAGTACTCAGAGACCTGGAACTGTTCAGCCTGGGGAAGACTAAGGGGGGGGGGGGGGTCCCAGTGACCAACCTCATTTCCTTCTATGACTGACTGACAAGACTGGTAGATGAGGGTAAGGCTGTTGATGTAGTCTGCCTAGACTCCAACAAAGCCTTTGACACGGTCTCTCACAGTATTTAATAACTTTCCTGCACATCCTACACTGGGGAACTTGTGTCAGCAAGGGGTTGGACTTCTCCGGAGGTCCCTTACAAGACCTATGATTCTGTTATTTTGTGAAATTATTCCAAATAGCAAAGAACATTAAGCAGACAGAAAGGAAGCAGCATGGGAGTCACAGAGACCCTCACCTCACAGAAATCACCTGATTCAATATGCAAAGAAAGTTTTCTTATTTCCATTAGTGAGTCAGATGAATTAAGCTATGGCCCACTGAACATGTCTACCTCCCATTTCTTACTTGTAAAGCAGTTTGCCCTTTGATGTCAAAAACAGCTGAAAAAGCATTGACCTCCTGGTATACATCAGTAGCAAAACATCCCGAAACACAGAAAGTTCCCTCCCTCAGATAAAGACTGGAGTTGGTATCTGAAGTGGATTCTCTAAAAATCAATTGGAAACTAGCTATCATTAACTTTCTGAGAAAGTCCCTAAAACAGCAGTAGCATAGGTTTTAAGATATGAAGATATTTTAAAAACAAAGTGAACTTTTAATCAGTTTTGCTCTTGATCCACTCAGCTCCATCTCACCCTGCTTGGACGGTTAAGTTAGCTGAATTGTTTTCATTGTTATTCCTAGATACAGACACACTCAATTTGCATGAATAACCCAGTGTTGCTCATGATGAGATGAGAATTTTATAATATCTGGCTATGTTTATCTTTATTTTTCTCTGCCTTAGAAGAAACAACAAATCTTAGCATTTTTATACCCTTTCCAAATGTTATTAAAAAGAGCTTTGATACGTTATTTATTTCAAGAAGCACTGTCAAATCATCCTTATGTTTTAATGCTGCCTGCATCTAAAGCCATCAATAATTCAGGAAGAAGGAGCACACTGAAAAAGGCCAGCTCTAAAAGCGTGCCTAGAAAGCGCATTCCAAAATTACATCCATATCCATACAATGTTATCAGCACCTTCCTAGAGATGCAGTGCTTATGCTTTTCTTTAAAGGTGGACTGGAAGCTACGTTCTGGTAAGCCTAACTTATTTCTCTGTATTCAAGCAAAACCAAATAACTTGAGGATACTCAGTAACCAGTACTATACAGAACAGGTTATACAGAAATTGTTTTGTTTTTTTTTTTTTTTTTTTCTTCTCCTTAATGAAAAGGAGAAACCTGCATTTAATTTTTTTCCTTATTCCAATTTTATTACTGCAAGATAAAGTGTGAGTCAGGATTTTTTTTTTTTATTATTATTTTTTTTTTTTTAAACACAGGTGATAGGATATATACATACATGTATATCATAGAATCATAAAATTACTCAGGTTGGAAAAGACCTCAAAGATCATCAAGTCTCACCGCAACCTAACCATAGCACTCCAACTCTATCAACTCTCTGCTAAATCATGTCCCTCAGCACCACATCCAAACGGCTTTTAAATGCATCCAGGGACGGTGACTCAACCACCTCCCTGGGGAGCCTATTCCAGTACTTAACTACCCTTTCTGTAAAGAAGTGTTTTCTAACGTTCAACCTAAACTTACCCTGGCGCAACATGAGGCCATTTCCCCTCATCCTGTCACCAGTCACCAGTAAGAAGAGACTTGCCCTGCTCTCAGTACCTTTCCAGTACCTTTCAGGTACTGGAAGAGAGAAATTAGGTCTCCCCTCAGCTTCCTTTTCCCTAAACTAAACAGCCCCAGCTCCCTCAGCCTCCTCTCATAGGGTTGATTTTCCAAACCCTTCAGGAGCCTCGTTGCCCCTCTTTGGACCTGCTCCAGTATCTCCATGCCTTTTTTGTACTGAGGTGCCCAAAACTGAACACAGTACTCAAGGTGAGGCCTCACCAATGCTGACTACAGGGGCAGGATGACTTACCTCATCCTCCTTACCACACCATTCCTGATACAAGCCAGGAAGCCATTGGCCTTCTTGGCCACCTGGGCACACTTCTGGCTCATATTCAGCACACCAAGGTCCCTTTTCACCAGGCAGCTTTCCAGCCACTCCTCCCCAAGCCTGTAGGTTTGCCTGGGGTTGTTATGACCAAAATGTAGGACCCAACACTTGGCCCTATTGAAACTCATGCCTTTGACCTTGGCCCATCAATCCAGTCTATCCAGGTCCCTCTGTAGTGCCATTCTTCCCTCTGGCAAATCAATACTCCTTCCCAACTTGGTGTCATCTGCAAACTCACTGAGGGTGCACTCAATCCCCTCATCCAGATCATCAATGAAGATGTTAAACAGAAGCGACCCTAGCACTGATCTCTGGGGGACACCGCTCATGACCAGCCACCAACTGGATTCCACTCCATTGACCACAACTCTTTAGGCACGGCCATCCAGCCAGTGCTTCATCCAGCGGAGCATATGCTGTATAGTGTATACAGTGTATATATATATATATATATATATATAAAATAATGTAAGTATATAGGATATATATTGCCTATGTATAGTGTATACAGCATATATATGTTGTGCAAATTATAATACGTAATTATGTATGTGAGAGTAAACCATGGTGATTGTGGTTGGAAATACACTGTTCTGAGATCACGGTCCTCTTTTGCACATCTCATTTGTTTTAAATCTACAAAATACAAGGCAGAAATGTGTTTAAGAAAACACCATTGCTATAATTAACAAGAAAGGATTTCATCATTCATCTTAGACTTATCACACAGGAGATGACATCAGGCTCCACTTGAGAACTGCACTGTGTTAGCACTCCTCACTGATGGAAGGCACATGGTGGTGGTGCTATCTACCATCACTTTGCAAAAAGACCACAGTGCCTGGAAGAACTGGGATCTTCACACAAGAGGGAAGAGCTGATTTACTGGGCATCATCACATTTCCAAGGGATGTGGGAATGGTGAGGAAAAACAAAAACAAAAAAAATTTACTACTATGTTCTGCTCTCCTGACAGTTTATGCAGCAAAGAGGAATCAGATTTTCTTTGAAAAATGGAAACAAACATTCAACTGCAGGAAAAGTAATTAAGCTTTCTACAGCTGCCAATCACATTCTCTCAGGAGAGGCATTTCAATGTAGTTATAATGTGTAGATGGGCAATGATGGTTTGAGGAATTTTTTTTTCCTGCAAAAAATGTTTGAGAATTATACTAGAAAACTGCATATGAAGTCAGCTATAGAACCCTGCAATAAGCCTCTTTAAACAAAAGCTACCAATGCCTCAAATGCAATTAAACATATATGTTAACATGGTGCAGCTCACAAATCTGAAGGTGAAGCTCCACTGGACAAGGCTTTCATTTCAGATTCTTGATTTCTCTTTTATAAAACACTTAATGAAGTAAAGGCTTTTCTAAATTATCTTGTGTGATTCCAGCTTGCAAGATGAAACTACAGGGGTGAGAAAAAATCTGCTGTATGAGTTAAAAGAGGAGATGAGAAGATCATTTTCTCTTCATTCTCACTCGTCATAACATGCCATTGCTTTAGACAAAACAAATTATGTCCACTTGCACTGCTGATATGATTTTAACCTCAGGACAAACATCTGGACTCACACTCAGCATCATAATTTGTTGCCACTATTATCCCAGAACCCGCAGTTCTGGAGCAAGACTACAACACAGCAATGCTAAACCAGTGTGTGTGATGACAAAATAAAAAGGCTGTCTCTTTCCCAAAAAAAGCAGGCAAACAAATAACGAGACAGAAATGGATCAGAATTGAGTGTCAGCTCCCTTTCTGTTTTCCCCTTTTAAGTAATCATCTGCATCTTTTAATAACTCTTTGTAATACATAATGTAATTGGAGAGGTTTTTTTGGAAACTTTCTGAAATATAGTAAATTTTGTACTTCTGAAAATGAATAACTTGCTCCACAAAGAAAATGCCTGTGAACCACATTCTTAGGCAAATTCTTTTGAGAAACACCTGAATCCTGAAAAAATAAGTGCTATTTGACTGAAACACTGACAAGGGAATTTGTTTGTTCTCTCTTCTAACTGCTGAAACCTCAATTAGACATTCCAAGACTGAATAACAGTCTCCCTGAATGCTCATTGCACAAACCTTTGGTAAATTTTTCATACTGAAAGTTGAACAGTCCTTTTCTAGAACTGCTTTTGCAATTTCTGAACATGTTTACAAATGTGTCATAATTACAACTTCAACACAGCAACTCTAAGTTTAAAATGTTATGTAATCAGAGGTAAAAGATTCCAAGTTTACTTTGTGATTACCACAAAATATCAGAGAAACCATAGCCAAGGTACAGGAAAATTATTTTACTTAACTTGAGACTGACCCCAGCATGTCAAGAGAATTGGCATAGCAGAGGTTCCATTACATCATTTAATCCAAAGAAGTGCAGAGTGGAAACTTTGTGTCTGTCTCATGATTGTGGGCTAATGGAAGGCTATTTGCCTCCCATTATTTAGCAAGAATTAATTTTTCAAAAGCACCTAGAATTTTGGAACAAGTTCTGTTTTATAACAGTTGTATATCTAAAACAGCAGAGATTATAGATACAAGGTACATTATACTAGGTCTACCCCTTTTGAAAGAGATCTTGATTTATTTCAAAAGCTATTTTTTTGTTGTTGTTTAGAAATGTTTTTTCTGAGCCTTATAAAAAAAATTGTTATTCCACCTTACAAACAGTAACAATTGACAAGGTTGTGCTCACCATCATTATTTTTCCTCTCAAGTCCATCACAGGATTCCAGCTACAGGTGACTGGAATTCAGCTGAATGAGAATGAAGAGACAAATCTGCATACTACTATAAACTCCTTTCATTACTATGAAATTTATGCAATGCTAATTCCTGGTTTATTAAAACAAAAACAAACAAACAAACAAAAAAAAAACAAAACAAAAAAACCAACAAACAGCAATCAAAAAGCAAAAGATCAACCATTAAAAAAATAATAATAAATAGAAAAAAATCTACTTCTCCGTTCCCCATTCCACCTGTGGGCAGGACAAAAAAAGGCTTTTTTTTTTTTTTTCTGGCACAACAAGCAGGCAAAAAGTTTAAACTGGCAACGTGAACTTGTAAAGTTTTTCTGTGAAACTAGAGTTACTGGAATCAATCATAGGACCAGGCACTGCCTCTAAAGAAACAAAGAGAAATCTACATCAACGCAGCTGAGATAGCAAAGAAAAGTGGAGTACTTAAATAGCTATTCTGTTTGGATGTATGCACTTCTCAGACTATTTGAAGTGAAAAACAATAATTTCAAAACAACCACAAAATTTGGAACTGGGATGCACTGGGAGGAAAAGAAAAATATGGATCTTTGAGACCTAGGCAAGTAGGATTCATGCCATTGAAAGATTTATGAGGCGCTACATGCTTTGAAAGAACCAGTGCTGCAGACTTCCCTGAAGAAGAACAGTTATGAACAAAGACACAGCAGACAATACTCAAACAAAACAATCTGGTGAGCATCTGGTGGGAGATTTTCAAGCAAACTTACAATAGCTTATGTATTATATTCCCTCCGACCCAGGCAGCACATCTACACTAGCAGCCTGCTGAGGCAGACTGCGACAACTCAGAGAAAGGTCTCACATATATCACAGGAACAGACCTTACCTGAGAAGGACATCAGCACAAAAAGACACCCACTCAGAGTAGTGGTAATGAGCAGGAAGTCTGTTGTCAAATGAGCTTCTGTGGCTATGTGAGACAGAGTCTGCAGAGAAATATTGCTATTTGCCTTTTCCAACCTGGCTGGAAAGGAACGTGACCATGCTACTGAAATGGTGCTCCTTTCCCTACCGCATTGTGTATCATGATCTAATTTCAAACCATCTTATTTCTCCTGTTCAGCAACAGAGTCTAACAGGGAAAAGTGAAAAGCACAACTAAATAGTATCAACGTATTAAATTTATTAAATAGAAGTTTTATAAATATTGTAAATCAGAGTCAATCAGATTTTGAAGACTTCTGTCAAATATTTCAGCCCTCCAAAACAGAACACTTGAACAGATGAGGCAGGAAATAATGCCCAGAAGAAGAAGCAGCTTATCGAGTGGGAAAAAGAATAATTATGGTAATTTTCATTCTGTTTTAACAAATAGAGAGTCCAGTGGCTGGAGTAAAGCCAAAAACCCAGAACTGTCCAGGACCTCAAGCACATTCTTAATGTCATCTGAGACATTGGTGAATTCCCATCACCAGGCAGCCACCTGGCACTTTTCCACTTCCCAAAGACATTCTTTCCTGCATTTTACCTTCAATGGGAGATGGGAAATTAAAATCACTTTACTTAATTTACAGCATTGATGTGCTTACTTTAGCAGCAAGTTTTATTAAATAGACTTAAAAAAAAAATAAATACAAGAAATTAATGAAGTTTTGATTTATATACTGATTTACTATTTAGAGAATTGTATATTACAGTAAGAGAAGGAGAAGACGAAGAGAAGGGGAAGAGAGAAAAAGAAGAAAGTGAGAAAAGAGAGAAAAAGGAGAAAATATTTAGATATAATATCTTCAAGTTGAAAGTGAAACTGCAAAATATTACTGTTAGGCCTAAAGAAACAGCAGCAACTTGTTTCTCGGCCACATTGAATGAAAAGTTCAGCCAGCCAGATTAAACATTTTTTCAAGCCTTGAATGAAAGGCAACATTATGTTATATAAGGGCTGAGTGACTTCCTATATCCATAAACACACTCTTGCACCAAGAGGGAGAGATGTGCTTGCTTACTTATTAGTCTGTCTCATTTACTTAACAGTCCTGGAAGGAAGAAAAAGAGAGAGAGAGGGAAAGGAAAGGAAAGGAAAGGAAAGGAAAGGAAAGGAAAGGAAAGGAAAGGAAAGGAAAGGAAAGGAAAGGAAAGGAAAGGAAAGGAAAGGAAAGGAAAGGAAAGGAAAGGAAAGGAAAGGAAAGGAAAGGAAAGGAAAGGAAAGGAAAGAGGGAGGGATGGAGGGAGGCAGGAAGGCAGGCAGGCAGGCAGGAAGGAAGGAAAAATATAAAGAAAGCCTGTCTTCCAAGTCACCGACAAAAATCTGCAGTTCTGCTGCATTCAACATTTACAGAAAAATCATTAAACTGGCTTATTTCATTACAAAAGCATAGTAACTGATTTTAATTCCAGTAATCTAGCCTCTCCACATTAACACTGTATAGAGAAAACATGATAACAGCATGTTTCCCCTTTTTTTTTTTTTTTTCTTTTTTCTTTTTTTTGCATTTTACAGTGTAAAATAGGTTACATATCAGTTCATGTGTCTGTGATATACCACAATCAGACTAGAAGCTGAAAACATAGCGTGACCTTGGGAAGTAAGCAAGCACACAGGATACAGCTTTTAATTCATAGTTATCTAACTACTGATTCTTTTTTCTGGAACAGACATTGTTTTTGTGTTTGCCAGTTTTTTCACCGTAAACTCTGAAGCGAGTGTTTTCATGTCTGAAGTGCTTATCTAGGCCTAAGAATTGAGGATAAAATCTAGGTCCTCCTGTAGTTGAAGGGAGTTTTGTCACTGACTTCAAATGTGTTATAATTTCACCTTGTGAAATTGAAAATCCTTGCCTGGTGAATGTTGCATATATTTTCCATGAATACCCAATTCTGTCATCTTCTGAAATACTGAGTGTAAGTAGAAGGGAAAGCTGCAGGAAAAGTAAAGGAAGAAAATGGAGCACTCAGTTCAGATGGAAACAGATCTGTGTGGAGGGCCTGAATGAGAGGCCAAATCAGTGGTGGTTACCAAAGAAATAAGGGAGAAAACAGAACAGCATGCAGTTCACATGACTATCAGCTTCACGTATATATTGTAAGCACATTATATTTCAAGAGCTATACCTATCAACGAGCTGGTAAATTATACTACAAAAATATTTAAATACTGAGTTTGAACTGAAATCTGTTTTATCATCAACAGACACACAGGACACAGCAAAGCTTGTTTTTGTTAGTCATACACTTTTCAGGAACAATAATATTGCAATAATATTAACTGACATTTCAGCTTAAATAATATGATATGTATATATTATCAATTTATAATAATTATGCTATCAATTTTGAATTTTGCCTAGAAAGAGGCTCTCACAAAGAAAAAAAAAAGACCAAAAATTCACCAAGCAAGAAAAAGTACCATACTTTCATCCAAAAATCTGAAGTATTCTTTTTAGATGTGCAGTGTCAGTTTAAATCTTTTTTTCTCTTGACAATACTTGAAGAATCTCCCACATACTTTGTTTTTGCTGTGAAAAAGCAAAATAATGCTTTTCAGTTAACATGCATACTACACACTCACATAGAGAAGGGGATGTGGTATAAAACTAAACCCACAGTCATCAAATCAAATCAAATCCTTTACATTTTGGTAGATTTCAGAATGAGCTAATTAGTTTTGACCTTTCTTTACTTGCACCAACCAGTCTAGCAACTTTAACACAAGGTCAACCAATTTCTGTATTCATTTATGTGTGACACCCTAAGATTTCCTGCCTTCTCTCCACAAATTGAGCCAAACTGTAACACTGATAGGATCCAACATCAAGAGCTTTTGTGGATCAGGACACATTTTTGCACATACAGTCATGTTAGTGAAATGTAAAGAACTACTCCTCCTCTACTATGCCATATGAACACAAAGACTAAAGATATGCAAACAAAACTTTGTCCTGCATTCTCATATGTTCAAGATAACATCATCCTCTTTCACCTCCTGGTCAAAACAAAAACAACCCTGGGGAGTCTTCTGTTTCCAAAAGAGAAGTGTGGATAACCCTGATTGCCAGACACCGTGACTTATTAGCTTTCTCTGAGTATGCGCTTCTCAAACTCTGATAATTCACAGTCAGCCCATCAGTTCCACCACACTGTCCCACCAGAACCAGTTTCCCTGCAGAAAGGTGCTGCACCCAATATTCATTCATCTGTGCATAACTATAATTAATGCTAAGCTCCAAATTGGATTAGCCATGTAAGGCTGCTCTGTAAACAAGCTAATAGGATCTCTATGCCAGCACCACTGTTACCAAGATCCAATTACCGTAACCAGGTATTAATCTGATGCTGTTAATCTGTCAGATACTAAAATTTAGAAAACAAGCTGTTGCAACATTTTCATATGATTTTTAAAAAGCATTTTTCCCTCTTGACTAAGGCATGTGTACTTACTAACATTTTATGTTGATATCACAACAATGGATATGCATTAAAAACCAACAAAACAAAATTAGCTCAAGGCCTGGAACTTCAATTACTGCATTATTCAAACAGTGATTTTGACTTTTCATTTTTATTTTATTTTTTTGCCTACATACGTAGAAATAAAAACAAAATGTCCAAGCTACTTCTCCAGATAAACAGCAAGATTGTTTAAAACAATTGTTTAAAATTTCTTTTAAAAATCAATAAAATTAACAATGATTACTGCCGGAATCCATTATGGAATAATGAGGGAAAAGAAAAAAATAGCCAAAAACATTCATTATTTAAAGCTTTTCTCTCCCAGCTTCCTTTATCCAAGTGTTAAAAACAGTTCATCAAGAAAGAAATGGCAAATTACAAAAAGAGATCCAACAGCTCATTTAGAATAGACCTTAAACTGTATCAGTCAACTGATTGTTTTTGATGTTCTGTTAAAAAAAAAAAAAAAAGGGGGCGGGGGGGACTAAGCCAATAATTATCATTTCTGTTTGTTTACTCACTGTTAGCATAGCAAGTCATGAGCTTAGAAAGCTCTTATTCTGCTTTGGGTAGGAGAAGACAATGTCAAGACACAGCAAGAGGAAAACAAATGAAAATAAAATACTAAAATGAGCATTCTGGGCAATTCAGCTGTGTCTTCAAAAACTACCATAAAATCATAGAATGGTTTGGGTTGGAAGGGACCTTTAAGTTAGAATACCCTCCTATAGGCAGGGACACTACCCTCTTGACCAGGGTGCTCAGAGTCACATCCAGCCTGGCCTTGAATGTCTCCAGGGAGGGGGCATCTACAACCTTCCTGGACAACCTGTTCCAACTATGTGTGTGTGCAGGATCCAAGGTCTGAAGGCAGGAGGAGATGTTGAGTACAGGTACAGCAACAGATGCTACCTTCACTTCTACAATGAGTTTTCACCTAATTTTAAGCTTGAGACAAAAGTGTATCAGAAAACAAAAACTAGGCTATAACTAAGTATAAAACAATAGAGTGAGGCTGATGCAGAAGCCAGAAATCTGAGGCACAAAATCAGATGCAAGTAGAAAGAGCTAGCAAGGGTAAAAAGAAAGCACAAGAAGCAGAAGGAACTATCATAAGTAACAGCATATTTGATCATGTAAGAAAACATCACGAGATATGTAGACAAGCTTCCAGTCCATCTGATCCAGCCAGAGACACCTTTGCTAGACAAAGAATGGACAGAGGCACTCTGATGGAGAAAGGGAGAATAGTAGAGAATGAAGAATGATTTTTAAAAGTCAGGGACACAGAGATCAGTAGCACAGAGGAACACAATTGCACATCAAGTGTATAAGCCCATGTAGATACAGAAGTTCCAGTTATATACTCAGTGTAGTGGCAGATAGATATTTCCTGTCTGCTACCTTCTGTGGTCATGGTGCCTCTTGAGCTGGGTTTGTGTGCTCACCTTAGCACTTGTAGCTACAGAGTTACTGGCTCAAGTCTCTACTTCCTCTGGAAATACAAGCGTGTTCTCCAACACAGGGTCTGGATATGTCCTCCATATTTATACGTAAAAAAAAATAATAATAAAATTCTACATATCTACATTATACTTCTTGTATGAAAGAAGTGATCTGTGAAAGTCTTCAAAGGCAGTAATATGAAGATAATAAACATATAATTCATCAGTGTAAGTACTGTTGCAGAGACAAATATTAGTTAAAAAAAAAAAAAAGCAAATTTCAAAAGAATTCCTTTTCCATGTGAGCAATTGATTGTAAGATACAAAAATTATAAATAAAACAATCACATCATTAGAAGTCTGAGGTAGAAATTATCAGAGAACAATCAATTCCTCCTGACTCAAACGAAGCTGTAAAAAAAAAAAAAAAAGTCACAAAAACAGTCCCATGACTGAGACTTCTTAGTTGATTGTTTTCTGAGAACCCACATAAATTTGTTCTAGAGTAGTAGGAAACCCTTAAACCAGCAGAACTCCCAACTACTCATTTGTCCACCAAATTGCTCAAGTAAATCTTCGTGAGAGCTTCCACATGCCTTTATTCACATGCTATGGCTCACACAGCTACTAAAGTACAGTAATAAAAAGTGTAGTTGTATATTTTTAAAGGTATGATAAACAAATCCTTCCATCTCTAAAAACTCTAGCCCAGGTGTTCCCATTTCATTTTATATGTATTTAGATGCTATAGCTGATTTACAGTCTATAAGATATTATATATATAAATAAGTAACCTTACAGTGCATTCTAAATAGCACAAGTCAATCGTTAATTAGAACTAACTGCTACTTATTCAGAACAAGAGAATTTTAGAAATTCTAATCAAAACCAATTCAGGATGAGCAGAAGACTTAGGAACAGAACCAGTACATCTCAGGGAGACCACCACATTTGGCCATCAAACATAGATCCGATGCAAAAACAGACCTAATAAAATTTCTCCAACACATTGGTCTCTCCTGGACTGCTTTTACCTTTATGAAGATAACATAGTGGAAGGCTTATATTTTCCTTTTTACATAGATTGCTTGGATAGTTCTTAAGCAGATCGCTCTGAAAGTAATGTCTCCTGTTTATTTCTAAGGGAACTACAACAGATGGAAAGAGCACAATAACATTATTTGAATGAGTGAATTCTCTGCTACAAAACACTGTTTTTCAACATAGTCACAACCATTAGCTATGCATTTTCTCCAGCAATGAACAAGGTCATGCATGTTGCACTTGTAATAATCTGCACCAGGGCAGGTGATCTGCTGTCACTGCTGCTGGAACAAACCACGCACCATTTCAGTGTGCTCACATTCATTCTTTGGTCTCCATCAACATTCAGCACATACCAATGAGTGTCAGTGGATGTCATTTTTTCTGCTTGGAATAATTCAATAACACACATTTGCTTCATATTCTTGGAGCGGGTTCAGAGGAGGGCCACTAGGATGACCAGAGGGCTGGAGCACCTCCCTTGTGAGGAAAGATTGAGGAAACTGGGCTTGTTTACCTTGGAGAAGAGAAGGCTCCAGGGAGAACTCATTGTAGTCTTCCAGTACTTGAAATGATACAGAATCACAGAACCACAGGGGTTGGAAGGGACCTCTGGAGATCCTCCAGTCCGATCCTTCCACTAAAGCAGGTTCTACAATCAGCTTATTCTTTTTTCTTCTAATTCCTTCCTGCTGATTTTTACTGGTGGGTTTCCTGCCATTCCCCAGTATTTCCAATCTAAATAAATATGAAACCTGTAACATACACTTGCTAGATAGAGCCACAAAACAACAACAACAAAACAAACAAAAATAACCAGTCAAAGAAAACACGAAGCTTGCATTTCTTTTCTTTTTTTAAACAGCAAATTTGAATAATAATCTGCACAGTTTGGAACACAAGGCTACAACAATCAGAAAACTTTCATCAAAATATGCTTTTGTTGAACATTAAAGGACAGCTGAGAACAGATTTCAGTTTTAAAATTAAAGAAAATTGGCCAGATTTCTGAACCACTTTTTAACCTGCCTACAACAGGAAAGAGGCCTGTTAATACCTTTCCAAAATGACACCCATATAGACCATTTCTCCTAAACATAACAAAAACCTATCTTTCCTTAGCACATGCAAGTCTGTGGCAGGATGACTGTCCTTTACTAATGAAGACTCCCTTATTGGAGTTCCCTAAAAGTTCCTCCCTCACGCATACACTGTCTCCAGCTTTCTCTAACTCATCACATTGCAGCCCAGGAAAACCATAACCATAACTGTGCTAGAGGGAGGAGGAGGAGGAATGGAAGAGCACTGATAAAGCAAGCATCCTGGCTGCACACTCATTTGTCACAGGGCCTGTGTATGATGTCGCTCATATATTGATCAAATATTTTCTCACCGGTGGTGCCACCACCTAGTGTTATTTTGTCTCACTCCAGTGTCTGCTTTTCATTTCCTCTCCCATGTTCCCTATCTCTGTTGTCTCTCTTCTTTGGACCCAAAGTAGTAACTAGTCACATACACTATGCATTCAGTTTAATTTTATTTAGTGTAGGTGATCAAAGCAAGAACATGCAGAACTCAGGGGAAACTCTCAGAGGCGTGCTCATACACAATCCTGGCTGCTCAGCTGCTGGACCTAGAGCACTTAGAAAGCTGGGGTCCTTAAGGCCCAAGGTGTTTTGCAGCTTCAGCTTAGCATATGGCAAGATATCTCACTGCCAACAACACTGGTCTTAGATCTTTTACAGTCCTTTAGTTGCCAGACAAAATCCCTGCTGAGAGATCTTGCGGCTACATGGTCAGGTCCTATCGAGGGCCACCATGCTTGTGTACAGGGCAGTAAATTCAGAGACTACATTATAAACAATAGAAACAATTTGTTATCAAGCATGAAAAAATAAATTGTTAAGAGTCAGCAAACTGTACTGCCCTTGCAAAGGGATTACCTAACCTTGAAAGTTGTTCTACGTTGAGCAGCACTGCATGGGCTTAACCATCCACTGGGAGAACAATCAGGAAAACAAAACCAAAGGAGAACATTTATACAAAGGTAAGTCCTTTTGTAGAAAAACTGGTAGGTTTTACTCAGAGCACAGTCAGATTACATAAACCAAAGTATTTTCCTTTCCTCTTGCTGGACAAGTAGGCAAAACAAGAAGCATAATTATGGAGTGCTTTTAAACAAACCACATTCATGTACTGTGAACAATAATACAGTCTCAGTATTCTGAAATGGAGAACATAGCCAAAAGAATAAAGATCCCTCAAGAACTTTTCAGATTTAATTCTAGTGCAGAGATTACCTTCATCGAAGATCAAATAGTTCAGAAAATGAACAAATACAAACTATGCCTGGCTTGACCATTACAGAAAGCTGAAAAATAAAGCACTGCTCTGAAAGTCTGATGGCCTGTAACAAACAAAGATTAGCTTGCATCAAAGCCTTGCATCAAAACCATGGCCCATTAACTCATGCACTCAGAACATATGTTTGTTATCAGATCAAATTCATCCATGCTCAGATGGGCATGGCATAATCATGAGCAGTGGTCACACAGCTGAACCCAAATTCAGCAGTTCAGAGAGCATGGAACTTAGACTGGGAGTGATCACAGTCATGATGGAAGATGAGATGATGGCTGATTTCCCAGTTCTGATCAAGGCTAGCCAGAGATCAGGAGGTATTATGTGGAGTTATGCCCTCTCAGCGATTCAGATGTGGAGGGATCTCAGCCTCCAGCTACCACTCCAGAAATAAATGAGAGTCTATGCTATTGTCTTCTCCTAGTCTTTTGTCCCCTAGAGAGAGAGACATCCTCCAAAGTATTTCTTATTTGGCAGGCATGTAGCTGTCACAGAATCACAGAATCACCCAAAGGATCACACTGTCCAACCATCCACTCATCACCAACAGCTTTCACTAAACCACATCCCTCAACACAACATCCAAACGTTCCTTGTCCACATGTTTCATTCAGATTCAAGTCTACCGTATAACAAAACAACCAAAGAGCATGGAACAAAGAGGCAGCACTTTTTCTGCTATTTCATCCTGAACCTGAGTGAAAAAAGAAGATGACAAGGTCACCTTATTCTCAATAACCCTTGTTCACAGTATGTAATATTTTGGAAACAAAGAAGAAGAAAAAAAGCTGTCATTACTTGGAAAGGATTCCAGCTTTCATTTTTTCCTCTTCTTTTTCAAACCACATGCCAGTCCACAGATAACTTGTGGCATGCTATTCCCAGAAATAATCTTTTTACTGACTACACAAAATTTCTATGGGAAATGGCGAAGGGGCACATTTGGGTCGATATTTTTTACACAACTGTGTAGATATACAAGATGTTTGACAAGAAATTCCTCCATTCTTCAACCATTTCTTTTCTTCTCGTTCCTTCTCTTAAAGAGGTGCTTATTCCACAGTTGAGATTGCAACCTTCTCAAAACTCTTTCATGTTGCTTTGTGCATGGCTCTGTAAAAATTCTTTTGCATGTACAGGTTCTGTATTGAAAGGAAGGTATAGATCTTCTCCTTGAGCAACCATGTGAAGAACCACACTTTGTATAAGCATCCTGGTGTCAGTGTGAGATGAACGTTGTGGGCCATGCCATATGTCCTTCATTGAGATGTGTTGGCAGAATTGGGTCATTCCAAGTAGGACACTGTGAGGCGCCAGTCATTCAAACAGCCTGCAGACATTCAGAGGAGTGGATGTTCCTGGGCTTTCACCCACTTACTCTAGCTGGGACATCTTCTGGTTCCTCTAGGGATGAGCCAGAGAAGCTGGATCCCTGGGTATGCCTACCTGTGTGGTACAGACACAGGCACAAACATCCAAAGTAAAAGGAGACATCTCAAGATTGCAGGATGGGGATCACTGATAAGGACCCATAGCCGATTTTACAGCATTTCATGATATGAACTACACAGCAGACATAGCCAAAACACTATATCCTGGACATTTTCCCAAGATAGTGGTTATGATCATAGGATAGACTCTAATGTTCGATAAAGACAGAACTTCACCAACTATACATGCTATTCTTTAGATTATTTCTCTGCATTCAGAGGCTTTATTTGATAAATGCTTCAAGATGACAACATACTTGAGACTGAAAAATAGCATTTTTCATGCTCTTGTATGCCCTAAAATTTTTTTGGTTAGCCTATATACTTAATAGAAAACAGCAAAGATCATGATACAGTATGTGTCTGAAGATGACAAATGTGCAACTCTTGATGTTTAATGTCTACAGTACAGTGAATAAAACATTTTTCTAGTGGCTTGCTGTCTGCTTCAGAGTTAATTCCTTCTGTGAAAACTTAGGGAAGTTACATTATCTAACAAAATAATAATGTCCAAACAGCACTGTATGTAACCAAAACTACAGAATAAACCAATATGGACTGCATGGATTTGTTGAGACTGATTTATCAGTTTTAATTCATTTAAACTCAAAAACATCCTGAGATCTCTCTGGACATAAAATATTACTTCTATTTTTCTCCAAAATAAAACATAAATCCAGGTTAGTTTTTCTTGAGATTTGTTAAAACAGTTTTATGACTTCTTCAGGTCTCTTTGATTCCTTCAAAGTTAAAAAGAAATCACAACTGAGAAGGACAAGTCATACTAGAACCTCAGGAAAGCTGCTTAAATTAGTCACTGGAATTTGTTCTAGAGTTTACATTTTACATACCTTTTCTTTCAAAAAGGAGCACAGGATTATATGATCTGCACAATTCTTTAATGTGGCCTTTTATCATGAGAATTGGAGGTCAAATAGCACAGCACTTACAAACACCATTACAGTACAAACGAAAAAGGAAGAGGACAACTCACATAACTTCCTGCCTCACCTAAGTTGATTCTAGAAGCCATTGTTAAACCTTATTAAGTTTCTGAAATCCCATAGAAGCACAACAGAGGTTAGCAGTGGTAAATATAGTTATTCTGGTTACCAAACTATGCTGAAGTAATTAGGTTTCGCTAGATTAATTGAGGTTTGACAACATCAAAACTTCAGATCATTTTGCAGGTTATATATGTATGCTCTGTGGCTAAGGTTTAAAGAGGTATTAAAGATCTAACATACAAGCTGTAGTTTTTTCATTGTTTTTTCTCTCTGGTATCAGTGTATTCAGATCAGTAACAATGTACATATTGCCCCAATATGTACATGTACTTTAATTTATCAATTACAGGCTTGAGCACAAGAGGGAAAAAACACCATTATATTAATTGCAAATAAGAGTAAACCAATACTATTTTTCCCCCAGAGAGCTTCATACTACTATTCACCTTGTCTAACACTTGAGATGGCGATAACCCTCCGGTATTATGAGACAAAAAGGTATGTCATTTCAGTTCAATAGACAATTTGTATTACATGGAAGAGTAATTCATACTTCAGTATACACAAAATCTCTTACCTCTGGGGTTTTCCTCTTCCATTTTTCCAGCCAAACATACACTATGAAAAGCCTAAGTGAAAACTGTTTTTTTTAAGCTCAAATATTCACAACCCATCTATGGAATTTACATGAAGAACAACTTTCTGTAAGGTAGTTAATATTAATTGTCCCAAGATGATCATATAACAAGGCTACACACGTCCAGCTCACTCACAGATTCACCTAGTGGTGCCCTGTGTCTTTATTAAGTAATCTTTGTCAATAACGTTTGTAGAAATGATCATGTCTTTCCAGGATTAAAGTTACAACAAGAGCAACAGTGAGAATCAAAAGCTTTGAGTTAGATTCCTGAATTTCACCCCTAATCATAACACAATGCATTGTTTAGTGCAAAACTTTTAATTGTCTCTCATTTGTCTTGAGGAAGAATCCAGTAATATTTCCATGCAATGTATCTATATGAATGATATGCACATGTGCATTTTCTGCATATTAACACTACAGATTTGTTGCCAACTCTTTTCATTGCTATGTTTGCATAAAGTTCCTATGAACTATGAATTAAAATAACCAAGTAGACTGCCAGATTATTATACACAGTCATTAAGGCTGTATGAACTATAGATTTTGTTTTACCACTTCACGTAAATGAAATCACAAAAAACCCTACTGTGTCAAAATATGATGTGGACCATGATTTCTATCACTGAAATTTATTCATTTACTTTAATATTGTACTTTCATTGCTCCATTCTGCATTTGCAACAGAACACAGATAATCATATGCTATCACCATATTTTACCATTTATGCACTGACATTAAGTAGTCATAAACAACAATAAACATCATTGTAACTGTCTGCTTGCTAGACTCTACTTAGAAAAAAAACATCTAGAGAAATTATCCTGAATAATTTATCTACTCATTCTGCCTTGGCTGTGGATAACTGAAAACAATGATAATAAAGTTGGTGACTGTTAGTGCAATGATGAGTACATACAAGATCTCAGCAGATTATAGAGTGGCTGCCGGTCTCTGGTTCAGCTGCAAACCCAGGTGTAATACTCTGGTATTTACTTGGAATATCAGATTTAAAACACCAAAATTGTAATGAACTAATGAGAACTAGAAAATGACAAGTCATCAGCAAGTGATGATGTTTACACAGATGCTGGAGAACATCAGGAGCTAGCTTTGTCAACTTCCACAGCTGAAAACCCTGATCATACAGGTGCCATGCCATAAAGGTAGAAAGCAGTCTTCGCTGAATACAACACTTAAGAGCCTTTTTTTCATCTAGAGGTCTTGTCTGTTGATTCCCTGCTTCTGACTTTAACCACATGTTCTGACCCCAGCTGCCATACCCATACACATCCTCCTCTTGCTGCTACCCTCAAAGTCTCCTCAATGGAGCTCACTAGCCATGCTCTATGAGTATCATTTTTGTTGCACACATGCAGTCAAGACTGGCTTTTTTACTATTAATATTTTATTTTGTATAAGCAGTTAACTTATCTCAGTCTTAAGTGATAACCAGTAAAATAGTTTTAAATAGTCTATTGACTCAAAAATCTTTAGGGCAGTTTTCAAACTCCAAACCCTCATGAAAACACATCTGGCAAACTGATTTAGATTAAGCAGTGACCAGAGTGTCTGAGATTCATGCTGTTTTCCATACATTTTCTTGATGCAGAAACTATTATTATCATCAGGTCCTTGAGGAAACATGAAGGAGACAAAGAAACCCACGTTTTTGTCTCTCATCTCCAGACCCTAATGCTCCTTGATGAGAACTGCAACAGAGCAAATTGTATCTACGAGTAAATTTGTGAAACCAAGGCATTCTTCGTGTAATCAACAATAAGAAACTGTCACTCTATATTTAAGTTTCCTTCCAGATATTTAGCAAAAGAATTCACTATTCAGATCTATTCCTGTAATATTTTTTATACTATCATTCTGACATTCTGTTTTGAATTAATTCCCATGGCTGATGGATTTATTTTCTCTTTTTGGTCTATATTTTCCAAACTAGAAACTATTTACTCCTACTCTGAAGTCAAAGCTTAAAGTAAAAGTAGCAAAAACAACAGTAACAATAATGTCAAGTTCTTCTTAATAAACCCATACAAAAGAACACATTATAGTATATACTTAGCACATACGTCTAGGTTGTTTGTGGCTTGAAAAACAGCTGCTGTTATTGCAGAAGAGATGATTTAAATATATAACCTCATGAATGAACATGCATATACATAAAAAATATTTCCAAATCATCAGCTCGCACTAAAAGAACATTAAGGATGTAACGTAAAGTACTCAAAACCTAGGGAAAACGCTCTTATTCAGTTCTCTGTTAACTATCAATTTTTCATTTCACAAACGTACTTTTTCACCACTCTCCTGTGAGATGAGTGTCTCAATCAATGCGTAGTATGGGACCACATAACACGAATGAATGAGGGCTGAGTAGTGAAGGTTGTTGTCCATGCCCCATTTGTTGCCAGTGCTGCAAGGAGTTAATAAATGGTGCTGGAGACAGACGGAAGAGAAATGAGAGTTTGATGGTGAAGACAATCGAATGCTGCTCTGGAGGACTGGATTCCATCCCCATATCTGCCATCAAGCTCCAGTGTGATGCTGGGCAAACATTTCACAGATGGCTACTAATTGTGTGTTTCTCATTTCCCGCAACACCTGAGGCCAGATTTACAGAAGTTCTAAGCACTCAAACTGCAACTGTATTTGACTGAAATGTTTTTTTCAATGGGAATACTGCCCTAAAACTGCATACTTCTGAAAATTCAGATCATGCCTACACAAACAAATGTTTACTTGACAATTTTGTTGATCATCTCCTGAAGAGTCAATTATGTATTTGTAAAATAGAGATAAAACAATAGCTTCCCTTTGGGTATGGCTAGGACAAATTCATTAAAGTTTATGCAGCATTGCAAGACCATGGCTGTGGAGCACAAAATTCCCACCATGACACTGGTAATTTAGATGCAGAGCATTTAGACAGAAACTGCAATGAGTTGCACTAAATGCAACACTCAGATATACATTGAAGAGGATTAGGAGTGCATGTTCATGTGTTGAACAACTGACAGCTTCCTGGCTACTACTGATTACTGACTGAAGGCAATTTTCATTTTCTGTATATCTTAGCTTTCATATATTTGATTTCTGAAATCCTAACATTCATATATTTGGACTTAGTTTGTACCTATGCACGAGCTTTATAAAAAGATTTCTGTCAAATTTCCTAACATTTTGTAAAGATTGCCTTGGCAACTAAATTTAAATTGATCAATTGTCTGTAATCTCAACCATTTCTTTCTGAAGTTGCATTGAAACTCGGCTAATAATCCCCAATATTCTTTTTTTCTGATAGTGAAAATATATTACAGGCTACAGCAACAGGTTTCCTATGATATAAAGATCAATTTCTACTCATTGCTGTTGTACTCTTCAAAAATCAGGCCAGTTGGCAGCAGATGTCATGTGAGTTTCCTGTTTTTATCTAATTCATTTAAAGAATGGTTTCTGAACTATGTGTATGCCCAGTTCATGCTCAGGAACAGGTATGGAAGGTTTATGTCTATTTTTCAAACTCTAAAAGAAAACTTTGTCAGCTTCGTCTTTACAGCTTGTGCACATTTTATTTGTATACCGGTACTCTATAAATTCAGGGCAAACATTTCACAGTAAGGCTTTTCCTTATTCTGTTGATGTATTGGTACTTCAGTTTTGCCATTTTCCTTTTGACATCAAATAACAGCTTGGAGGCAACTCAAGCTCTGCTCAAATGCAAACGAAGTCTTTCCAGACCCCAGGATTTACTCTAAACAAATTTTTCTTGTCTCGATTCACCCCAAATATATGTGTATATCCTATGACATGTATTTCATATTGCAAGCTGCAGAGAGGATGAAATAAGACTGCTCTTCTGGCATGATGCCACTAAGGGGTTTTCTTTACTCTAGCACACTCCCTGGGCAGTAAGCTGTGCCAGCTGCACTGCTGCTCCCAGCCTCTAGAACAGAAAAAAGCAACAGAAAAGAAGACAGGAGATATGGGCCTTGATATCTTTTTAAGGAAGCCACATTCCCATTCTGCACTTAGTATTCAGGATGTTTCAGATTAACACACTTTAAACAACAGTGCTTAGGTCAAGAAAAAGATTTGCGTTCCTCCACCACTGCACTCTCCTCTTCAAATGCAACATACTGAGGTTTAGATTGCGTTAGTCATTGGGTAATTAAAAGATAATGCACAGAGGTTTCTAAGCACTGGTTATGTAGTTGTCAGTCTGTCACCAGCAGCACAAAATACTGTCAGCAGTTCCTGCATTGAAGGCATTCTTTCAATGTTTATATAAAGAGCTTTCTTCTTATAGGAAGAGAACCAGTTATTTACATTCTGTTTATATCCAAGTAATTATATTTGTGGGCTGTTTAAGATAATATCAGAAAACTGCTATTAAAAACTCAATAACCTAAATTTATGCTGATAATGGTATTCACCAAATGACAGGTTCTAAAGAAGCACTGTATGAAGAACTGTCAGATTTCATTTGAGTTTTGCATTAGAAGGATGCATTTGGAATGATAAACTGAACATAGCAGAAACCTGGAGAAAATTTCATAAATTTTAGTTATATAAAGTCAGATTTCAACAGAATTAATGCAAAACAATCAATGAAGCACAGCTCCAATTAAGCTCAACTATGAGCTGAATAGGTACCATTGACATAAAAGGTGATTGTGAAGATCACAGCTAGAAATGTTTTAGTATGGGGTATATCATGTGAAAGAGAAACTCTTGTGGCTGGGGTATTCAGTGAAGAGGAAGCCTACGTGACTGCAACTTGGACCCAATGAACAATGCTGCTAAGATACAACTTAGACATATTTAAACTTCAATCCAAATCACTTCCATGTGATTTCTTTCCTGTAACTAAATGTACTTTTCATTATACCCTTCTACCATTTAAGTTGCACTTAGCTGCAGTCATGCACTGAGCAGGTCTTTCTTACACACTGCCATTCTGCCCATCGAAGTCCAAGCTTCCTACCTGCAGCAGTGAAAAAAACACCAGGCACGGAGGTGTGTTTCATTAAAAAAAGCAAAATTTTACTGAGTTGAAAGTAGAGCTGCTGCATGCTATTCTGAGCTTGCATTTGATACCTGCCTAATTCCCTTACTTATCTACAGACCAAAAACTACTTGGAACAAAGATGACTTCAGAGATACTCTTTATTACTAAAGGGAAAGACCTCAACATATTGATTCATTTCCCAGTTATTTAAAAGGAATTTGGTCTAAAACAAGTAATAAATTAGAACAACAATCAAGGACTGTACTGCAGTGACAGCTATTTTTAGGCAATTATCTCTGGAGGAAAATTGAATGATGGATGAAATGGCAACAATTTCTCCTTAGATTTACACACACTTAACAGCAAAAGTGGCAACATATCTACAGCTTTGTGATTCCATCTGCAGCATTTCAAATTATTGTTTATGCTCCTCACAGAGAAACACATGGAAGTGCTGTGCTCATCTATCAATCCTAGTTGCCTGTATTGTAGTCTCTCATAATAAAGTGCCCCGACTTCTTGATTTACTGCAGTTTAGTCTTTGTGCAAACTCTGATTCCTTAATGATAAAAAATACTAAGTTTGAGCATTATTTTCCCATTTTTAATGGTAAATCCTTATCCACTACATGCATGTTTATGTGCCATCTATGAATATCTTCATGTATGTTACCTTTAGGACAATACAATGCTGCTACACCTGTAGTTCTTCTAGTATGAGTACTATTACTTTATAAAACCTGTCTTAGTTACTAAGAACTTCAAATTTTATTCCAAATCCAGATTTTAAAAAAAGAGCCTAAATTGTCCTCATAGCTTTCCTCAATTAAAAATGTAGTTCTGTATCATCTTTAGATATATCTGCCTGTCTACGTGAAGGATTTATCTCAGTTCATTCTGGCTATCCAAATCACACTGCAATAACATCACATTATTTCCTTTTATGCTGGACTTCCGTGATGCAAAGATAAGTGGGGCATACAAGAAATTGAGTCCAGATACACATACAGAGAAACAATAATCATCTTCAGATGTACTGTAGCCCTTACTTTAAATCCTGGTTCTTTCCCATAGGAAAGATGCCTTCCTCCGGGCAGGAATTATTTGTCACAGCCTTAATCCATGCTAATACACTGCTACTGCTTTTTGCTCTTGCCTCAGCCACTGGAAAATAGAGCTACTGGGTAAACCAAGATCAAACAGGTAGGAAATATTATCATCTGATCAGAATTTGAGACCATCTACATATCCCAAACTGTGCAGTTCTTCATGTTATTTCTTCCCTAATGTGTTTTGTTATCTGGCTGGAAGATAAATCATCTGCAGTTCAATCTTGAAGTTTCTTTAAAGCAACAGAGAGCAAAACAGAACCCTACACTTAAAAACCCTATGACTGAACCACTTTGGGTTCACAGAGATGCAACAAATATGTACTTAAAATGCAAGATAATGCCAAACCAGCACACCTCCATAGCACTACAGAACTCTCTCTTTGCAGACTTCTCTTAAAAAGTTCAAAACATATTTCAGTGCATTATTTCAAGTTAAATATGGTTAATGGTTGCATTACTTCCAGCTAGTGAATTTTCTCTACAAAATATCACCATCATAAACACTCCATCCTCCAAAAAATATCTCCCACTTATTACTTAGAAGCACAAGCTAGTAGGTAGGTAAACAAACAGTACACTTTACATGAAGTCAGAATCTGGACGTTTTTAAGTCTACATACACTTTTAACCATAAACCTGCTTGGCTCCCACGCTTGCGTACAAACCACACAACACTTGAATATAAGCTGTATCAACAGGAAAATATTATCACACCAAAATTAATAGAATTTCCAAAACAAATAGTTATTATAATAATAACACTAAAAGCTTGACTTCTTTTTATTTTGAGGTTGCTTCTTCAGAAAATAAAGCAATACAGTATTTATGCTGGTATTTCATATTTTATGTTCATTCAGATTGAAGAAATCAGGTTGCCTTGGCAACCATCATTGCTGTGCCTCTACAGGTTGCTTTAATCACCTTGGCATCTGCAACACTGTGCCACTTGCACAGCTCTGAGGGAGCTGGGTTCCTTCCTGCAGTGTCCTCCAGCAGCCACTGACCTTCACCTGCTCGTGGTGACCACAAAGAACTACAGCTCTGAAGCCTGGTCTTGCCTTCCTGGTGAAAGTCCACTTCATTCTAACTGGTCTCTGCTCACACTGTCAATGCACCACTCTGAGACTCTGAGTTAAACAGCACCCAAAAGATAGCATCCATATCCACAGTCCCACTCTCATATAGCTGGCAGTGTTGTCTATTTACATAAAACAATATTACTTGACAGAGAACAAGAGAGACAGACACAGAATGAAGTCTTGGCTTCCATAGGAATTCCTGTAATCTGTCTGAGTGGTTGGTAACACTGAGAAGGAAGACTTTTAAGAAAAATATGAACTTCATTTCCATCACAAGCAGTTAATAGTAGCTGAGGCACCAGCCCTTTCACAGCTGAACTGGCATTTGGATTGATCACTGTTGACAGCTTGTTTACGGGGAGGAACTCTAGAACTGGAAGTGCTCACCTAGCAGCTGAAGCTTCTTCCTTCTCATACAGTGAAAATACAGTAGCAGGGACATGAGCTCCTCATACTCTGCTAGCATGCTATAATAGGAAAAGAAAATCTTGAACTTTCTGGTTTTGAATTCAATTTTAAAAATTTGACTTGCTAATCCTTTATACGTTGGCATTCTTTCATCTTCTTGAGAGATAAATATTTTTAATCAAGCAATTCTCTTCAGGATAACAATGATTCAAATTACACTGGTCAATGATAGCAATCAGTTATTAGGCATGAAAAAATCTGTATATCAAAGCCTAACAACATTTATACTAACAAAAGTGCAAAGCTTTCTTCCCCACTTTAAAAATATCCTAATAGTTTTCTTATACTCAAGAGGCTTTTTTTTTTTCCCTTCAGATGTTAGAAAAAATCCAGCAGTTAACTGTTGAGTTCTGTTTGCAGTAGAACACTATTAAATATGGAATTAATCAGATTAATGGGTGACATCATGCAGATTTATTAGATGTTTTCAAAGGCTGCTCCTTAAAATTGAAAATTAACATAAAGATGGCACTGTTAACTTTAAAGCCCTACATAGAGTTGCTTTACTTCATTATTTTTCCCAGATATTCATCTTGACTTAGACAACATCCAACTACAGTGATCCTAAAATGATCTACATGCTAAAGCTTTTTCCCGGGAGTTCAGTTGCAAAGCTACTCCTCTCTGACCCTTATTCTCAGACTGTGACCTCTGCTGCATATTGATTCAGGATGCAAAGAAGGTAGCTTCAATAAAGCAACACATCTGCCAGTGCTGCTCAGCACTCTAACAAAGCACAGGGAATACCTGGATCACACCATCAAATTCTTATTCTTAGCAAATACAGTGCCACAGAAATAGCTACTCTGGAGCACCTTCGCTGTATCTGGTCATTTCATAGATCTGCCAGGAAGGTGTAGAAGTTCTGAGGAGGCAGTGATTTCAGACAGTATTTAAACAGTGTGGCCACAGGCCTTTCTTGTACAGGCATATAAACTGAGTAACCAGCATATAACATGTGCAAATATCAGGTTGCCTTTAACTTGTTCCGATGGAGATATGTAGGAACACAAAACTCTCAGGAAACCTTAGCAGCTGCTGGATAGGCTTAGCTGATGAACTTATGTGGAACTGCCTACACGTGGTATATGTAGGTGACATCATCTACATACCTTGTCTTATCCTGAGATGAAGCAATGCATCTATGTATACGACTCCTTCAGTTGAAAGCAGAAACAAATAATAGATTTGTTTACTTTTAAGAACATTCAATTAAACCTCAAAATACGATAATGTTAACAAACTTCATCATGGATGGGATGTGAGAAGTGATCAATGTGAGAAGATTCATCCAGTGTTGCAGTAGCCAAGGTACCCAGCATCAGAAGCATCCTACACTTGCTATCATCTCTCCTACCACTACTATTAACATCCAAAGCATCACAAGATTGCTGCCACCTTTTCTGTCACTAGTGCCAACCTTTTTACTACTTCTGGGAATAGGTTGCCCAGAGAGATTGTGGAGTCTCTTTCTATGGAGATATTCAAGACCTGCCAGGACACCTGCCTGCGTGACCTACAGGTAACCTGCTTCAGCAGAGGGTTGGACTCGGTCTCTAGAGGTCCCTTCAGCCCTTGCAATTCTGTGATTCTGTGTTTCCATTCTTTACACAATAAATTAATTTATCACCCTCAAGTGTCAGTGACCTTCTTATGTCAATGCCAAAAGTAACTGCTCACTCTCTTTGCAAAACAGAGCTAATTATATCTGTCAAGCTATTCAAGCTGTCAGCTACCATACTTCTTTGAATTATAAAGACAAAAGAAAAAGTTTGTTGTTTTTTTTAAGGGGAAAAAATTACTTTTATCAGCCAAACTTGAGGGTATCACAAAGAATATACAGATAAAACAAAGGTGGAGATTTTTCCATCAAAAAAAATCAAGTACGAGACCTGTTCTTCCCAGTTGTACTCAATGTGGCCCATCTTCTGCAAAGAGCGCTAATATCAGGAGTCTGATCTAAGAGACCACTTGCACTTCCCCTACTGTTTGCAGAAGACACATCCCTCCCCATCTCAACAGTCACCAATAAGAGTAAAGTATTCATGAAAACCAGAGTACCTATTGCTACTATTTTAAGCTTCCTCTCATGAGAAACCAATCGAATGTTAGCTATCCAGCAGTCCAAACAAAGGATGTTCATAAAGAATCAGCCTGGATGATGGAAACAGTAAGAATCTACTGAAAAATGATGTTCTGAAAGTATGCTAGGACATAAATTCAGTACCCAGATAAGTCCCTATGGATGGGTGGTAGAGGAAAAGGATGCTTATCTAGATTAAGTTATTGTAAAATTATTTTTGTAAACAGTAAATATTATATCAGTAATGAGCAGTATAAATACTTAAAGCAAAGTGAAATGCAGCTGCAAATTATGGCATAATGTTTTCTTTACGACTGCTTTCTCTGTCATTATGGAACTAAGCATATTGTTTAGCTGCTGGTTCCAGGAGTCATTTTTACAAAACAACATTTAATTTTTTATGCACAATACATCTGGTGCTGAAGATTAAAATTCAATATACAAATCATATACGTGGAGATCTCTTGCTTAAGATAACACACTCATTTGAAATATCGCACCTTCATAATGAAAAAGAAGCATTTCCAAGTTCAATTTTCTATGCAAAGCATATGTTAACAGAGATTCCTCACAATCCATAAATCAGAAGGTGTTGCTTAAAGGAGGTTATTTGGCACAGTGAATACAACTATCAAAAATTGCTTGGTAACATTTTAACCACAAAGGAAAGCAGAAATATGGAAAATACAATCCTGTGTACAAAGTTCATTTCCCAGCAGTGGGTAAATGCCTCATCCAAATTGATTCTGGCCAATATTTCATGCCTTAGTCAACGAGTATATGTTTCAGAAAGCTGTCGAGGGGAATTAAAAAGAAAAAAGCAAAAAAATAACAAAACATGGGTCGTGAACTAATGCTATGAAGGATATTCATTAATGCAACAGCAGATGGTTAATCTGCAGACTTAAAATATGTCAACTTCATTTAATTAAAAGTCAACATTATTATAATACCGCCATCAGAAAACCACCTTCTGACAGTAAACCAGTTTTCTGCATTGTTCTCCTTTTAAACAGAAACTTTTTGATGAGGAACAACACACTCACCACTTCTGTGAGCATGCACAACTCTTGACAAACACAGACAAACTTTCCCAGTAGGCTCCCTCCTGCCACAGCTCCCACATGCATTCCACAGGATTTTGATACCTCTGCTCCCATGCTCAGTGGCATTTCAGGCTTCATTATGTTCTGGGGCTTGTACAGCTATATTACTACTTGTACTCAAAGTAACTGGTTTTGTGGAAGATTAAAAACCTCAGTGGTTGTGCTCTGCTTTGTGGAGTATGTTCGTACAGTAGATGTGCCAACTCTGTTATAAAAACAGTACAGGAGACAGGCACAATCCTGTCTGGTTATGGACTGCTTTCATCTTCTGAGGGAGGAAAACAGTCTGAACATAAGACTTTTGTAGAGTAATTTCTGTTTATAACAGGAAATGAGAAATACTGTGGACTAATTTGTCACTATCCCAAGACTAAGAATATAAATATAATATTTTTATCTGGAGAAAAAATACAGTTTGTTTGTTTCTGTTCTTGTGCAATTTTTGAGACACAATTAATAAAACTGCATCCAATCATTCTGAAGTGTAACCTCCCTTATGTCACTGTCTCACAAATACAGTGCGTGTGTTACAGCAGCACCTGTATGCACTGGCCCAGGAGCTCAAGTGTGACTGCTTTTTTTTTTTTATGTTCCAAGAGAATACCTTTGGGCAGTCTTTTAGAATCATTACAAGTGTGCAGTCTGCAGAGACTGCGGAAAATATATTTATACATATACATACACACACACACATATATATATATACACATATAAAACAACAAAACAACAACAACGTTGTTTTGCTGTACTGTACCCAGACATCAAACAGGGAATTAAATTTCTGACAGCCATATCTGCATAATTACCCAGCAGCCATCTAACCCCTTGCCAGCCCCTATAGACACTTTCACAGCTGCTACAGTGTTGAGCAGTGGAGCTGGACAAGAGGTCAGGGAGGAGGATGGAGACAGTCACCCAGACGCCAGCATCAGAAACTAGCAGCCACAGCCTATGCTTTGCAACTCCTAAGCATACCTTGTATTTGAATGCAATGTCTGGATTTGATCAACACAGCAGGGAAATGCCTAGACACAAATTCATCACTGCCCTGGTAGGAAGGTGCATGATGAGAATGAATAGTATCATATTATAAGCAAAACTTGTTAGATGCTACTAAAACTTTGTAGACCTAGCTGCTTCTTATTTTTATTAACAAGTGCATCTTTTACTCCTGTGTTCTTGAAGCTTGCTCCTCAGAAGCACAGAGCAGTAACAGGCATGATACCTTCAAAACGCTGAAACACAAACATACTGAATTCTTCAAAGTTGATGAGAGAAATGGATTGCAGGGTTGTCTTATTCACTAGATTTGTATTACATCTTATTTTGAGGAAAGATCAAGCACTCTTAATGCCAATCCCAAATTTGGATGCCACAAGGAGAAAGTATGAAAGAGGGAGATGGTAGAAAGGCAGGCACCAAACAATGTGAATACTACAAGCCAAGTCGGAAGAAAAATTCTGCAGGGAGCTGCTGTTTTCCTGACCCTTCCTTGTGAGGAACAACTTCCCCAGAGTCCTGCTTGGGAGTATTTGACATTAACAGTTGTAAAAATATGGCATCTCGAAAGAAGCAGTCTCTTAGGAAACCAGATCCTTATCCACTTGAAGCTGAAGCATCATACAGAGATTTTCTATTAGTTTCAGTGGGCACATAATAACCTCAGTGGAAAACCAATGCACAGATCTAAAGACAGAATACACCTCTAAAACAAACACTGTTCTAACAATCCCAGCCAATGTTCCCTGAACTCCTATAGGAGAATGGAATTCAATTGGGTCTAACTGTAAGAGAAACATACTAACTGAAGGAAACAATATACAGTGAACCATCAGTATCCCTATTGTAGTTTCTGCGCTCAAGAGCAGAGAATGTCAGTGAGCATCCTTTGCTGGGTACAGAGGTGTAGTCAGTTTCTCAAAAGTAGTAAATCTAATGTAAATACTAATTATAGGTAATACTTGTTTTGCACAAAGAAAGTATTTGGGGAAATAGGATTAAAAAAAAAAAAAAAAAGGTAATTGAATTCTGAATGCTGAGATTTGCTTCACTGTAACAAATAATCATTCTAAGCCAGTTTTAAAGGTTGTCTTTTTTAGCCAATATAAAGTAGAAAGAATTGTTTTCATATGGGTGATGAATGTTCACATCAAAAACCTCGCTGAGATGAGTTGTCTTAGTATGTCTGTTGGAGATGGGTCATAGCCTGATGCTTAAATGGTTTTTCAAAGCAAAAGATGAGAATTCAAGGACATCTCTACAAAAGATATTTTTTTTATATGTAAAAACATTTAGATCCCAGAACACTTTAGGACACATCCCATGTATGTCACTATGTCAAAGAAAGAAGAGAGAGATTGCAGGAAAACGTGAATTGTTTACAACCAGATCCAAAGGTCACAGAAATTAAAGGAGAGACCCATGACAACTTCAGCATAGTCACTAAGAGAACGATGTTTGAGAAATTTTACTAGTTTCTTATGTTACTGTCAACTCAAAATTGAGGGTAAGTACAAAGAACTAACCACAAATGTATAGAAAGAGTTGAAATAATAGAGCTCAGTGGTAATACACAACCACTCTCAGAACTCGTATTCAAGGGCATTAAATTACTGCATTATAGCTAAACACACCCAACCTGTAAATAGGACAAAGGGTTCATAATAAAATGTAAACAGATCCTAATTACCTGATACGTTCAGATACCCTAAACTTCACTTTGTAGTTCAAGTCCCTGATTTTAATCCAAACTGAAAATAGCAGACATGCCAATTGCTTAGCTAGTCTGACAAGCCATCTAAACACAGTTAGAAAATAGCATTCACCTTTGTCAGGCCCCACTAAGGTATTAAATAATTGTTTAATAAATTCCAGTTAAATAGTTCCTTACAGCAGCCATATCAGTTAATGAATTTTAAGATGTTTATAACTACAATGATCAGCTTTGTCCTGAGACACTTGAATTATCATATATAATGAAAATCAGATTTTATTGACATATGCAACACAAATGTAATTAATTTATAACATATTTCTAAATTATCTCCCTGCTCTCACAAATATGAAGAAGTAACAGTCACATTTGTCAGGACAGGCATCAATATCTTAACAAGAAAGTAAACATCAACATTTTTTGTACCATTTCAGAAGTCTCTGGGTTCACAAAACAGCATTAAAAATTTCCTTAACGTTTTTCAGCATCCTCATGTGCAAACAACTTTAACCACAGGCAATTCTTGGTTGCACTGAGCAGCCACAAGCTCATCATATCTTCTCCTGCATCTTGAAGTGTTTCCTGAAAAAGTTTCTCCTTTCCTCAAAATCCACACATCCTCGCTTTTCTAGAAGTGCTTAGTTTCTAAAACTGCACCCTGCAGCATTCTACAAAGTGAAGGTACAGTATCTTTTCTTACAAGCACATCAGTGAACACAGAAATTTCCCACATTAAAATTATTTGAAGATGACTTGCTAACTCCAGGACAGGTCTTTACCCAAGCCTTGTCCTTTCTCATTTATATATAAATTTGAGACATGCTTAGCAGAATGCCTAACAACAAAGAAGGAAATAAAGTCTCTATGTGACTCAGCAGCATCCTAATACAGTAATATCTAAATACATGCTGACCCTAAACCTGCAAAGAGCATCTGTATTAGTTGATAAGAGATTCATACAATCTTAAGGTCACAGATCACTCCAAGTGAATGTTTCAGTTTGTTGGACTGAAATAGCTGCAGTAAATCCTAACAGTCTCAATGATCACAAATTCTTTCCTACTCCTACAACAAAAGGCTTAATAACGCTTAATGTATTTATTCCCTCCAGCCTTCTTTACACCCTTAGCACAGAGCATGAAAAACAGCAGCCTGTACAGTATATGGCTACCATCAATGAGCGTATGTGCCTCCATTTAAGAAGGATAAATTTGTTCTCTTTTGATTACTTAAAGAAAAATAATTCGTGTCTGGTTTCTGCTGCAGAACATCAGAGTTTCACTCATCGCTGTTTTTTGTATGCATGGTGAAAATTCACTTTGGTATGAGATTAATCTGCAGAAAGAAAAACACTGCTACATTGTTGGGGAATGAGGAAATTTTACTTCCTCCTAACCTGATGGGAGATTTGGTTAGGATTATTCCCATCTATTTCAGAAGGACTGTTGGAAATTTAACTGAGAAGAGCAATTATAAGTGATTTCTGACAATGAACAACACTTCAGATTGTTTTTCTTCAGTTTCACCTGCACGATAAAACATCATTTACTTGCACATACCTTTGTTCTTGCCTGCAAGTTTTGTATACAAATGTGAACTCACAATCAGTGGTGCAGGTGTCTCAATTCCTTATTTCCTGAGACAAATTTATTCAGTTGAACAATGCAATGAAGACAAATCCCTTCAGACTATTTATAGCTGAATAAATCATGCAGTTCACATGCAGCTACTCCCTATGGCATTTGTCTAATATACGCTAAGCAGCTTTATTTGCTTTACTGCAATGCTGTCCTGTTTGCCTTTTAATGGTGTATTGTGTGTGGCTTTCATAATTCCATCATCACTCAAAGAATTTTAAGACAAAGTGAAACTGGCAGTTCTCTAGTAGCATCTCTTACCATCATGAATGCACAACATGTGACAATATTTTGCTTTTGTTTACTAAGAAATATGTGAAATATGCAGCCATCTATTAAAAACAACATACCCACATTAAAATCTAGATAGATCCTACCCTAAAGGTGGAAAGCAACTCCACTTTGTTTCATGTTCTGGGGATGATCATGGAAGACCTAGTCAACAGAGCTAGCACTAAAACACTGTTACAAGTGCCTAACTGATGATTTAACGGGGACACTGAAGGAATGGCAAACTCTTGGAAGTTAAGCACCTGCAATTGCAGACTGAACACACTTAAGACACACTCTTTCCTAAGGAGAGTAAAACCATACTTTTCTGGCCTTCAGGCAAACATCATTAATCACAAATCGGAATGAATTGCTACTTATGAGCACAAAAGTAGCTCTGCAGAGTTATGTAGCTTGTTTACGCAGAGCAAGATTGATCTCAAAATTGTAGTGAAAGTTTTTACAGTAGAGAACAGAGAGGGTCAAGGGTTTGACCCTAGCATAATGCTCTAGTTCAATATTTAAGTGTACTCATAACCCACAAACAATGAGCTGCAAAGAGCTCTTCTGGAAAAATAAAATAAAATAGTCTCCTGTAAGTATATTAATGAAAGTAATGAAGATAAATGTCTCCAAGGTCACCTGGAGGAAAAGATATATAAATTTTCATATATTCTGAAACGGTTTTCATTCTTCCAGTCCCTTACCCCTGAAGGTAAAACTTCAATATTAAGCAAATTTAGCTCACAATAAAAGAAACAAAAATAAAGCAGAAAACAATAGGAAAGAACTAGAAACTCACTGAGAACATAAACTGTAGGCCATTCAATGCTCAGCTTCTGTACTTGTCCTCAGGTTAAAAGCTTATGGATATATATTGTTGGTATTAAGTGTTTGGACTTTTCTACATAGGATAAGTTTGTAAGGACATTTGTGCTTAACACACTACTTAAATATCTGTCTTTCCGTCTTCTAAACACACTTATCATGGTGTGGTGAAGATCTGAGAGTTTTCATGCATCTATTACATATGGAACATATCTTTTCACATGCAGATACAGAGCTAAAGCCTTCACCGAAAAGATACTGAGATCCCCAAAGGAACTACCTGACAGATACATCACTCTGGCTACTCTTTTCTAGAAGAAATCCCTTATAGTTAAACACAATCCCAAAATAAATCCAGCAATGTTAACAGAATGTTTTTAATTTGCAACACAGTGCCCAATTCTGTCAGGTAGACCTTGCTACCACTTGAATCTTTTAAGGACTTCTAATCTATTTGGAGATCGAATACACAATGAGAGGAAAAGATAAGGACAACATACAAAAGATTGGTAACGCTTTTAGCTAAGAAGTATTGGATTAAAGATAGTTTGGTTTTCTTTGTTGTGCTCTGCCTTTGTACTTATCTTCCATCTAAGAAAGCAAAGCATCAAGGACAAGATTCCGCCACTCCTCTCATATAATTCCTGCAAGTGTTCTTATTTAATTCATTACATTAACAGAGCAATAGACTCTCCATATATATATTATAAGTGAATTAAAAAGATTTAAAAGATTCCTTATACGAAGCCTATTGTCTGTACTGCATCTGGTTAAGCATAATAAAGCTTTAAACAATACTGATAATGTCTAATGGTTGGTGGTAGCTTCAGGTTTTGTTCCTAGTTTGTTCTTTGCCTGCCAATTCACAATAAAAGAAAATAAAATCATCCAGACTTTATCTTTTCTCCTTTGCAGCATCAAACATTTCCATAACGTGTATTATGAAACATACCTGCAGTCTTTACAATAGCACTGAGCTATGCTATGTTTCTAAATCAAACTAAGGAAACTCATTAGAGCTATTCACAGAGCGCAAGAACAACTCTTCAAAGAACCATCAGTAAATTCTAAATATACATATGCTTACTTCAAAAGCTCTCAGTTTAACAGGAATTGGATCTTCAAACTACTTCTGGATCTAAGCAATGTCAAGGAAAGATGAGAAAAGCAAAGAGGAGCTTTCTCTAAAAAGTGACAACAAATCAGACAGAGCAATGCAAAACTTTCTGGAATGAGGCCAAACACCTGGAGAAATAAGAGCTGCTTTCAAAGGTGAGAAAAAGACTCCTATGACTAAGGCCAACTAAGTCCAGATTGTTAATTTTCATTGCATTCTACTGATGTAAAGTTGATGAAATTGTCTCCTGAAAAAGATTTGCTACTCTTCTCTCAAGTTCGGGACTATCTATCCATTTAGTCCTGATGCAAAATTGCATCTTCAGGGCCTCTCTACATGTAATACACTTAAGATATTCCTAAATAGACGATCTAAGATATCAGGATTTGAATTTTTTATGTATTTTTTTAGTCTTTGTAGTTTATTATTATTATTTATTTTGTACAGTGATTTCATTTAATCATACTCATTGCGATTCTCCCTCAGCCTATTCTGGAAATTCAGCGCATGTTGCCTCTGCAAAAACTCCTCGCCCCCTTGCAGCAGCTTGTACACTACCACTGAAGCCATTTACAGCCACTAGCTCACTACAGATTCCCAAGCCACTATGCAAACTTCTTTTGATTCAGAGCAGTAGAACTGGATCATAACAATCCTCACAGACCAATCTTGGAAATAAACTTGTGCTTCCTAATAAAGCCTGCAATCCATGTTAGAACACCTTAAGTATTGTCACCTAGTTAAAAATTAAATTTGGAAAAATAAATAAAATAAATAAATAAAAAAAACAAGTGCACAACTATGATAAATACAGATGTCTTCAAGCAGTTGTTCAATTTAACCTCCAATCCTGACCTCCTCCTACTTGTGACAGACAACCTGCAAACCCAGATGGTTTACTACAGAAGGAACCTGTGTTTCACATCTAAATTACAAGGGGATGTGGGCAAACACAATAGAGAACAAGCTGACTTATCTGTGTGGGAATATCTGTGAAATAATCACTGAGAGGTCCAGATTCCAGGACTTTGATTAAGTTCCTGTCTTTTTAAGGGAGGAAAATAGGATTTCCTGTAGGTTCTGGTTACAGATACTCCTGTGAAAGTAGTCAGATTTCTTTCTCTCACAACAAAGTACCAGATGCAAAATTCGTATTTGCAATACTGTTTTTATCATCATAGGAAAGTGGGTGAGTTTCAACACTTCCACATATCCAGTAAGAAACAGCACATCAGGATTACTGCCTGAGTTTGAACAGAGTATTAATTATCCATTATTCACTATTATTATTTTATCCAATCCTTAACAAATACCCTGATGAATCATATTACTGTGCTGGAAAAAAATAGAATACCTGCCATAAATCACCACATCCAATATAGTCAAAATTGAATCCCCATGCAAGAAAGGTGCATGCATGAATACTGCTCCAAGTAATTAATCTCAGCTGACTCTATATAATTTACAGTTTATATAATTTTCTGCTTCCCGTATTCTTTAGTACTGATGCCTTTTCTTTCAACTTTATTTTCACTGATTTTTCACCCAGTGCCGCTAATAATCTCTGTAGGGTTCACAGCATTCATTGAAATACAAATCTAGGCTCTGCAGCACTTGAAATAATAAATCTACTACAGCTCATTTTGAGTCACATGATGCCTTCACATATTTAAAATGTTGGGGAGCATTTACTGAAGAGTCTGATTGCTTAACAATGTATAACCAAGTATAGACTTTCTCTGCCAAAGACCAAGGGGTATACTAGAATGTGCTCTAAACACAAGAAAGAGCTATGCAAATGGAGAACTGGTCTTTCTTACATCATGCATAGCATTCAAAATAAGCATATATACACACAGGTTCTATTAAGAAATACTTTTGCAAACAAGAATCTTGGGATCAAATACAGCATATACTTGCTTGTGTCTATCTTTGCCCCTTTTTGTGACCTTCAGCTCCTGAAATTTAATGACAGTTTCAAAGATGGAGCCTTGTCCAAGCTGACACAAAGTCAAAGAGATAATTTCCAGGCCCAGAGCAGATACCAAATGTGATACTCAGTAGCAGCAAGTATGCTGTAAATATTAAAACTATTGAAAGTCAGTTGGAGTTTTGCTGCCAATTTCAGAGATGCATGACAAAATCCCATGGGTATTATTACAATTCCTCCAAACTACAGAGCAAAACCTCTTTAAAAAATAAGTGTATATATATATATATATATATATATATATATATATACACATACATATTATTATTATCTCTAACAGTTGACCATCCAAAGCACATTGCATTGAATAGAAAGTCACTGGAACAGGTTTTCATGCATATGCATTTACATCTTTTAAATTTCTACAGAACTACCAAAGCCAAATTTCATTATGCTATCACCCAAACTCAAATAATTTCCAATACTGTCACAGGGGATGTAGTTAAGTGTTCCAGCAAAATTCTGCAGTTGAATAAGAGTGTGGTATTTCCTACCAAAGCTTATTTTACTTTTTAATACAAAATACAAGCTGAACTACTATGGTTAAGAATAAAACTCAACTTTCCTTCTACAACCAATGTATTCTTTGAATTATTTTAAATATACACAGAATTCAACAACAAAAGCCACGGTATTTTTTAATTAAAATGATTAGTTACTCTAGTAATTCAATTCCACAACTATGGCCAGCTGGGAAGCACTGAATTCAGTCCAGACTCCGTTGTTAATGATCACTCAGTGGTAATGGTACTTTGAGTGATGCTTTCAGAAAGTATGTTCCTGTTCTCAAATAGCTGCATGTAACAATAACACTTTCAGTGCCCTGGCCAGATTCTGCCTGGAATCTTGAAAAAGAAGATTTCCCATTAGTGATGATTTGGCAGGAGAATGACTCACTAATGGCCACCATCATTACACTCCTAGTAAGAAAAAAGATTGCACACTAGGTGTGCAAGAATACACCCAAACACACCTGAGCTAGCAGATTGCCAGAAAGTACATAGAAGTTCCTTTGTTCAGCTTTAGGAGGCCATAATAGAAGTAGAATAATTCACACTATAACCACATGGTCCTATAATGTCTTTCAGGAAAGAACATTCTACAAGGACTAACCACATAATGTTCCACAGCATGAGGAAGGAGCAAAAGCAGCCCAGAAAAGGTGCTGTTCTTCTGAGTCACAAAGTTAGCAAACTACCAAGAGATCAAACAAGTAAGATTTATTTATTAGCCCTTGCAATTAACAGGAGCAACCTGAAGGCTCTCAAGCCATGCCTAAGCAGAACTATTACATAACCCAAGCATGCACACCATTTTCTTAGGCAGGAGAAGAAAAATCTTTCAAATCCAGACAAATGGAATTTGAGGAATTTTCTTTCTTTCCTTTTTTTTTTTTTCATAAGTAAACACTGAACATTTATCTTTCCCCCTTCTTCTCACACACAGAGCTCAGTTTGGAAAACCCTATTGGAAATGTTTGAGGAAATATGCCATCACTTGGACACATGCTTCTAAGAAATCTGCAGCAAGACAATTACTCAGGAGGCTCTCCATCACTCAGCCTGTCCGTAACCAGTTAGATATATACCTAAGCACACCAATGCATACAAATCAACTATATTGCTGGGGAAAAATCCCCTTAACCACTCCATCATTCAAAATCATTTACAACATTGTTTCTAGAGGAGAGACAGTATGAATCACTGTTGCAAGTACATTTCCACAATGCTTAGCTGATACTTGTTCTATTTAATAAAAATACAGAGACCAACAAAACTTGTAAATAGAACAACCCAGAACATAGTTGTCCAAGATCCTCTTTCACAAGTCCTCCCAAGTCACAGCAGTACAAAAGTTTGTGTTGCTCCAATCTGGTCTATCAAACTGATCTGCTCAAGAACACCTTGAGCTGTATGCTGACATAATAACTAATACTTCCCAAAGAGATAAAGAAGTGCATCTGATTTGCAAACATATAGCAACAAGCCCTTAGATTAGTTACTCACTTTTGTCTGTGTTAAGTTTCTTATCAATTCCACAATAAGGACTCAAGTATCTACTAAGCATTTTCTTACTCCTATAGGCATACTAGGCTTCAAAGCTTCCTATGTGAATGCTACCTGAAAGAATAAAGCAAGCAGGAAGAGTTGGAGTGGATGCATTTTGCCCACCTGAAAAGAGAAGTAGAAATCTTCCAGACACTGCTTCTTAAAGAAGTGCATCATTAAAAATAACCCACCCAAAAATGAAAAAATAGGTCTAAAACATTAACTTTTCGGACCCCTTACTGAAAACTTCCACACTGTATGTTAATAAAACTTAGCTTCTGATAGAAATGAATAACAAAGTAGGGGTACTTTGAAGTCCAACCCTCCCAATGTTTTGTTTTTGCTTTTCTACATTTTGTTACATTTTTTTTGTTTGTTTTTTTGTTTGTTATTTCTAGTTTTCGATATTCACCTCAAATCCCTTCAACTAGCTTCATTTTATGAAAATAAATAAATAAATAAACAAATCCGGAACATATCTACATACAACTTCTGAATCAACTCTGCTAACACAAGGATAAATACTGATTTAATGATCACCTACACCTGCAATGAAGAGAGCACCAGTTTAAAACTGTTCAAAAAGCTTAGGACTTACAAAAAGATAACCACTCTCTTACTGTCTTTATTGCATAGAACCATAAAATCATTCGTTTGAAGAAGACATAAGATTAAGTGTGAATAACACCTAACAGTACCAAGTCCAGCCCTACACCACATTCCTAAGTGTCACATCCACATCTCCAGGCATGAGTGACTCCACCTACCCTCTGAGCAGCCCATTCCTGTGCTTAACCACCTTTTCTATGAATCAACTCTTCATGTCCAATCTAAACTTCCTCTGGTGCAACTTGAGACTAGTGCCTCACATCCTATCACTTGTCACCTGAGAGAAGACAGTAACACCCTCCTCACTTTAACCTCCTGTCAGGTGGTTGTAAGAGAGCAATGAGGTCTCCACTCAGCTTCTACTTCAGATTGGCCAGATCCTCACACGCTCCTCACAACTCTGGTTCTCTTGTCCCTTCACCATACTCACTGCTTTTATATGGACAGGTTCCAGCAATTCAATATCTTTCTTGTATTGAAGGTCCCAAAACTGAATACAGTACTTAAGAAACAGTTTCAGCACTAAGAAGTACAGAAGGGCAATCATTTACCTACTCCTGCTGGCCATGGTATTTCTGATACAAGCCAGGATGCTCTTTGCCTTCTTGGCCAACAGAGCACACTGCTGGCTGTTGACCAGCACTCACAGGTTCTTTTCTGATGGGCAGCTTTCCAGATACTCTGCTTGGATTTGACTGGTACCTTTCTTCCTATCCACAATTCTGCCACAATTACTCTATCACTTGCCAGTAGCTTTATAACCACATCAGTTTGAAATCTTTATCCTGTATCAGACTTTCCTTACCTTCATTACCCTTACACCCTCTCACACTCTTCACTGGCTCCACACTTCTGCATCTCATCATCAAAAGGCATTCTTATTCTTTTATGGCCATGAGCAGCCACACTTCCAGTCTGATTCTATTCCAAAATATAGATCTTATAATTAATAAGTTAACTTTCTAGTTAACCTTTCCTTACAAAAACAAACAAACAAACAACAAAGAATTTCACCAATCACACAATCCCACATTCCTTCTGCACTGAAGTATTTTCCATGAAGGCTCAATGATATTTCTGTATTTTTTTCATTCTTTTTTTTTTTTTTCTTCCCAGTTTTGTTTTTGTAAGTTGCAATATTTTATATAAAATCTTGAATCTACAGATCGAAATATATTTCCTTGATACTGTCTTAGTCCAGTCATCTCCCTGTTTCCCCTAATATAATTTTTTATACTCACTAAACTAATGGGTTAAATTAAATTCAGTCTTCTAAAATAATGGTAATGACCAGAGCATTCACCGTGTTTTCCACACCAACTATTTTAACACACCATGCTGTAAATAAAATATTGGTTTCCGTATAAATTTACTGAAGTCTTTAGAAAGAGAGCATTACCTTTCTGTTTTGACTGGATTAATTCCTCTCAATAAATCTAATGCTTTAAAATGTCATGTACATTTTAGCAATGATGTATTGAAAAGTAGGTTTTAAAAACCTACTGCATAAGTTTTAATTTCAAAGAGGACATTACATTATAAGGAAGATAAGAAGGAAAAAGAAGGGGTTGGGTGAAGAAGGACATGAAAGAACCTATTATCCAAAAGACATAATGAGGGTGGACTGAACTCATGCTAAGCATATAAATTTCAAAGAGGAAAACCTGATTTCCACTGATACATATTTTATAAGTCTCTTTTTAGTTAAACTGAATTCTCAACTAGAAGAAAAGCAACAAAAACAAATCTATCCAAACAAAATAAAAATGTAAATAAAATTAAATGAGGCACAAGGAAATAAATCAAGGAGAATGGCTACTCTTCTATTTATCTCCTGAGCAGCACTGAAACACTGGATTTAAGCTGTTAATTTAGAAGGCCTGGGTGCAAATCAAGTTGGATGAATAGATATTAAAACTGTACAAATTTTTAAACTGAAAAATTATACAAGATACACATCATCTGAAATATTAAAATTCAGATCTCACATGCCTTATACAATTGCCAAGGAAATATTGATTAAATGTACTTGAGTTACAATTGCTATTTAAACAATAGCAACAGAAATTTTACCAGTCAAAAATACATTGAGAATAACCAGTTAAATTACTGTATGCTTTGTCTCTGGACCAAGATCTTTAACATTAATTAATAGGCAGATAAATAGTCAGAATACAACTGTATTTTAGCAACCCCAAAACACTTATTTCCCTTTTGTTATACCCTACCTGTAAACCATAGATAAAAGAAAATGAAGCACAGAATATACCACACTTTTTTTTTTTTCTTTTCTTTTTTTTTTTCTTTTCTTTTTCCTTTTGTTAGGTTTTCACTTGATCTTTAAGGTACCTAATTGGATAGCCTTTCTGGGTGGGTCAGTGCGTGTGTGTGTTGCAAACCCTCACTTGTGTTAATCTATTCAAACACATGCAAAGAGACTGCCCCAGAAGTATATATGAAGCTTAAAAGTATTAAGCAATTATTATTTGGTGAACACGCACAACATATCAAGTTTAAGGGATGCTAAGCTGCATACCACTCTGATTAAAGACTCAAAAGTCTTTTGCATCCAATGTGCTGCCTAGTTGCTATTCTCCACTGTTGGTACCAAAGACCTGAGGGGCTCACAACCATATGCGATCACTTCCTTCTGTCTTTTTGTGGTACTAACAATCCTTGTCTCTACAGTCCTCTGCCTGAAATCGTAACTTTATTTTGTCTTGCAGACATTCTCACAGTTCTTTCTCACAACTTGACGGTTTTCTCAGACATCTGAGCACAGGTTATGTGTGTTGTGTTAGAGCAAGACCTTGTATCCCTGGAAAAAACACAGCTGAACAGAACAGGTCAGCATGGGGTTACAAGGAGAGGTAGTGGCAACAATACTACCAACAATACTACAGGAATATAATTCCTATTTTGACACCAGAGTCTATGTCTAGCCTAGAAAAGAAACAAACAACAGAAAATAAATTCAATTTTAACAAACATAGGTTGGGCTTGCACATATTGCAACAACTGATCTTCAAACTTCAGCAGCATTTTTAAATTCTGTAACATTTTTGATGTAATAATTTGCCACAAGGGACTGATACTCTCTTCAACAGCAGTGGAATATTTGGGCATTTAATCAGTTTCAGTAAAATACCATTACGTTGTTACCTTATAATTATTGTTTATTGTTGATAAAGTCACTTCTGAAACATCTTTCAGCAGTTAATGCACTAAATCCAGATCTTAGTGAAAGAGTTAAAGGAATTCTGAATAGCATTTTTCCCTCCCTTACAACCTCATCTTCCACTGAAAACTGATTAAACCTTTATAGTATTTGGCTGAATTTGTTTGAAATTTTATATATATATATATATATATATATGTATATATACACACACACATATATATTTGCTTTGTGATACAATATTTATTTTATTCTTTAGTATTCAATTGCCCTTCTCCCCCAGAAACACATTTATCATTGTAGACCAAAGCTCTTAAGGTACATGATGTGTCATACATCCTGTTTTTTGGTATGTATACAGGATTCTTAGGTTCTTAACACTGAAGCAGAACAAGGCTAATTCTGTCTGACAATCTATCCTTCAATTTGGAAAGTTATTATTTAAGTATTTCATGTAGAATTATCTCCCTATGCTTGATTTCCTGGAATGAAAGTCTGAATGACCCTAAATTTGAAAGGCACAAAACAAGTTCAAAGCTAGAAAATAAATGTAATGATGTCTGGATGAATAAAGAAATAAATAAATATTTTCTTCTTAAACTACTATATCTTAGTTTTTCACGAGCATCTGGGATTGTTTTCAGAAATCATCATGATTTGCATCATGAAAACATCTTTTAAATTTCTTAATTGCACATGCAGATACTCCGATGTCAAGTCAGAATCTGAGAGTGATAGGATAAAGGGGAATGGTTTTAAACTTAAAAGGTGAGATTTAGGTTAGATGTTAGGAGGAAATTCTTTACTTAGAGAGCAGTGAAGCTCTGGCACAGCTGTCCAGAGAAGCTGTAGATGCCCTTCCCTTGAAGTGTTCAAGGCCAGGTTTGATGGGATTCTGGGCAGCCTGAGCTGGTCAGTGGCAGCCCTGCACATGGCAAGGGGGACTGAAACTGGATGGGCTTTAAGGTTCCTTCCAACCCAAGCCATTTTGTGATTCTATGATTAAGTTTTACTCAATTTACTCATTTAAATACAACTTGAAATTTGTAATCTCTTCAAAAGTGAGATCTCAGATTGCTGTGTTTCCTCACAGCAATATATACATTGATTCAGAAATGTCTCTTTTCCCCCGAAAAGCCATCCTTTTAAATGCAGGAGACAGTAACAGATTTGCCTACAAGGCACTCTTTTCCTATTACGTAGAGGAAGTTGACACAGTGATCAGCTGAAATAAAAGAGATACTCTTCAATTCAGCTCCAGGTATCTAAGCAGTCTAAAATATATAAGAATATCAAGAGACATCTCGGTTTTCTTCCAGAATAAATAACCAGCCAAGAGGGCATGTAAATATAACAAAGTAAGAAATCTACTTTCCCAAAATGAACACCTTCTCTATTTTCAACTTGAACTTTAGAACGTAACAACTGTTAGCAGGAAGAAATATTTTTCTGTATGACCGGTTGACAGTGATATATAAGTTACACTGCCAGAAGTGACAGAAACACTTTGGAGATTCAGAATACCAAAGTACCTTTTAAAAATACACCTTGTCAGTAAGCTTTAAGATGTAGCCAGTGAGACTGTTTATTTCATGTTTATCATGTGCTCGCAAATATTGCTACGTCTCAGTAGTAATTTATTTGTTTTAATGTCAATCATGTAATTTGATTAATAACATATTTCTTTTTTTTTTTTATCATATCATAATTCCTTTGAGAAGAATCATTTAAATAATATATATAATGGTTACCTAAAATGCCCGCATTTTTTTTTTTCTGATTTTCTTTCTGACCACTGCATGAGTGAAATAAAATTACATACCACAGCTACAGTTGCAAACCTACAATTAGTATTTCAATTTTCAGGACATTCTTGAGGAGATTTTCAGAATTTGGATTTGTTGTCATAGCCACAGATAGATGGAAAAATACAGCTTCTCTCTGGCTATTAACCTTTAACAGAGACCCCAAAATAACATCTCTTGCAAACCATTTTGGAGTCAGTTTCCCAGAGAGTAGAGAACATCTAGATCTTACTTCACTCAGGTTTACAAACACAAAGAAATATACACTTCAGTTTTTACATAGCTCTGAATTTCAGAAACACTGAACCTAAAATCTCCCAAGCTGAATGATCTGCCAGCACATCAGAGCTTCCCTTGCTATTGCTATTATCCCACATATTTTGAGAAAGGAAAATTTGTCTTTGTGTCTCGGAGCAAGACAGAATATAAGGTATTTTAAAACTAGGCTTGTTGGATCATTTCCTTTGTATGAGAGTCAGCAGCACTGAAGTATTACTGACAAACAATACCTGTTTGGCAGCTCTTTGATCAAAAAGTGATTTGACAGCAAAACTTTTGATACTGAAAAGGTTGACTATTATTTCTAAATTACAGAAATAGGAAAACAACTGGAAACCAAGTTTACAGTTAGGTGTTTCACATACACATCTGATAATTTCCAGTTATATAATACCATGAAAAGTACTTGGGTTGAACACTCATACCACAAAGCAATGGAAATTTCCCTTAGGTAGAAATGAGGACTGCCTGAACACTTCTTAACAAACTCCTTACTTAACATTTCTTAACCCCAGCATCGTCTCTAGCAAATGATACAGTTGAACAGAAAACCATTCAGCTGTGATACAGCAAAGAGACTACTATATCGTTACACATGAGCACATTTAAACACAGAATGTTAAAATGAGGAGTTTGCATATTGTACCTCAGTCACATTTACAAGCCAAAATCAGGTAGATTTGTGATGAAAAGTTGTTCTTGTTTTTAGCATCATGCACTTATGCACAGCCTTTGGTGAAAACATGAAAAGCTTATCAGTGATGCAGGTTTTTGATGTTTTTCTTTAATAATGATAATAACAACAACAACAAAACTTTACCATCTTTTTTTATTATCCTCTTGTTACCTCCTGTTTCCCAAACCACAATTTCCTACTTGGATAATGCAGCAGAAGCCAGTAAAGAACAATTCTTCCTCATTAACTAGCTCGATAAAAACAGGTAACACCATTTCTTGAATGACACTGCCTCTGGCAGCCAAAATTGAAATATGGGAAATAAAATCTAATTCCATCAAGGCCATGTTAATGAAGAAATGCAGACATCTAAACTCTATTTCAATATCCTTACTCTCAAGACAAGTTTAACAAATCACCAGTAAAATCTGAGCTCCAGCACTAGGGTAGGGACAGATGCAGAGAATTTCAGGTTCAGAAAGATCTCTCTGCCAGGATCATGAGCTTAAATAATTTTCTACCCCAAAAATAAAGGAATGCCATTCTTCTTCCTTCAAAATATCTACCAACTCAGGAAAAAGAGAACTCACACCAAACATGAGACACCAAGATTCAGTTCTCAAAATGTTAGCCTTCTCCTATCACTCTAAATGCTTAAAACTTTTTTAAATGCCTAACTATAGAAAAAACCGTACGGGTTTCATAAGCCATTTGAAGTGGCTGTGATCACCCAGGCTTCATTATTTCTTCTCCTTATCTGTAAACATGCAAGGTATGTATCCTGAAATGTTTTTTGTTGTTGTTGTTTTTGTTTTGTTTTGCTTTTGTCTGTTACATTAAACTGATAATGGCCAAGACACTGAAGAGATCAAAACAGATGTCCCAAAGATTACTCTAAATCCACGGATACAGATTCATATGTGGTGGCTGGATCTGTTTTAACTTATCTAAAGAGACTACTTCCTTTTCAAATATACTTTGCCTTCAAGATTAAGTTGCTGACATATCTGACTTTCACATCAGTTACCTAGTAGGGAGAATGAGTTTAAATATATTCTCTAATATCTACTGAAAACAAAATATTTTTTTCTTTTAATTTTTTCAGCCATTCAAATGCTTTCTCTTTTGTTTCCAGAATGACATAGACAGGCTTCATTTCCACTCAACTTCCAATTCACTTTCATGACAAAGCCCTTAAAACTGTTAATTCTCTCTCCGTTTATAAAAGCCAATATTATTTAGATTGTTCAATTTCTGAATCTTCTAGAACAGCATTTGAACAACAGTTTCATAATTTAAATCAGTTTTATGAGGGCCATAGCTTGTAGCAAATCACACATGCAACATGAAAAACAGGGATTTTGGTCTCCCTTTAAGCTCAGTTTTAATCATCTCACCAGAAAAATAAAAAGTTATAACTTAATAAATTCCATTGCAAACAGACCTACTTTTACTTTAGCACCTAAATCGGCATCTCATATTTCAGCTTGCCAGAAATAAAACTGTAATAATTCAGAGGGAAGCTCTCTTAATATTGAAGACATTCTTTATCTCTGTTTGTTCAAACACAAACAAAATCAAAAACCACCACCACCACCAACAACAAAAACACCCACAAAAAAAACCCAGGCACCCCTCCCTCCCTCCCTCCCATCACCACTACCACCACTTTTAAATGCACAATGTAAATGCAGAGTCTCAAAGAATAATTTCAACTTCACCACTATAGTCAATACCATCTGCAATTTAATCAATGATGTCTATCATGAGTGGTGAAGGAAATAATTACAGGTGCATTACTGTAGTAAAAACATAATTTGGATATTCATTTTAGCCTTCTCTGCAATAATATAGCAACTAAATCTCCATCAAGTCACCCAACAATGCTTTCCAACTTTTTTTTCAGCCCTTGCAGCCTCAAGTGAAAGAATTAATTTAACAACAAAGCATTCCATCTGACTGGAAAATCATTGCCTCATTGATTTTTTATCACTTCATAATATCACACCAATATTTCTTAAAGAAAATTTACTAAGCCTTGGCATGGAAAAGTGCACTGGGCTCAGCCAGGTGTGCAATACTATTGACATCTTATGTGCTTGAGGTTCAGGTTAGAGAGACTTATTTTTCTAAATAAGATAACCTTTCACAGAAACTAATTATGATCTCATTTTGCTAGTCTCACATCTAATACGTGCCATTTTAGCTTGTGATTTCTATATTCTTAATACTTTCATCACTTTCCAGAAAAATTTCCACTGAGTATAAGTTTCCTTGGCTTTTCAGTCCTGAAGTAGTAGCTTAAACAGATACAGAAGAGTTGTGCTACCTTTGCTTTAAACAGCAATGAACTATAGCTCCCTGTAGCTCTACCTTTTCTCTCTTTGGGAAGTACAGTCAGGATTCATTCCAGCATTACTGTGCCACTGTAGGATTTTGTTTTGAAAAGGCAGAAGACATTTCTCATAGTAATACCTACAAGATTTCCTAATAAATATATGGACTAGTAATGATAATCAGCAAAGAGCAAAATCTAGGAAGAGAAGGAAGTCAAAAGAAGCAAGACCTTCATCAAAAATAAGTATAGGAGGACAAATTCTCTTGCTGTCTGGTTATCAGAATGGAAATGGTACCTTCTCTGCTACTTACTTAATTAAATCAAGGTATTCAGCAATAGCTGGCTAGAAAAATACATGGAAGAAATGTCTTAACATATTACTGTCCTATGCTGTTAATGAAATTATCAAAGTTACATTAAAGGAACAAATAAAACCAAAACCAGAAAAGCCTTTCCCGAGTATCAAGGCTACAACTCCAAAGTAAAAGGTGGGTATTGTAAGAAGCTTCTCCCTCCCTGTGCAGACCCTCCTGTTAGAGAAATGTGCAGACCCGAGAATGATACAGACAACAGAATGTTACCCATTACTGTCTTTCCATGTGGAAGTGATGAAGCAGCTAAACCTAGTTCAAGGGCTATCAAAAGTGATTTCACAGCCTTGGGATGTCTGCTGAAGGAATCAAGGGCACAGATCATCTGGTCTCTTCCTATAGTTGGCAAGGATGTTGAAAAATTCAATCTATAAATGCTTGGCTCCATGGCTGATGCCATCACCACAACTTTGGGTTTATCATTATGACAGCCTAAAAGGCACCGGGCTTGCAGTCACCAGGTGCCTTTCACCTCTCTCAAAATGGTCCTTGTGGAAAAGCTAGTGGGGCTCACTGGGAAGGTTTTAAACAAGGTTTGAAGGGGCACATGAGCAATATAGCAAGCCTTCCATTAAAAGGTGTGAGATGGCACAGCCAGGTCAGAAGCACAGATTGCTAGTATGAGCCTTCAACCTGCTGCCTTGAATGTCTGACAGCACTGCACCACACTTAAAATCTAACAACTAGCCAGTAATTACTGAGATAACACAAGAGGCAGCAGGGAAACTTATGGGAAATACCTTAAAGAAATTGAGGAATTATTCTCCAAGAAGGAAATGAGGCTGGCTGCTCAGCTGAAGTGCCTCCACACCAGCACATACAACTTGGAAAATAAAACAGAAGGGCTGGAAGTCACAGTCTTATTAGAAAATCACATTGTAGCTGCTCTCACTGAAACCTAGTGAAATGCTTATCATGACTGGAGAGTGGCCATCAATGACTACAAGCTGTTCAGAAGGGACAGATGAGAAAGGAGGGATGGAGGTGTTCCCCCTACATCAACAAAGGCACAGAGTGCGAAGAGCAGTTCATGAAGAATGTCTGAGACCTTATGGGTGAGAATTAGAGATCAAGGCAACAAAGGAACCCTTGTGATCAATGTCTACTACAGGCCAGCTGATAAAACAGAGACTGTTGATGAAGCCTTTTTCCTCCAGCTAAAGGAGGTGACTGGATTGCAGGCTGTCATCCTGCTTGGGACTTTCAGTCAATGACATTTTCTGGAAAGGTAGCACGGTGACCTAGAAGTAATCCAGGAAGCTCTTTGAATGCATCAAGGATAATTTTTTTACCAAAAGGGGATTGGACCTGTTGCTCATCAGTGCAAGTTAATGGATTGGTGATGCCACTATTGGAGGCTGCTTGGGCTGTAGTGACCACACATTGGTGGAATTCACACTCCAAAGGAATATTGTACAGACAATGAGTAAAAGCAGGACACTACATTTTAGGAAATTCAACTTTCAGCTCTCCAGATAGTTAGTCAAGAAAGCCCCCTGGGAAACTGTTTTCAAGGACAAGGGAGTGGACCAGAGCTGGTAGGATTGGTAGGATTTTTGTAATTTATAAACAATAGAAGTTTTATTGGAAAACTAACTGTATCAATTCATGGAGTGTATTTGCACCACAATGATTAATTTTAAGTGTGCTCCCAGTAAGCTAAGTAAATTACACTTTGGATGATTATCAGAACCGTTTCTACAAAAGACTTCTGTCCCTTCAGAATAACTCATTCATAACTGTCATTATCCTCTAACAAGTACAAAACTGAGAGTCTCTTGACCATTCTCCTCTTAAGTCTCTATGGTTTTCCTGAAAACTGAACACTGTAATCCATTTACTTGGAACGGATTTTCTGTTTAAGGTCTGTCCAAAAGCTTGTGAAAATAAGATGGGAAAATTAAATGGTATCTAAGCTCTCTAATAAAATCATAACTCCATTTGTTCTCAAGATAGTCTGAAGAAGCATTGTATTAAAATTTAACTTTCCAGTAAGGTTTATCGAAGTAAACTGACATTGTCTTCCTATGCTAACTGCAATCTACTCTTCCCTGCTTGCAGAATTAATGAGATAAATGCTCAGTGGCTCTCTTCTCTACCCTCACCCTCACAGAACACAATTTTCTTTGTCTTCTGGACCAGATAAACATCTAATAATGAAAGCACTCATTTGTTTTAAGCTGTTTTTAGCTGAGCAGGAGTACACACAACCAGCCCAAGTGAAAAAAAAAATAAAATAGCCTGTATTAAAATCTCCGTATGAGTACAACATTAATAATAAGCACGTTCCCACAAAATGTAGAGTAACAGTTCCCATGGCAACCATAAGTCTCGCTGCACATGTATCAAAGTAGAGCTTTTCTTCACGTAAGTACCAAAGCACAGAAAACTCACCAACAAATCGTATAGTATGTATTTATAGGGATGCATATTTATGCACTATTGCATTAATATGAATCTTACCAACTGCAGTTAATGCCATAGTTGCTTTCTCCTCCACAATCTCTGAAAAAAGCCATTAAAGAAGACTGCTTATCATGTAATACAGTCTTTCTTAAAGTTTTTTACATGCTTGTCATGACTGCGTGACCTTTAAGCCGCAGACACTATTTAAATATTCCCCTGATGCCAGTTAAAGGGGTCAGAGTTAAGATTCAGAGTAGCTGCTAAGACTGCACACTCAGTTCTCACTGCAAAAACAGCTTCTTGCCACTATTATTTTTTGTGGCTTCCAAGCACCTTTCTGCTTTCTCTTGTCAACTCATTTTTCTTTCAGTAAAAACAGTATTTTCATTAGTACTTAAACAAAAAGCTCAAATTTCTCAAGCCTCTCGTCATCACTCTAACAGCCCAGATTTCTCTCTTGGAGCAAGAGCTCTTCATTCTCATTCATTCAAGAACTCTAGTCTGGACTGTCCTACCACACCTACAAAAGAGTGTGGATTTGGTGCCTTCTAACCTCCTTTTATTCAGGATGATGAAAGACATTGGCAACATTTTCCTACCAATGATGCAGTCAAAGCAACTGTGAAACTGTGGGTTCACACTTCAAATGGTGTGGATTTTTACGAGCATTGCTGGCAGGCTCTTGTTCATCACTGGCAAAAATGCATAGCTAATGATGGTGACTGTTGAAAAAATAATGTTTATGGCTGAGAATTTGTTCTATCAAACGCTGTTACTGCACTCTTTGTATCTCTTGTGGTTACCAAGGAAATTAATAGGAGCATTACTTTCAAGGTGACCTATGTATAATCACAAAGCTCTCATCCCAGTTCACATCTTTCATAAGTATGGATGCTCCGGCGAAGTCTTGAGTCTTAGACAGCAAATTCTGAAGACTTTCAGTACGGCTCTATGTTTGAGTGCTTTTTTAAACAAAGTTCATCTAAAAAGATGGATCTTTATTAAGCAAGATCTTAAACTAAGTCTCTGAAGTGTTATAGCCTTTCTCCAGAAACATGTAGTAAAAACGAGAACACTAGTGTTTAGGACATCTGGAAAGTCTCATCATGGGATTAATTTAAAGAACTAACAGCAGCAATGTGTTAGAAATATCTCCATTTTAGGTCTGTTCCCAAATAAAAAGTCCATGAAAAAAATAAAAACCCTCCATTCAGAGCACCATACAAACCACATCTAAGTAACTAGACATTTTGAAGTGCTACATGACTTAATTCTTTAGTTCTAATATGGGTAACGTTTGGAAATAGGCACCGGAAATTTGACCACAAAGTGTAGTTTAAACCTGCGTATGACACAAATCTCCATGTTTTTGAGAAACAGCAACTTGGCAGTACTTGCCCAGTGGTCTATTCACTTGATGTTTTCCAATCATGTCGGCTCTTTCCCCAGTACAAACTCAGTTGCACAAAATAATTCTGTTCTGAGTTGTCTTCATAGTTGTCTGTACACTTACTGCTCTGTATGGCTCTGCAGACCTTCACAGCTACCGCATAATGTCACAGAGAAACATCAATAATGCTAGCATGTTCAACATTCAAAGTAACCCTAGCCAACTCTGGAACACATTTTCAGTTTCTATCCATCCCTAAGAATATTTTTAGAAAAAAAAATAATTTGTAAATGTTCTAAGATGATTATGAAGCAAATGTGTGCTAAAGTTCTGACTTCCTAAATGGTTTACTGTAAAAATTGTATTCTTAGCTAACAGAGATGGAATAAATCTTTTAGTAGACATATATTAAAAAAAAAAACAAAACAAAAAACAAACAAACAAACAAAAAAAAACACATTGCAAGGCACCACTCATAACGTCTGTGCTCTTATGAAGTTGAAAATGACAGTTCATAAACAGTAGCATATCATAAAGCTTACAGTAAAAAATAATCGGCAGGGAGTAAGCTGTAATGAAAAAACTTCAAGCACAAATCACCTAAATTACCTACACAAAGCAGAAAGAGTGACAAAAATTTTACTGGGTTTCTGAAATGACTAACATAGGAACCAGCTCCAAGCAAGGAGAAAATAATCTTTAAAAAATAAAATAAAAATACAACAAAGCATAATCGTTTTCCATTTAGTATTAGAGAGCTTTTGAGAGAGCTAATAAGAGATAATGTACATATAACACAACTGTGCTCTTAAGTTGTCTATTTGTAACATACCAGCATATGTACATATTAAGAGATACTCACAAAAGATAATTACGCAAAAGCACACAGTTCCAGTTTTTCCCTTCCTTATTTTACTTTTTCTTTAACTTTTTCTAAGCTGCTTTCTCCTGATTTCCACTTTTTTTTTTTTTTTTTTTTTTTTTTATGTTTTAAAATTCTTTTGACTCCCAATTTGCCATTTTTCTCTGTAATTTCTTCCACATACTGACCACCATTTTTTTTCCCCCACTTTTGTGCATGTTATAAATGTACCTCATCCATAATTAACCAGCTAAAAAAATTTGGAAATCAAATAATGGTACAATTCACTATTCCTGTAGTGAATGTCATAGGAGGATTACAATGCTGTTAATTAAATTTAATTAAATTTAATATTCCTCTGCATGCTGCAAAAGATTACAATAGCAAGTATGAAGATGGAAAAAATTAAACTCAGAGAGGATTGGGTCTGTTTGTAGCTCCTGAAAGAGATTAAAATGAAACCTTTTGATGTGTTGATTTGAGCTGCTGAGGCCTCAGACTTTGAATACTCTTTGAGGAACACCTTAAATTCTTGTAATATAATGACTGTACAGAATGAGGTTACACAAGACCAGACTGGAACTGAATTTGAGTTAGAGGGACACAACTCACTGAGAGAGCTGACAAAGTTACAGAATACATAACATTAATGGTAGTGTTCTCTGATTACTAGAGTACCCTAAGAACTGTCAGTTAAACTTTGCAAAGGTGAAGTATGAGGCCAGAACTCAATATAGAAGCTTCTGCTACCTAATTCACACTTAGTCATACCTGCATAGTCACAACCTGAGTAACAGTTTGGCTGGTGCAAAATGATCTAGAAAGCTGAGAACTTAACAGATAAAATCAGAATCAGAGGTAAGATCCTTCTAAAGATTCAGGTAAATTGAATCTAAGAATTTGAATTGGAAATTTCTCCATATTCCATTTACATTTATTTTACTTCAAATTGAATAAAAAAAAATCCCTTAAGACCTCAAGCTGCAGCATATTGGATTAACTAAATGGAAAGTTTTCAAACAAAAAAGTTATAGTTATCGAAGCTATGCAAATTGCTGAAGAGTTAAAGAAATCATAAATGATCATAAATGAGTTGTATTTATATCATAAATTTATAACATTACAAATAATAATATGTTTAAGACTCAGCAAAAATAGCCACATAAATCACATCATCAGCATCAATACTTGGTCAGAAAACATAAAGCCATGGGACACTGTCCAAACAAGGAGAATGATCAGACTAACTTATTCTATGATGAAACTGAAAAGAAAAAAAAAAAAAAGAAAAAAAAAATCAAAGGGAAAAAACAACATTAAACTTTCTATAGTGTGACAAAAAAGGCTCTACCACTTTGAAAAATTCTAATCCTCTTCTTCTGTAAGCACAGCAATTAACTGCAATTCATCCAGAAAATGCAAGGACTTCAGTTAAGAACAATGACTGAACCCATGATTGATTCCCAAATCAAAACTGGCATGTCCACCTTCTCCTACTTTTGTTGCCACTACTTACCACATTATTCATAAATGAAGGAAAGAACTCAGTATGCCTGAGCCACCACTTCTGCTGGCAGTATGTTTGACTTTGAAGCAAAGGTAAAGAAGGGCTTTTCTTTTCTTGTATAATTAATCCATTTGCTTTCCATGAAGTATCACTCTTCTAGCTCTAACTTGCCCATGCACCTTCTCTTAAACAGAAGCGAATTAAAAAGCTAGTTCCCTTCAGTACCCTTAAAACTAAATGCTATGTGTGACCTCACAACACAGGATATATTCCAAAGTTAGTAATGTTAGTAAAGAGAGATTAAATTTTTCTATGCTCTGTATAATACTCCTCAAATTAATTCCTTACATAGTTTTGTGGAAATCAAAGTAAATTTGCCTAAGAGAGTAGATTTACACAAGATATGGGTCTGTCTCTGGGTTTATGATTTCCTCAATTGCAAAGCTGTGACTGACATATTGCAGATTCAGCACCCTGGTCATACTTTTGGCATGGATATTCGTTGCTCTGTTAGTTCAGAGCTCAACCAAATACATTGCTGCTTTCACTTCCAAAATTCCCTGATGCATTTAAATATAAAAGTGCAGCGTGGAAAACAATCACTTAGCTTTTATAGTGATGTTTAAAATTTCTTAACAGAAAAGGAGATAAACTAGAAATAGCATTAATACTATTAAAATTATGGAAGGCTACCTGATGCTGACATGGCAAAAAGATGCCTAAATTATCCTTAAGTATTCAGTCAACTTAATAGTTATACAATACCTGAAGTGAATGATATGAAGTTATGGGACAATCTATGTACGCTCATGTTCAGCTTTGAATCTGCCTGTTTTATAAGGTTCCTACTTCCTGGAACTGAATTCCTATTTTACTGTAAGGCTTTCTCCCTGGATATTAAGATTTTGATGCCTAATATTAATGCATTCAATCTCAATCTAAGTTTGAAATCATTTGCAGAAAGCCTCAGTAATCTATTCTGTATGATGATTGTTGAGAAAATACAAAACAAACAAACAAAGAAAACAAGGGGAAAATAACTGATTAAAATCCATACCCTTTACATTTTAAGTCTATCTGCTATATGTTTGTCTGAAATGGGGCAGAGTTGCATAGATATACAGCCATTCAGTTATGTGGAGATAAAGATGTTCCAATTAAATATAATTCCAGCAGTTTTCAACGTGGATTGGGTGTTGTGTGTAATGCATCTAACTTTGAATGCACCCGTGTTATGGTTCACTGATGCCTCTTCCCACAGTACATTTTTAGTAGCATGGTATGTGTTGCAATTAGTTGCCTGAGTTCATCTGTCCATCTGTTTTCTGGTGCCTTCCGTTGCATGTGATTCGTTCTCTCTGTTGATATAAGCTGCTCGCTTATCTAGAGATGGAAAATATTTAACATAATATCCTTTCTGCTTTGCAACAAGATTTCTCACAGTGCATTTCTAGATAGCCATCAGAGAATACATGGCATTTGTGCTAAATATGAACCACATGCACATTCCACAGCATTAAACAGGAAACATGCCACAAAGCAGATGCTTTTACCTGGTTCAAAGTTTCAATTGGTGCAACCCATGGTAATAATACAAAATTACAGCTCCCTGTCCACAGAGATTAAGAGAAAAGGATATATTGTCAGCTAGGCATTCATATCTGTAGTAACGCAGCAAGAACTGTAATTTCATAACACCATCATAGAGAACAAGATAGATCATTTTCGATTTTTACAGGAGTTTGCCAACAAGCCAAGCTTGAGAATAATAGTGACAAAGTAAGGATTTTATTTCAGTCTTTGCTTTCTGATTGATGCTCTGTCCCAGTTAATTCTGTCAGACTGGTGCCAATGGCCTAAGACAATCACATACAAGCCTCAGATGTGCAGCATCACATAAAAAGCAGAAAAGATAAATATTATCCTGCCAGCTATGGGACATCCTTGCAGAATCTTTAGTATTTTATATATTATTTTAATACTTTCTATGTAGAATGTATACATCATTTAGTATTAATGCTTATAGAAGTTCTTACAATTGTAAAAAAAATTAAACTGAATTAAGAATTGAGTGACATGATAGGCATGGGGTTTTACGATATAGAGTGAACTATGAATAGAAAAAATACCTGGAAAGAATCTGTCTGGATTTACACAAGCTTAGCTAATACGAAAGTTTGTCCTAAGTTATCTAATTTGGGGCAGGTCCTTGTTTTGTAAGAAAGGGTTTAAATGCGGTACAAGCTGACTGCATAAGTGACACATAGCAACAGGTGCATCTGAAGAAGTCAGAGTATTAGCAGAGGATTTTTAAAAGAGGCTGACATAAATCCAGATATATTTCAATTTCAGATTGAGATAAAGAGAAGAAGAAAAGCTTTTCAGAATGGTGCCATTGATGTCAGGTTCAAATTGGTAGAGATGTGTTAATCTGCTATTAGTCAATAGAAGAATACACAACAGCTCAAGCTAGTGTCAGTAACCACCAAAGCAGGTGTCACTTTGCTAGTGACAGTGGCTGTGAAGAAATAATTGCAGAGAACAGTGATATTCTATAAACACACTTGTTTTCTTTTACTTATAGCAACATCACTCCCTAAAATATCTGCCCTAAGCAGATCAAAGCCTGGAGGGATGAAAGGGTAGCGAGGAATAGAGGTGCAGGGGAGCAGCACACGAGGAAAATTCTGGTCCCTCTGGTATTAATGAAAACTCTTTTCTGCCTCTAATAGGATCAAAATATTTAATCCCAGTAAATTTGTAATAATGAAAGAGTTACTATTTTCTCCCTTCCTAACTCTGTTAAATATACATGTATATTTCTCTTTTCAGTGACTTTCAATTTGATTACTTTTCTGTCTTCTGAAACATTTCTTCTTCCAAAGTCTGATATAGAATACAGAGCACACAGATGAATATTCTTCTATAAGGTGATTTGCCAACACAGCAGAGCTTTTTTACTGTTATTTTTGAAGGAAGAACATCACGCCTAAAAGACTGTTTTACATTCTGCTGTGGCAATGACCACTATATGAAATAAATTTACAAGTGAAGAAATTCGGGAGTTCCCAGCATAAAGTATATTAAGAAATACACTGGAATATTTAGATATCCTATGAGAAAGCGCATCTTAATGTCAAATTTACATAATCTGTCTGAAGATAAACCTAAGTAAAAGTCATCTTTTACTTGATCTTTTTATTGACCTTCAAGCAGTGATGCAGAAACACTAAAAACTTCATAACACTATTTAAATAGAGGTGAACTGAATGCATAAAATCTTATGATAATCAGTTTCTGGGAAAAAAAATAAATAAAAAATAATAATTCTACTCAACCTATGGGCTGCCTAGCAAAGTTTTCCTAAAATTTTAACCACCTCTGTAGAATATTTAGATTTTTGGAATGAGTTCAATGACAACTAAATGTTGTTAATAAGACCTTATTCATTGCTTGATTATTAGGATCTTTGAAAATTTACCTGAATTATTATTTGAAGAAACTCAGTAATTTTAGTCTGGACTATTAATAAGTGTCATCAGTGAGGTTCTCTGTCTGTGAGTCAACAATCTCTCCAGCTTAGAATGGGAGTATTTTGCTATTATACATACAGACAAAACACTTGAGCAAGACAAACCTTACAAAAAATAAGCTAACCTAATGGCAAAACATCTGTGAATATCGGCATTCTGAACCAGTCTTAAAAATGCAGATGTTAGTCCGTAGGATGTATGGCCATATGTATGCGTTCATGAATCTTATCTGTTCAAGAGAGAAGTAAATCTCCCTAACAGATTCTACAGCAAGGACAGATTGAAGTTATGGGAGATAAATGTGTCTGCTGGAATAAAATACATTTTTCCTAGCACAAAATTCATTGTATTTATATGTCTCTAAAACCTGCCCTATAGGGAAATCCACCCAGAATTATACTGCTGCTCTCTTCTTGGAAGAAAAAAAGTCATAAAAATGCACAGATATAAGGATCAGCTCTGAGATATAATCACTACTACTCTAAGAACTAGGAATTATTGTACTGTAATCAAATACTACTAGATAAATGACATCATCAGTGGGTATTAACTTTGGTGGGGAGAACAATGAGAGAGTGAAGATTAACTCACATAAGCTAAATAGATGTATCAAATACATATTTTTGTCAAACATTTCTTGCTACGTGAAATCTTTCATCTTACAAAGAAAAAAAGTGCAAAAAGCATATATTATGTTTTGTGCTTACAGGACCACATTAAGCAGGAATAGAAATCTTATCCTTCTTAGCCTTATCGCACTTTAGCTAGTAAAACATCTGTTAAGCCTGAAGCATTAAATATGTCCACTGATAATGCTTTTTTGAGCTCCTTAAGCTAACAATCTTATTGTTCATAAATTGTCTATAGCAGTGCAATCCATTAACTGATCACCAGTGAGTACTAAAATCTGCAAAAACTACTATATTTCTTCACGATCATATGCTCATGGACTATCTGAAATATTGAAAGGATGTTCTAGTGTTTTTATTAGCATGTAATTCACTGGAGGTTATCCACACATCACGTTGATAACACATGATCACTTATGATATGATCACTTAAGATATGATCACTTGGGCTGCCACTGTATTTTTGATGCATCACAAGGATCTCTGACCAACCAAGGTGGAATCAGTAGAGAATAAGATAAAAATAAATCATATAGTAACTTCCATATCTCACTAAAGCTACATGCAGCTACGTAGACATCAATGTTATCAAGTTCTTTGTTTAGCTAAACAATAACCTCTTGCTTAGCTAAACTGCCAGGCATTTGGAGTTGAAGACAACAATTACAGTACCCTTCTCTACTCCCTGAAAAAATGAACATTCATTTGACAGCAGAAATAAACTACTTTTCTAGGTTTTTTAATATGAGCATAATCAGGGCTAAAAGGTCTGTACACAAGATAAGTACAGCTAGCTGACCTTAAATTTAAATATACATATACATATACATATATATATATACATATACATATATATATATATGCATTTAGCAATCAACTGATAGAACACACATGATGCTTTATTACTATGGCTGAAATAGCACACAATGAGAGAAGAAAAATGCATTAATTCAATTGCTTTTTATGAACTTACAGTAAAAGTTGAAAATGCAAAATGTTGTATGTGACTGCATATAAGGGATAGACCTAAAATATAAGAGACCTAAAATTACAACTTACACCAAATTTTAAAAGTTCGTTCTCAGATTTCTTTTCCCCTTGCCTAATTTTGCCAAGCAAATTGGCATAAAAAAAGTTATAAGCATGATAAAAAAACCTCAGCATTTTTCCACACTATTTGTGATTTTACTGAGCTATCAAAAATTGTTTTCCCGGGAGACTTCAGAAAATTCATATAAGATTTGTTATTAAAAATATTACCAAGCATTGAAGCCATGGCTGTTACACATGTAAAAGCTCTCTATTTTTTTTAAGAGAAGATAATGAAATTTAATGCTACAAAGTCCAAAGTCAGATAAGAATAAAAATACATTCTACTTGTATACCATTTTTCTCCCAAGATTGCTAAGCTTGCAGATGCAATGCAAATGCTGTTTGCACTGTCACATTCAGGACAGCAGTATCATGTCATTGGCAGAGTTTAAGAAGTGAGGGACAAAGCAACACAACTCAACCAGATTTAAACAATTAGATGCAAAAGAGCTATTTGTTTATAACTAATTTATTCATATAAATGCTTCATTGTAGTGAACTGAAAAAAAAAAAAAAAAAAAAAAAAAAAAAAAAAAAAAAAAGGAGGAATCTCTGAAGGGTTAATTTATTTTTAAACAACACAAATAATAAAGATGAATAAATAAAGAAGGTAAATCACCCACGGAAGGTACCTGGCCCTTCATTTATTTTTGAAAGGCTTAGAAAACACCTCAAATTTTATGAATTGTATATAAAACTTCTGTTTGATAATAGGGAAAAAAATCTACACAAATTACTATTTTCTACTTTGTCACATGTATGTTGTAGGTAAAATTCAACTCTGCAGAGCTAGAAACATTCTTGTAGTTTGGGGGAACTTCATTTAAATAGCAGGAAGTCATTTTTTGTGGTTCTCCTTCCAAAAATATTCTTTTTTTCCCATGGAGAAAAAAATGAACTAACAAACAAACAACCCCCCCAAAAAACAAAAACAAACAAATAAGCAAAACAGTGAAAAATATCCACTACTAAATAAATAAATAAAATGAAATTTAAAATTTGTTGGCCTGTAGCTCTGAAGTTATGGTGTGAGACTGGGTCAATCAAATATAGAAACTGAAGCATCCAAACTGTGATGACACTTTTAATTTGATCTGGTGCTCCGTATAGGCTGTTTTTGAAGGGGTTGTGTAATTTTCCATTTAAAAGGATAGAGAATGAATAAAATGAGAAGTGTATGGTCTTTAATATGTTTTCCCTTTCTAGCTTTAAAGATGTTCCAGCTCTTACAGACATTTGAAAGTACTCTGCTTAAAATGAAACTAATAAACAACACCAAGTTAGCACTTCCAAAAAAGAATTGAAAAAGCAGCTCAAAATGCACATGGGCTACAGAAAAATAAAGCTGAAAGGGTCATTGTGTACATGACTTGTGGTTATAAACTAATCTTTGAAGATTAAAGTGCATCCTAAGGAGCGTGAACAGATTATCGTTATCTACTCTAGATATTTGCTTCCCATTGAGCAGCTCTATTCCTTCCAGCATTACTCAAATCTTCTCCAGCAGTGCCTCTTCATGCTTTCATTGGCTTTAGTGATAACTGCTGTACATTGTGCATAACTTATATGGGAAAAATCCACAAGTAAAATGCTCATGGCTACCACTTCAACAGGATGTTTTCAGTAGTACAGACAGCTTCATGTGCTTGTTTATCTTATATCTCAGTTTGACTTACCACACTCTAGTTGAACAACCACATGCAACCCCTTGGCTACCAAAAATGGAAAAAGCCCTGTTTTCATTGATCATGCTACCATCTCTTAAGGAAAGTTCAGTACAGAAGTCTCTTAAGGCAAACTTCTGATAGAAGCTGACAGAGGGCACTTTCTATTTAGATTGTAAAGTGATACTGCTTTAGCACTGACCTTGTAAATTCACTTTGCTAGCAACGTATGCTTAGAAAGGAAACACACTTGACTAGTTTTACTCATTTGATTTCTATCATGCTTGCTCTAAATTTGCGTAACCTGTGTGCCACACCAAACTTTACTCCAATTTTCCTACCCCCATTTTCACCCCGATCATCATTTTCAGCAAAACCTGGCTCCTTCTCTTTCCTTCAAAACCATAACTGATGAATACCGCATGGAGAGAAACAGGGAGTACGACTTCCCAGCCCCTCTGCAGCCAATGCTCTGGCTGCTATGAGGCAACAGGTAAATCACATGTGCTCCCCCTGGTCCACCAACATCTGGTTTGGTGTTGCAGGTCAATACAAGAAGCCCTAGTATGTTTTGGCTTTAGGAGAAAAACAATTTTGATAATACACTGATGCTGTTGCTAAGCAATCCCATACAGTTTTGTAGTTGAGAATTTGCTCTATCAAATACTGCTACTGCACTCTTTGTTACTGTTGTAGCTTCTATGGAAATAAATATGAGGCACTGCTTTTGGAGTGACTTATACGTGCAAGGGTGTGCATAATTATAACTGTTATTTCTCTTTTCCTTTTCTGGCACAGTAAATAGTTTTTATCTCAAACAATTAGGTTTGTTTGTTTGTTTTTCCCCTATCTGGTTCTCTCCTTCAACCCACTGTGAGGTTATGCCGTGTCTAGCTGCTTGCTGGGTTAAATGACAAGCGCAACATAAATGCTTTCATTCCTAAACAAGGAGAGAGAAATACAGGCCAAAATGAGAGAAAATTTTCAGGCTACCCTTCAGAGGAAATATATAGGGGGGTCTTTTTTGTTGTTGTTTGTGTTGTTTAGCTTTTTGATTTTATTTGATTTTATTTGATTTTATTTTTTATTTATTAACTGCGTCAGAAAAATTCAGGAGGACTTTACTGACTTGTGATATTAACTCAGCATAACTCAGAGCATACAGAAGCTAAATGGCTTGTATACAAAATGAAACAAAACATTACTTCTTAGCAAAACAGTAAGAATGCAGTTAAAAAAAAATAATAATACTCATGCTGATCTATTCTCAAAATGATACGTCAAATTAAACTATTACCTGTTCCTGGTATCATTATGAGGAGGCAAGAGGCTAATGTCTCCATCACAGTATGGAACATTTATAAGCTATATTGGCAAACTTTTCATTTTATTTACTATAAGATTGTCAGTTTGCTCTTTTCTGGAGCTAGTGAGACAGTTTGTATATGATTCCAAGACAGACAAAATTTTCCCAATAATTTTTTGTATTTAGTTTTGATAAGTGTTTATCTGAGGAATGGAAAGTGTCCTACACTGCCAAGCTTTTCTTTCACCCCTACAATCCAAGAAAGTCATCAATGCAGAATCAAAATTGGTAATGTCAATTAGCCTTTGGAATTACATTATACAGTTGCAGACAGAATGCAGGGAAGGAAACTTAATAAATGCAACATAATTCACAGTTGTATTAACCAAATTTAAATTGCTTACATTATTCTGCAGAAGGCTACTCTAGCTTACATGATGATCCTTTGAACTACAGTATGACTTTCCAAAACACTAACAAGAAAAAAGAGCTTCAAGGTAAGTACTGTGTGAAGTAATCAATTGCATTATATACAATTTCACTCTCTTTGCATGACTGGGCCTATAAAGTTTGGCTAAAGCACCTATATTTCTTGAGTCAGTTCTTTGTTGCCAAATGGACCTCCTACTACTCTATTACTAGGATTTAATACAGCTAATAAATAAGCTCACAAGCTCCTTGGAAGAAGACTCATCTTATTATTTGTGTTACACTTAAGCACACTGCAAGAAAAACACAATATCACCTATCCATCACAGTCCATTCTGACAAGACAATAAGAACAGTGGTCTTACGCAGTGTTTTATTTTCAAAACCCCAGCTACTTGAAAGACTGAAAACGTAATAAAATATACAACTCTAGGTGCTTGACGGCAGATAATGTGAGGTTCAGTCATACAGCATGCTACAGAAATTGCAACTTGATACTTTCTGGTCTGAAACTAAGGTGTGGAACAGAGCAATGATGAGCAGTTGTGCAGAATTGCTATCTGCAACTGTAATTGCAAATGATGTCTACGGATAACCAGGATTATTACCAGAATTACACATTGCCGCTGAGCAGTTTAATTTGCCTAGATTCTTCTTGACAGCAATTTCAACGCATCCAAGAAATACAATGGGAATTAATATATGTTTAAATCTAGACAGTGAGAAGGATTTTGTGATACAAAAATCTCACACACAGCCATAACTTATAACCATTATATGCTGTACAGCATTTCTTTTTGAATCTCGAAAGGTATTACAAATAAAGATAGGCTCTGAATCATCATCATCCATCATTCTTTCCAGTAGCTTTTGACAGTGGGGAAACATCCACTCAGAAACTGAAAGTCAGCATTGCTTTATAAGCTTGATAGCTATGTATGGAATATGTCTGAAAATAGCCCATCACCATAAGGAACCCACCAACAGAGACGTATGTACACAGACACACACAGTATGGGATGTACGCAAAGCACATCCTGTCATTTCTCTCTACAGATTTCACCAACTTGGAGAGTCTCTGGTAAGATTAGGATGATGTATCAAATCAACAGTTAAGACAAGTGTATTACTTGCATATTAAGAACGTATGCAGGCAACATACATGCAATAGAACAATACTACCCCCCTTCTATTCTTGGCAAGAAAATAAACTGAATTCTGACAGACTCCTGAAGGGTCAGTGAGTTAAAGAAAAGAAGTCCTCATAACGCTACAAGTATTAAGAAGTGAGTGAAAACAAACTTTACCTCCGCAGCTTCTGCAGTAAGCAGTAGAAAGCCAAGAAGATGTCTTGACCTGACCATCTTCAACATCAACATTCAGCACTATTCTTCTACTCCAACAGCATGCCATTACAGTCTTGCCCTACCTCTAAAACCTTGAGTATTATTAATGTTTTTTTGCGCTACAAACAATTTACAATGATTAACAGTCAAATAGGCATAACACATTTTACACAGAGAAAAGCCTTAAGTTGTCAAACAGGATGTTATTTTGATGTGTGATAATACAGCTTAGGTATTTACATGACAGCTGAATAAACAGAATGCAGTATGTGTCAGTGCTTAAAGCCACAGGACAAACAGAACACTTAAAAAAATATACCTTAAAAATAAAAATATCATAAGGACTTGTGTTATTGTCTATGAGTACAATTTACAAGAATATGTAACTAGTTGACCATGGTGTTATTTCTGATATGGAAAAGGCACAGATCAAACAAACGCAGATGTCAATGGGAGATGAAGATTCTCCACAATTGGAAGGTAGGCCTTTAGTCTTCAATTATTGGCATCTAATTTTTAAACCCTGAATCATGTTTTAAAATAGAGAGAGGCCCTTGGAAGCACAGTTATCTTGTTTAATTTTCTACTTCCCTTTTTCTGTTCCCTTATTCTTGCTTCCTCTCATCATTTATCTTCCCCTTCTTCACTTCGAGGTCACTTGTGCACCTGGACTGCAGAGAACTGCTCAAAGCTTCTGAACTGAGGAGATTTGAACAAAGAGTCAGTTTAATCCCTGCATGTAAAATAGGCCAGTGCTTTTTAAAGTGACAAATTTAAGGCCTTGATTCTGTAAAAGAATTATGCATATGCCTAACTTGACATACAAGCACAGTCCCTTTGCTTGAGCTTATTGTAAGGCTAAGAGCAGTTTTCAATAGTTTAGGGGATTAAATTCCATTTTCTAGTTTGTCCTACACACCTGTAAGACTTCATGGGTTTGAAAATGGAACTTAGCCTTGGTTGTCAATTCAGTGCTTAATTTTTTATATTAACAGAATATACATTGTACAGTACTTTCTATTCATTTTTCTTACCTACCAGTGTAAAAGTGAATTCTTAAGACAGTACCTATTTGGAAAGGAACTGCCTACTGCAATAAATAATACCTAAATTAATGACAGTTGTATGCTTCTTAAAAATGAGATCCAACTTTTTGTCAGGTCTGTTCGTCATCTTCAGGCTTTGCAAGTTAGGTAAGGAAAAACCTCGGAGCTGTCAATTCTGACAGACAAGGCTGTATACTCTGGCTCCTGATTAATATGAAAATTAAATTAAAGACTCAGTTCAAGTCCCAAAATTCAATATTCAGTGAGAAGTAGGTGAGTTAAATTACATAGGGGAGAAATATAAATGCATGTATATTTGCAAAATCTCAGGTTTCTGAAAAAATTGTATTTTTAAAGATCTTGGATGTCATAGGAACTCCTGTATCTAGTAAAGAAAAGAAGCTGAACAGTTGAATGCAATTTTAGTTCTCTTTTATAGTGGAATGTAGGTTTACTAGTATAACATAATGCAAACATATATGAACATTCATAATGGGTTTGGCCAAAGGTTGACTTAATCAGTGTGCTGACATGTTGTATAAAGATACAAGACAGCAGAACATCAGTATTTGCCTTTCAATACACACTTTTCTTTCCAGAAACTAACGAAGATATCAAAAGCAGGGATTGTAAAAGACATCTACATTTGAAGAGTTAATGGGAAAAGTGATTCAGCAGCATCTAGGATTATTATTATTATTATTATTATTATTAATCTCAATAACAGCCTGTGATGCTTCTTTGTATTTTGAAATATATCAAATTTCAGCTGCTCACTAATTCTAAGAACCATGCTAGTACTGGCCAAATCTTCACTTGGCTTATGACATGTACAATTGATTGCTGTTGCAAAAATAATGCAATAAAAACTGGCTAACACTGCGAGCTCACTGCATGTGCAAAACCTATCAAACTCCTGCATATTCAGCTGACAAAATACGTACTTTTCTCTTTTGCTGAGCACAGCACTTGGCCTCAGCCTCCCAAAAAGTGAAAATGATGATAATGGACTTGCTCATTTAGCAAGTGGGGCTCTGCTTCACAACACCTATGGAGCTCCCTGGCAGGCATAAGGCAGAGGGAGTGTTCAGCATCACCCACCACCTCAGCTGCCACCTGTGGCAGTCAGGAAAATTCCCCCCCACACACACTTTGTTGTTGTTGTTGTTTTACATTATTTGTTTTCTCATTGTTACTTATGTTAGTGATTTTGTGACATCAATGTACGAGTAAACAACTGTGGTTGACCCTACTTCACCTTAGAATTCTTTCATGTGCTTGATCATTCACAGTGAAATCTGTATGAAAAATGGACTTCCAGAAATAACAAAAATTTAATTACCAGATTTTCATGGAATTAAAATACTCAGAAACTTGGTAAGCATTCAAAAACTTGATGAACCTGGAATATCTGACTGACTGTGTCAACTAGTACCACTTGTTCCAAAAGAAATTTTTAAAATGCTTATACCATTTTGTTATGTAGAAAATTACCAATGATAACCTCATTCTCACACCTCATTCTCATGTAAAAATATCAGAAAAACAGCAGTTTAAAATGAACCACCAAAAACAGTAATCCTACAATAATTAGTCAAATTTTCTTTTCACCAGGAATACATTTCAAGTTCCAGTTGTCACGTTGCTGCGTTATGGAGGTCAAAGCATCTTAAATGTGGCAGTAAACTACACCTTAAAAATGACAATAGACAAGCTAAAATGTACCAAGCATTTGCCATGTCAGCATGTCCCCAGTAAAAATCCATTCCACTTCATGAACTGGACTAGCTGTACGCTTCATTAAACCACAGACAGCACACTCATTAAAGATCAATGGCAATTTCCAAATGTATTTTGTTTTTCTTTAGTTCTAACATATGGTCATAATACTGCATCTAACAATAAGCACGGACACTGATTTTTAATGAAAAATAATGTTCAGACTGGCCCATGTAATTTGCTTTTATGTTTCTGACCTTGTTCTGAATTGAATCCCCATAGTTCCAAAACATTCTCATTCCAGGTTCTCAGTTCTCTTGCCAAGAAAGGCAGATGTCATGTTTGTAACTTACAATGTCTCTATTTAAATCACAGCCCTTCATACAATGGCGGTATTAGTCTTTCCCCTCCTGTATGCACACCAATTCCAAAGAAAGGAGAAAAAAAAAAGGGGGGGTCCAAATCACAACCTGGAACCTCATGCTAGCAATAGCAACATAGATAATCCTCACAGAGGCATACTGTGCATCTTTCTTGAGTAAGAAATACTGTCATTTAGGAGATATATCACATCAGCCTATTTTACCATCTGTGTAGGAGCTCTGCAAGCCCAGAAATGATCACAGTGAACAGTGATCAAAGGTCTGGCAACTAAAGTGACATTTTTCATTTCTGAATGGGGAAAAAAAGTCCCACGGCATTTGTTACTAAGGCATTCCAAAGAACATCTTCACACACTGGGGATCTTTTCCAAGTAAACCAGCCTTCAAGCATGAACTCTGAGCATACACTTTCGCTTGTGTTTCCATCACCTTTGCTAATTACATAGACATGCAGTGTCAATCCTCACTCCGATCATTTTCTTTTCTGGCATCCACTTGCTTATGAATGCTAACATGTGCACAGTGACAGTAACAGTGACACAGCTGTAAGACATCAAGTTCACTGTCTTAAATAAGCCTGTACACAACATTGTCATTCAGGGGGTGAGCTGAAACATTCCTTTCTAAATCACCTCAGGGGTGTATCCAAGTGCTAGGCTTATGGTCCTATAGTCGTCTTAGGGTAGAAACAAATTCATTTGTTGAACCACTGGATTAAGCAACCTACTCAAATAACCTTCTTATCAGCGTTTATGTACTATTTATCTTTCTGTTGAAAAATCAGTAGGATTTTAAGGATGTTCTCTCTCCTTGTGGTGATACTGTCTTCAGAAGAAAAAACTAACAAGAGCATTGTTATTCCACACTAGCTTAGCTGAACATCACTCTTTTGTGAAATACTCACTGAGTCCATGAATAAATGTCCCTCAGAGCTTTAATTGTAACTGTAGATTTAACTAAAGTTTTCTGGTTTTCACCTCAGTGAATAATAATGTTTTCTTTTTACATTTTTTCTCGGCATTGCTCAGTAAACTGAGCTTCTAGACTTTTCATTTCCTTGTCTCCTGCCCAGATCCATCTTTTTCTACCTCTTGTGACCCCCACCTTCACACACAAAAAAAACCCCAAACCAAACCCACAACAAACACAACAACCCATAATATTCAATACAGGACACTTATTCTCTGGCACAAGAACTATGACTCAATACTTGGGACAGTCCTACGGTAAAGAAAGCAACTTGATATTTTGTACTCTGATGCTAAACCATAATCTGTCTTTAACTGGAGTTCATTCTGCACCAAAGTGAATATGAAATTATCCAGTCTGATTTCATATTTATCTTTATACTACACAATTAACAGACATGTCTGTTTTAAGTATTTTCTCCCATACCCCTGATGCAAGCTTAACAAAACAGCAATAAACCTTGTAACCAAAATGAGAAATTGTTTATTCTGACATTTGTGTTATTCATCCCGATCCTGAAAAATACACAAAAGGATTTCCATTAGACCAGTGCCTTATACTTTTTCTAGATAGTAAAAGTAAAAATCAACCATTGCTCCTTCAGAAAGTCAACTGTTGCCATACCAACACTCATCCAAACCCTAAGGCACTGATGACACAAAAAGAAATGCTGTTCTTCTAACCCTGCACTTCAGCCCTAACCCTAGCTTTTATAAGAGCTCAAAGGATCTGAATTCGATCTGAAACCAATAACACTTTTAGTTCTAACAACTGAAAGAAAAGTAATGATTAGAATTCTTAAGGAATTCCTTGCATATCAACTCCAGCAGGTTTTCAATAAACAGACCTGTCTGGTACATCAATTCCCAACTGCAGATGCTAATGCTAGGTTTAATCATAGGTTAAAGACACGTGGATTCATCAATATAAGCATAAAAAAACATACAAAAATTAAGACAAAAAATAATAAGGAAAAAAACCTGTCCTTTAGAAGGTTCATTTCTGTTCTGTTGATTTTTCAAATACACAGGTGACAGGTACAGTGTGCAAAAGGCTGAGAGATGATTCCTTCACACTTTTCCCAAGAGATTTCTAAGAGTCCTTTCATAACACCATCACTAATGAAAGTGTAAAAAGAATATATAAAAACAAGATACAGGATATGACCCACTCCAAACTGCCACATAACTTTCATCAGTAAAAATAATTTGCTTTAGTTTTCGATTTTTTTTTTTTTTTTTACAAGATAAATGTTTGCATATAATTTTTAAGCCATACATCTAAAACTAGAAATGCAGTTTATATTAAATCAAATGAATTAACACTGATTTCAGGAAAGAAAAATGTTCGATTAAATTCCAATACTTAATTTTACACAATTTGATTTCAAGCTTACACATCACAATAGTACAAAGCAGAAAATATTTGACACCTTATGTTTTCATTTAATGTAATTTTTGAGTAGGAAATTCTTCAGCAGTGGGTTAATCTCCAAACTCAGTCTGTTTGGACTTATGTGAACTGAAGGTTCACATAAGGGAAATCACTCTCATATTTTGCTCACTTTCCAGTTTTGGTAGAGGAATATTTGTCTTTTTTACCTACTTGTGTCTTACAAAGCTGCCACTTTTCGTGTGTGTATGTCTTTTTAGCAGTGTCATCAGCAGTTTGCAAAGTACTTCAGACTGGGAAGCTAGAAGGCACTATGCATCTTTAATATGTTAGTATTACATTCTGTAGACTTTATTCTTGACAAGGGCTCTCCTAGGGTTTTAATATCTTATTTTTCTGCTTTCCCTCAATTTGTACTCATTTTAGTACTCCTTCACCTGTCTAGAGGGTTTTCTAAGTGGTTGTAGCAACTGTATTGTGACATTCCTTCACCATTTTCCTACAGCTAATGCACAGCTTCATTTGCTTTGTTGCTCTTAGAATTCTCTTAGCTTTATTTAAAGATACACTTGTTTTAGACTTTAGAGTAGTCTACCTGCTGAGTTAACAGTTATTATTGTATGTAAGGGGAAAATGTATTTTGAAAGAAATGAAAAACATGCATTAGTGGAAAAGCTTTTATATCAGCAATTAAATGACTTATCTGAATTACAGTGATGGATTTGCAGTTAAACTAAAACCTCTTTTTAAAAAAGACACTTATGAGAGCATCAAGGTGACAAAATTTCTCGACTTGTAAATATACATAATTCTTCTAGGAATGATCAAGACCATAGCAATCTGAAATTCACACAATTTCTTACTTAAGCAGAGCAAAAAAGATCCAAACTTCACATCTTCACCTTCATTTAAAAAAAGGGTTTTCTTATTTTATTTTTTTTTTTTAATAAATGTAAATAACTATCTCTTACTAACTTTGGGGTAACAGCTTTGTGAAGCCAAGCATAAAGCTGATTCCAAGGTTTAAAAAGAGTAAACAACTAATATAAATATAAAACTAAAGAAGATGATTGCTGAAACATCCTCAGTATTAGAGAAAGAAGGCTGTGGAGGAGACTCTCTGAGTAGTTTGCAATGAAGTAGAAGTGCAGCTGAGCATCAGCAAGATTACTGGTACACTCCAGATATCCAACGTTAACTGTACACTGTTGGTATTGACATTCCCAAATCCAGCAAAAAAAATTCAGGAATAATTACACTAACAGTAGTAGTGCAACTATTTCAGTGCTTCAAGCTAAGAAAAGGCTGTTGTCATACTAACATCATAATTTGTGAACCACTGTATACCTTCTCTTCGGATTAAGGATGTGTTCTAATTGCACAATATACAACTATTAGCAGTAAAAAGTATTTTTGCATTTTTAGCATATTGCATAAATAGCATAAGTTTAATTTCACTGCAATCAATGGAAATCATATATTTCCATATCACATGCTAAATACTGAGGTTGATTACCATTATATTTAATTTATACTAATCAGTGTGAAGCAAGTGAAGCTTTACTGCCATAGGAAGATGTACAATAAGTACTTACAAGGCCAGAAATGGCTGTTCAATACAACACTCTCAAGAGGTTGTAAGAAAAAAACAATGAATATTTAAAAAAACACTGTGATGTTGTTATCTGGAGATATTTCAATAGAAAGTTTTGTCTTTCCTTTTGGAGATTTTTCCTATGTGATGGCAAAAGCATTCAGTACCCTTTTTTAACTCATCTATTCCTAAACATCTCTATGATCTTCCTCAGAATTCAAGAGAAATAAATTATATTTCCATACATTTCTATTTCCAATCATTATATACCAGCATATTATAGTAAACATACTATCACAGTATAGATCACTTTATTTTACATCCTCAGAGTCTTAAGCCTACACATGCATACTATTTTATGGACATTGGAGAAAAAAAAAAAAAAAAAAATCCACAAAATTGAGTGAAAAGAAGTGGCTTTTTGTCATGATGACTTGTGCTGACACGACTTCTGATCTTTCAGGTGGTGCAGTTGAAATTAAGGACATTCTTACTTGTGTGGCAACAACTATGCTCTGATTTATGAAATACCACCAAACAACAGACATCCCTGAAATGACCCTTGATGCCATAATCTTGAATACAAAATACATGAACACCCTTCCTTGATTTATAATCTGTTCTTTTCTGAGGGCTGTTGAGGTTTATTTTGTGTCAGTTTGTTTTGGTAGGGAAAGGTTCCCTAACTCTGTAAAGAAGACAATGAAACAAGTGGTCTATACAATCTTCCTTGTTGACTACCATTTTGAAAGAGGAGGAAACAAAAGAAAGTTTTTCCAGTTTGCATTACATAGAGTGGTAGACAGAAGACTGCTCTATGTGAAAAACAGCACTCCATCTCCTACTTCACACATCTAGATTTTCCTTATAAACGATATTATTCCTATTTATCATAGTAATACAGAAGAAAAGAATCAGGTTCTGCTCTTTCAAACAAGCTTTAAATCTGCTCCCAAACAAAATAAAGTGAATAAGTACATAAATTCCTGGGTCATAGCTATTAGACATTAATACTGAAACTTCAACAGTTGAAAAAGCTGGAGGGTTCTACTAGGATAGAAGCAAAGGCCAATCAAAAATAACCAGGTTACCAAATGGATTTCAAGCCAAGTAAGTTTACATGGCATGTAAGATTATGTACTCCATTTCAAGAATATGAGGCAACACAAAAAACAAATCAACAGGTAATCTGTGGAGAAAATGAAGCATGGAAGTGACAGTGTCTACAGCTGGTACAATGTAAAACACGTCTGATGCATGGAAAAACTTGCTTACTTAAGACACAGAAGGAAAGGATGTCAATTTTGAACTGAAGATTGTATCAGAAACTCTAGAGAAAAATATGGCTTCTTCTCAACATAAGAACCTGGCAGAATTCTGAAGAACTCTGTACATTCATATCTTTCTATCACAGAATCACAGAATTATAGGGGTTGGAAGGGACCTCTAGAGATCATCGAGTCCAACCCCCCTGCCAAAGCAGGTTCCCTACACCAATTTTTTCACCATTTTGTTATCCAAAATGGCCATTAACTTTCTTCACTCGCAGTTTAACTGAAAATAAATTGAACTAAAGATGTATGAGAGAAGGAATATGTAATTATCCCTTTAAATGGAACTATCACAAAATTCTGAATTTAGATCCAGAGCTGTGGATGAATTCTGTCAAATTCGTACTTCCTGAAATACTTCTTTAATAGCAGCAATAGATGAATTAAAAAAACAAACAAACAAACAAACAAAAAAAAACCTTGAGTAGAGAATGTTAGTAGAAAATATTATTTATATGAGAAATTGATTGCTTTACATGGACCATTCCAATACAAATGTTAGGTTCATGCCATTTTGATTTAGAGACAAAGGATGGAGTCAAAGACAAGGACACCTGTCACAGAATGTAGGGAACTCAGATCAATCCACACACTTCTCCTTCAAGAGAAAACTCAGAAGGCAAATGCAAAAAAGGCAGGTAAGGTATAATGAAAATGAGAAAACTGAGGAACACCTTCTGGAAACAGAGCTGCTTCATCACGCAATTTAATGCTTAAACTCATCCATTTCAAATGCCAAAACACTACAGTTCATCGCAGCTTCCACAGTTCATCAGCATTCTGAGGAGCCACCCAAAACCAAACAGGCTGCAGAAGACACAGAAGAAGGAAAATACTTTCCAGAGCAAGTGAAGAGCAAGGTGCTACATTAGGTAGGCAAGTCTGCAGGGCTGCTCAGTGAGAAGAGATCGGGATTGCCCCATGCCACACACAGCCAGCTCCAGGTCCCACTGTCTGGCATGGTTGGGCCCTGTTGTGGCTGCTAGCCTAGGTCAAGATCCACAGCTAGGGAGACCATTGTAACAGGGACAGGAAAAGTACAGTCAGCAGCAAAATACTCTGCATGTATCTTAATGTGTTATCCTGAAATTACACATCACAGCAAAGTGAAATAAGAAGAGAAAAGCTGCCTACATTTTTAATGCCCTCCCCTATCCAGGTTACCTGAAAGCTAAAGTGACTCCATGTCAGAAGGCATCACATCACACACATGGTGAGCACTGACAGACTGAGCAATGTTAATTTCTGCTTCGTCTTAATAATTGTGTGGGTAAGGAAATGTCAGATTAAGTTTATATGTCCATATATTAACAATGCTAGAGCACAACATTCTATATACACCAATTCACATTCATCAACGTCATTATAATGAGTGTATAAAACTATCAAAAGTTCCATTTTGACACAGAAACAATACAGCAATATCAACTACAAATGCAAATCTGCTACTTCATCAGAGTAATAGTGCTATCATTTATTGCCATTAAAAATATTTTCTAATAATATACCTTTCTGTTTTTGTTTTTTGTTGTTGTTGTTTGTTTTTTGCTGATGCTAGAAATTACTGAAAACCCATACATTGGATTGAATCTTGTTATCTTTCATTCAGCCAGCGAAGTCTGAATGCAGAAAAGAGAGTGTTGGTGTTCAGGTGAACCGAATGCGCCACTCACTAGACTCCAGATAAGACTCTAATCAAGTTTTATCACCTCCTCTTTGAAGAAAATTGAGAAGAAAATGGCAGGACAGAGAAGCAGTTTTGCCAAGATAGACTATAAGAGGGTCCCAGGCACTCTTGGTTTTAAGGATGGGTATCATGCTCATCCTCTCAGAAGTTCAGAATAAAATTCTTACTCTCCTTGGAGCAAGACAGAGAAACAGATCTTAGCTCAGATTTAGTCCAATGGAAATTATGCCTATTAAGAAGAAACACAGGACTGCCTTCTCACAGATGGAAAAACAGTAGCTTTACTGTTTTACTCAACAGAAACCATCATCAATACTGCTTGGTCTATTTAAATAGTTTGTTGAGTTTTAGTACAAATCTAAAATAAATGCAGTAATTAAGGTACTTGCATTTATAATAGTGCTCTTTGTTGTTGTACTGAGTTAGATATTTGTCTTTCAGTTTACTTATCTTGATTTTAATTCAATCTCTATGAATACTAACAAAGGCAACAACTAATGCGTGAGTCACAAGATTTAGAAGTGTACAGAAAAAATACTACACCCAAAATTACCTCTTCAAATAGCAGTTCCAGAAAGTAGTGACTGGAATGACTGAGCCATAAATGAGATCAGAATCTATCCAGTTAACTTTAATACTTCTATGATTCTATGATTTCTGCCTGAATTAAGGCAGAAAAAAAACGTTCAGGGCAGAATTGCATCAAAAATGGCAAATCAAAATAAATCCACTCTCAGAATAAGCTGAAATAGCTTGATCTATAAACTGATGGCCCTGTACAAGAGATACCAAGAGAACTGCATTACAAGAAGGCAAAACAGAGGCACAGAAATTGTGGCACAGGAATTGTGGCACAGGTTGGGAAAGAACGTTCCTATGATTTTAAAAAGCAACAGAACTTTCTCAGAGTATATCTGCAGGAAAGGCAGTATTGGAGCTCTTTGGTACTATCAGCTAATCAGAGAAGGAATATAATAATTAAAAAAAAAAAAAAAATACTGCAAGGGGAAAGTCAGGAGAATTACACCTTGAGAATGAAATCTTCATGGTTATTCAGATCTGCTATTTGAGATATCTGGGCTTCTGATAAAAAGCTCTTAGAGTGCCACTTTTAAACTATGGGCTCAATAGACCAGAGAGGAGAAGATCACACATGCCTTGTCCAGATTATATAATAACAACAAGCCAAAGTTCCCACTGAATCTGGCTTCACGAATGTATACGATAACACAGTAGATAGAGTCTTTTCCAAACAAATGACAAATGGCTTATTGTTGTTAGCTACCCAAATCACATTCAAGAAATCCTCAGGAATCTAAGAAATCTAGCACACAATAGACAATGATAACCTGCTGAGTCAGACATTTTCCTGTTTCCAGCAGTGTAGCACTACTGTAAAAATCTGACACTTCTTGATACTTTCTTACTGCATTAGCCACTACAGGAAAGAGAATTAAATAAGAAAAATATAAATAAATAAATGCTCCCTGTTAAATCCTATTACTTGGAAATAGAAATTTACATGCTGAGCGTGTTTTTTCTTTCTTATCTGCATTTTCTCATTTTGCACCACTAAAAGTAGCTTCAGGGTGCGTTAATATTTAATTCCATTGAGAAACTTCTATGCTTATATCGAGCTTAGTAAACTTAATTAAAAAAAAATTAAAATGGAATGTTGCAAATATCACTAACACAATAGCATCTAGTAAGACTAAGAACAGAAAACACATGCATTCATCAATAAACCAACAGTTTTTGATGCTAAGTTACCAATGATTAAATGACTGCCATGAACAGCATTTTAGTAATTAGTCTCACATAGGTTGCTCCAAAATTAATGTCTCCTCTTTAGTTCCATGCAAACTACAACAAAGAGCACAGTAACACTATTTGTTAGAGAAAATTGTCAGTTTTAAAACACTACTTCTTTAATGTTGTCAACTCCATTAGCTATGCATCTTGCCCAGCAATGAACAAAAGCCTGCATACCAAGCGTGTAACAGTCTGCACAGCTGTTCAGAACATCATCACCACTGAAATGCACCATCTATGTCCTCACTCTGCTCACATCCACTCTTTGGTTTCCAGAAACATTTAGTAATTGTTGATAAATGTCATTGGGTGCCATTCTTTTCCCCATGGAGGAATTCAGTGACACATCTTTGTTTCATATGCAATTCTATGTCAGACACTGTTTTCTCATACTCTCCTTCTGCCACCATCTGTCACATGGCAAAAAAAAAGCATTGGTTCAGCATCTACTGCCATACTACCAATATCCACCTCTGAATTCATAGCCCAACAAAATAAAATAGGAGACATTACTCTAGATGTGCACAGATGAGAACCAAGCTACACATCAGAGTACTGAGGATATAATTGATTCAACAAATTACATTGTATTTTGTTTGGTTTGTTTGTTTGTTTGTTGAAGAAAAGAAGTTTTGAAGAACCCACAAATATTCTCTGATCCTGGGGAAGTGCAAAGAAAACATTTTCAAATTCAAAATGGAGATTAATCTCAGAGATCTAATTTGCCCCAGGGAATTATCTCCAAGATCTAGGTCAGACAAGGGAATCCTTTTAATACACATAAATTTGTTAGGATCCAAATAATGTTTAATTGGAAAAGCTGGAAACAGTTTAGCTGGGAAAGTTTCTGGGAATAATTTCACTTTATTTAGTGAACTTTCTGCCTAATTACTGGTCTGATTTACTAAAAAAATAAAAAAATAAAAAATGGTCTTGTTCTATGTTTGTGCTGAAATGACAGAAATAAAAAATGACTCAATGTACTCTTTTAAGGGAAAGTGCTGCATAAAATATATACACCAATTATGTCAGCAGTTCTCAAAATACTTAACTGCAGAACTTTTTTCAAAAAGCTATTCATTGGCTTCTCTTTTTGTTTCTCTCTCTTTCAAATGTATCACACCTTTGTACTTAAAAAATGTGAAATTATCTTTAAAATGGCAATTCTGTAAGGTGTCCCTTTATCAGCAAGTTTTACATGCTTGAATATCTTTCAGCCTTCCTATTTATTTATTTTTTTCCTTGGACTTAAGACTTAGCAAAAGAATTCACACTTCCCTTTACAAAAGCAAGTAGAAAAATACACTGTTGCACTATAGGCTCCTCCGTGGCTGCACATGGAGATCAGCTCCATGTTGCTCCCATGTTCTACAGGGGCACAGCCTACACCTCCATGGGCATCTCTCCGGCTGCAGGGAGCTTCTTTCTCTGCTTCTGGAGTAACTCCTGCCCTCCTTTTGCATTGGTCTTGGTGTCTGCAGGGCTATTTCTCTCTTGTTTCACCATTCCTCTCTCACAGTGGCTTTTGTGCAGCAGTTACTCCTTTTCTTAAATCTGCTCTCCCAGAGCACAGCCAGTGCTCCTCATAGTCTGGCAGCAGGTCCCTTTCGTAGCCAGTTCTTGTCTGACAGGAGGCAGCACTGGGCTTTACTCACAGGCACCACCCTTGCAGCTGCTCTGCTACCAAAACCTTGCCCCATAAACATAATATAATGGAACATAAATCTTTTCTTAGAAACAGTTTTTTGATACTTTATTATAGTTAAAAGTGTCTCCTGAAATTGTAGACATTAGTTTAGTCTGAAGGCCTGACTAAATGTTTTCACAGCAGCTGAAAAACCTTTATTAGGAGTCTGTACTGAATGTTCCTCGGAAGTCAAAAATATTTAACGGCTATTTTTTTGTAATCTTCTTGGTTTTGAGAACATATTAGATCAATTTTCCTATGATTGAAGATGCAACCATCAGATGAGAAAACAGGTCAACAAACGTATTCAGTAGCCTGCAGGCAAAACACTTTGAATGAAACAAAAATGAAGTTTGATATTATACAGACAAGCATAATACATGGTCTCCCATGAACCTCCACAAGAGTTTTTATAGAAAAGGAAAGCTGAAAGGGCATTAGAATTGCAGAAGAAAATATATGCTGAAATAGTCTCGCTAACTTCTAATTAATTTCAATTTATTTCAACATGTTGCTGTAAACATAGCTACACTACCCTGAAATGTAAGGCAGACTCACTGAGGGCCATGCTAATACTCAGTGGTAAGAAGTTCTACCTGTAAATCAGAGCAAATACATAAAGCATAGAAATGATATACAGAACACAAAAAGCCTCTGAAGTTCAAATACTAAAACAGGTGCACACAAGATAGAATGGTTTACATGTGGATTGCTCAAAAAGTAATGCCTTCCGTGGAAACTACAGCAGATACAGATAGCACAACACTATTTGATTGAGCAAATTCTCAGTCACAAAACACTTTTTTTCAACAAGCTCCCCATCAGTAGCCAAGCATTTTAACCCACAATGAAAAAGAGTCTGTATAACAGGCTCATAAAAATCTGCACCAGTGGAGGCAACCCACTGTTGTCTCTGCTGAAACATACCACCTCACTATGCTCACATCCACTCTTCAGTCTCACAAATGTTTAGCAAGGATTGATGAATGTCAGTGGGTAGTCTCTTAATATCTGGAGGAAGGTGGGAAATAAAAACACAAAATACACAAAAAAACTACATACACACACACACACACAAAAAAAAAAAAAAAAAAAAACAACAAAAAAAAAACAACAAAAAAAAACACTGGAAGCAGAGCAGCAAGATACCAACTATTTCTGCAGCTCAGTTTTCTACTTGTTTTATGCCACTGCACAGGCCAAAGTACATTTAAATGCCAATGTCTGTTTCAATCCTGTATCTGGGGCCCTGGGTGGTTAGGGTTCCTAATCAAGCCACCCAAGGGAAATGCACTCTTCCATTTGCAAGTTCAGCACTCCATGATTAACTAAAGAATCAGGATCTATCAACACAGAGATTGTCAGAGTGAGGTGACTTCTCCTCAGAGATACAATTTAACACCTGCAGTGACTCTTCTATGTCTTACTGGAATTGCTATTGCATCTCTGATATCTGAAAACACCCCTCTCATATAAAGTGACGAGAAAGAATGAGAAAAGAGAGATGTAGAAAAGCATCAACAAAGACAATACTAAAGCAAATTAAATAATTCTCTCATCTTTCCTCTGATCATGACTCTTCCTTTTGCCCTTTCCCTCCTTCTACCTTGATTTTTTATTTAATTATTACTATTTTTTTAAACCTTCCTATTCAAAGACATGAGCAGATAATAGAATGAGGAGAAGTATTTCAGCTTTCCTGGAAATCTCATATTCTGACTTACTGAACTATGACTCCCTGGAGATGAGCTCCTAGGTACACATGTAGCTGCCAAAAGAATAGGTTTAGTTATCCAGCACATGAAAATCAAAAGTAAACTGTTGAACGTTCAGTTCTTTTCAACATTAGCCTGTGTTTAATGAAATATTTATCTTTTAAAATATTGGTCTAACCATGTGAAATATTTATTTGCTACTATTCCTCACAAGTACCAACAGGTTAAAAGTCACATCCAGACTTGTTTGCCAATGAAACACCAACAGGTTTCCAATTTCTCAGTTACCCAAGGTGTCCAGATGGGAGAAGACGGAAAAGTTGTGACAAGGCCTCAATTTGCTATTTTCATGAAAATGAGGAGGTACAAGAGGGATGGCAGTGGTTTTTATTTTAAAATGGAGAAGGAACATATCTGAGATCTGAAGAATAGACAGCATTCTTGGGTTCAAAATTACAGGCACAGTCAAGAGGGAAAGGATACACTTCAAGGCTAATTGAAATAATTAGAGGCACTTTGAAGACCACACTTAAAACTGTATTTAGTAAGATTTACAAACTGATTAGTGAATTGGTCAACACTGCCTTCCCCAACTGTTTAGTATTTGTTTGTTAAACAGGAAGTGACCCTTTTCCATGGAAAATGAACTCTGAGAGAAACGTATTCTTTGGGTGTTGGTTTTTTTTTTAATTATTTTTTATTTTTTAGCATTACAGATTATTACGTTCTTTCAGTAGTAAATACCTCACTGTGGCAATTTTCTTATTGGTGATACAGATTTTAGATACAATTATGTAAATAAATATTGCATCACTACTGAATGCACGTGTGGTAAAAATCACTGCTAATATCTTCATCTATGAGATGAAATACACTGAAGCAAAAACCATCTTTTTTTTTTTTTTTTTCCCCCATTCATAGACATAGGACAAAAAAAATAAAAACATGAAGTGAATAAAACCAGTGTTTTAAAAGTGCATTTAGATAGTCTGTGAATCTTTTATAAGTATTCTCATACAAAGAATTAGAACTGGCTGATGTAATGGATTAATTTGCTTCAGCAACAGTGTAGTTCCAGACACAATCCATCTGAAACATAATTAAAATACATTTGGTAGATTTGAGGCTAAGCTTTTTGAGAACAACAGATTACATTAGAAGGATTTTAATGAGGGCAGTACTGATTAAATCCTTGCTTGCTCTTTTGGATAGGAACAAGGGAATCCTCTGAATGAGGTTAACATACCAGTTACCAAATACAGGTTTACAGAAGATAATAAAAAGTGAAAGAAGTAAAATAATCATGAAATCTTTTGATTTTTTGGGTTCCATTTCCTGTGGCCTAAAATGTTTAGCATTTACTAACTTCATTAGAAGATTTTTAAAAATAAATAAATAAATGAAGTGCTTCTTATCACAGGCACCCAAGCACTATTATCTATGCATTATTCTTGCTTTACTTTCACAGTATAAGACTGGTTTCATGTTGTTAGGTAACTAACCATGCATCTTCCATAGGTGAACAAAATGCTAAGAACCCATGGAAATAAAAATTTTGCATAGAAATGTGCCATATTTTTCAAGTAATTCACATGAATTCCAATTCGCATTAGGAATGTTAAATATGAAGGCTGCTCTGAAAGTAATGCTTCCTATTTTATTATGTTGGCTCACAACATCAGAGTTAGATAGCGGTGATGTGGCTGTAGAGGCTGAACATTCCCACTGATATTCCATTACATGTTGTTTTCATTTGACAAATGGCAGCAGAGGGGCAGTCTGAAAAAGAAATCATTTCTGACATGGAAATGAAGACAAATCAAAAGTGTGTCACAGTTCCTCAATGCAGAAAAAAATTGCACTCATTGACATTCATTGACATTTAGTGAACATTCAAGGAGACAAACCAATGGAGGTGGTGGGCAGAGTATTTCAGTACCAGCTACAGCAAGGTGAATGACAAGAAGCATTCTCAACAGCCACACAGATTTTTACAAGAACTGTATGCATGCTTTTGTTCACTGTTGGTAAAAATGCATGGCTAATGATAAGGACTGTGTTGAAAAATAGTGTTCTTCAGTCGAGAACTTTCTGTATCAATTAGTGTTACTGAGTGCACATTCTACCTATTGTGGTTTTCATGGAAATAAATCAGAGGCAATACTTTTGGAGCAACCTACTCCGATATAAGTTGAGTCTTACATGAGCTTAAAAGACGTTTTTTATAATTATGAAAACTTCTGGAAAAAAAAAAAATAACAGGGATAAGATCCTTAATGAGGTCCTCCCCTCCCCCAGAACCCCCATGCTATCAGTTTAATTCCCAGATTTGTCACATATTTCCTCTTTCTTTCACTTATGGCAAATCACAGATAATTTGGGATTGTAGCAGTACTCAATACTTATTCCCATTTTGCAAATCAGAGATAGATAGATAGATAGATAGATAGATAGATAGATAGATAGATAGATTTTAATGATCATGCTCCATGGTTACACTCATTAGCATTTGGGAGACTTCCAGATGCTACAGTGAGACAGAAATTGTATTAATAATCTCAGTGCTAATGATCTACCACTTAGGAATTTCAAAACAATCACCTGAATAAATGGCCAGATGTTTAAAAGGCTTCACTGCTTCAGGGTTCCTGTTACACACATTCTGCCAACCCCTCCAATTCCCTCCATCCTGCTCCACTACTAGAAACTCATGTCATTGATTTTGGAATCTAACCACGGATTCTGTAGACTATGCAACTTTTTATGAATCCTATCCTAAGCTACCTACACTTCTCAGAAATAATAGGTATAACTTCTGGTATATGTTTCCCTCTACCTTTTTTTGCAAGCCTTCACAGATTCAGAGTTATTTTAATAACGGTATCAGATTTCCAGGAAATAAATATTCACTGCACAATGTACTAGTTTGATTTGCTATGAGTATATTTACATTGCCCTGTCTTCCCCTTAGCTTTTAAACTTCCGCACTGTCATCGCAAACAATTCCTTGAAACTTACAGCTATTACAACCCACTCAGTATATGACCATATTTTGGGAAGATATTACAAAGTAATTACTTCTCAGCATCTGGCATTGCAACTAGTTGCTATTTTATTTCAGTTTTATTACAAGAAATACCTATTGTACATCACTGAGGTAAATTTTTTAATGCTGTGTACAAAAAGCCTAATAATATGTTCCATCATAAATATGTTCTATCAAACATTTACACCTTGACTCTAATGCAAACCATCACAACAATGTACACACCTCGCACTTTAAAATTGAGGCAATCATTCCAGCAATAATATTCCAATGAATACTGAGACAATACCTCTTACGGCTAATTGGAAGAGGAAGCATTTATCACGGTGGTTAAAAAATAATGTTAAAAAAGACTACTGAGCTTATCTCTGTAAGTAGATTATAACCAAGGGAATGTGTTCCAAAAGGTTAATTTGTTATATCATTGAAATTAGGCACAACTGAAATAGCAAACACTTGCATGTTGCAAATGAAGAAATAAGCCTATACAACACAGATCCCTATTAGAACTAGGATCTTTATCAGTATTTTTTCAGGCTACAGCTAAAATATTTTGCAATAGTTTGAGTGTATCCTGCTAACAAGGAATCTTGACTTCTAGGAACACTTCTAAATATATCTCAAAGAATACAGTGATTTTTCAACAATATAATTAAGAAAATATATATATATATAATAAAACAAGAGTTAGGAATAGTAAAGGTCCAGAAAAGCCATTCTATGCAAAGTTAAGTCCTAACAATCATACACCCACACTTAATACTAGAAGTAAACAATCCAAATGAGTTTATATCATGCATGCAAACCCAGTGAAAATCAACCCAGAATCATTCAACATAAAACTAGAGAAAAAGGAACAAATCCAGCAGCTGAAACCTCACATCAGAGTGACACAGTGTCAGACACAGTCACACAAACATCTAGGTGGCATTTTTCAGAGACACGCAAGCTTGTGCACTCACAGTTGACCAAAAAGGTGAGATTTCCCCTTAGCAAAGGAAGTGCCTGAGGAAATAATCTGTTAAAAGAGGCAGGGTGTTTTAGCCTGGGTTCAGGACTCTGCTAACCACATTCACACAGCCTGCAGGTAGCTCAGAGGGCAGGCTGAGGCAGTTAAGTGTCTGTCACATAAAGCTGTGCTAGCATAAAGAGATGACATAGAAAGAACTGAGCAAACCGAGGCAGAAATGTGAAGGGCATAATGTGAAAGAAGAAAAAGAATTGATTGCCTGCAACTTCATCAGCACACCATCCAGCACATCCCTCACTTTCCTACAACGAGTTTCTAAATTTCTTGGTTCCCTGGACCATGATGCGCTTAAGATGTGCCTTATTTTCAGTCATGCATCACTATACAGAATTATCTCTATTTTTAAAAACGTCAAGAACAACTACTACAATGAAATTTTTCTGATTAAATATTTAGACTTTTCTTAGCTATAAATAATTCATATTTTAAAATGTTTCATAATACTTTTAGTACTGAAATTCCACAGCCACAAAAACTTAAAACCATGCTGCATATCTAGAGGATTCTTCCAATCTGAGTTGCTCTGAGAAAGATTACTTATCCCCTTTCATTTAATTAGTAATTCAAATCCTAAATTAGATTATTTTACTTCTGGGGAATCTTATGTGCAAAGGGTATCTAATGATATAGGAGTGCATTAAAATATAATAATAACATGCATGTTATTTTTGACTGAGGCTAGCACATCCTTGAGCTAAGAGAAGCCAGTCAAATGCATGTCATTTAAAGGCTTAAAATCACACACAAAGAGTAATCCTCAAAATTTGGTGTACTATTTGATTCACAGCCATGTATCCTCCATTTTTCACTTCATTAGAATATTTAATTTTCATACTGCCTTCCCTTTTTATATTTTAATCAACTGACATCCAAACTTGTCTTTACTTCTGACAGCCCTTTATGGATGGCTGAACCCTGTCTGTGACTTATTTATTTCTTCCTGCAAGAGTATAACATTAAAATCTTGTTTTTGGGTACCCTCACAGAGAACACAGAAAAACCACAATGATCACTAATTTCAGAGTCAGTCATAACAACGTGAGTTTTTTATAGTAGGGCAATCTGGGAGACTTTACTCTCTATATGGAACTTAAGCACATCTTTTTGAATGGGCAAAATGTTTAATGTGGAACTATAAAGAAATAGATAGTAATATAAATTGTGAAAAGTACACAGTTGGAGAAAAGCTGACACAGATGCATAGTCCAGTGACATTAAAAAAAAACAACAGTCCATTTTTTCACTTCATTCTCATTAGCTGTTTTCCCCTTTGTTTTGTTTTCCCTGCAAATGAATGCTGTGATATATGCTTACACTTATTCAGTTCTGAGCACTCTAATCAGTTTGAACTATTTACTTGCAATTCAATGAGACACTTAAGGAGGAGTTAACATTTTTCACTTCAGAGATATTGAAATATCTTTTGTTTCAGAATAAAAAGGTCAAAATATGAAATCGCTTAATGAATGATGAGCAGACTTCTGTCTTCCCAGAGATTATAAAATAGCAGTTGTTTCTTTACTTTTCACCTCAGGGACACTTTCAGCTAAAATACGTTCTCCTGTGCAATTCAGGGAAGTAAGAGAGCTCAATCAACACAAAGACAAAAAAAAAAAAAAAAAAAAAAAAAAAACTTGCTGAGACATTTTCAATCATTCTCAAGTGTTATTATTGGTATTTCTAGTAAACTGTCTTTCAAGGTAAGTGGCGCATTATTCTGAATACCTCAGACTATGGCCCACACAGAGCAGCATTCTCAGAGTTATCAGAAGTATTTAACTAGATCAGTATTCAAGTGATGGCTAGATTCATTTTTATAGTACTGCTAACAAAGCATATACATAGTGCAAGTGAAAAGCGATAGAAACAAGACACTCAATCTTTAGCTAAACTGACCTCTGAAAAATGAGAGGTTCAGAGTATTGTCTTTCTAGAAATATCGCACAATGTTTTGAGCCTATTTCCTTTAGAAATTTTCCTTTAGAATTAGAGAACTATATTTTGCAATTTCTGCTAGTGACACAACTGGAGAGATAAAGGAGAGTCATAAGGAATTGCTCACATAATTAATGATTTTTCATAAGTAATCCCTCAGCATGCTATTCAAATCAACACTTTTATGAATTTTGAGAAGGAATTATATATCTTTCACTGAGCACTGTGGGAAGGTTCAAGAAAGCTGCAGAGGGTGTTGTTCACTATTCAGCTTGGGAGGTATTCTGAACTGTTCCTTTATACTCCTCTCTTATACCTATAGATTAATTTTCATATTTGATATACCACACAGACTTTTTATTTTTTTTTTTCACCTTGGAATAACTCAATGGAATAATCTTAGTCTTTGAGAGCACTACTGTTTTTGTGAAGTTATTTTGACACTATTTTTTTTTTTCTTTTATTGTAAAGCCTCAGCTGATAAAAGAGGTTTAGCAGTCTCATTACTCCTGTGCTAATAGAAACTCCACTGCCCAGCACAAAAGCTAGAAAATTATGGGAGTTCCCATGCATGGAAGAAATTTCTCCTTGAATAAAGGAAAAAAGAGCAAAGCGATTTCATTAAGTACATATGCCAATCATGTCATGCTCGCCAGGGAGATATCACGCCAAGGTCCTGAACATGCTGATTTCAGCTGCACCTGAATCTATGCCTCCTTCAACACAGGAGTGTACTAGGCACTGCATTACTGCAGGGATGGATTTTTTTCTGTCTGGCATTATTACAAATAATTAAATGTCACTAACCTACAGCACAGGAGAGTGAGGCTCAACCTGCAGATCTAATGAGCAGATAATTACTAGCACAACATGGCATGCTTAGAGACGATTTCAACGAATACAGAGCAGCAGTGTGGGATGTTTGAGACTAGGGTTTGAACTAATCAGGATGGGAAATCAAATCCTGGTTTTCCATATCCATACTTTACTCTCTCCTACATGGACAAACAGGTACTGCCCTTTGGGTTATTACATTTGATGGAAAGTCTTTGCACTGCCAAACCTGGCAGTGCAAAATTTTCCTGCTGAAAATTTTTGTTTGGTTTCATCATTCTTCCTGTTAACTGATCTTAGAAGCACACACAATAATACTTTTTTTTCCATCGTTTTTTGGTTTTTTGTTTGTTTGTTTGTTTTTTAATGCCGGTGGGAATTTGAACTACAAGGAGTAGATGCTTTCTGAGCAGACTGTCTGACAAAAACGAGATATACACTTCAGACTGACACAAACAACTGCTGACACACCTAAATAATTTAAACAGTAAACAAACTGAACTGGGAAGGATCTCTAATCTCAGATGAACAGGAAGCAAATCCCAATCTCAGATCACACAAGCAATAAAGGAGGTCTATCTTGGGGACTATAGAATTGGCATCTTCCTGGAGAACTAGAAGGATTTCAAATCTTCGTAAGCAACAGGAATGGGTAGCCCTGACTTCCAGGAATAGCAGCTTGTCCAGCAACCAACAACCAGTCTAACACGCATCAACCTTTCATTTAATGAAACGCAAAACATGAAGTCAAGAGACCACAGACACAATGACAATATAAAGTTTTGATTTTAACATGTTTTGAAACCACACCCTGTTCCATATGAAGATTGGTATGGCTTGTGCCAACAGTATAAGACATGATTTTTATACATACTTTTCACTATTTATTTTTTGAAAGACCAACATAGAAAGTTAGCCCTCCCTTATAACAGAACTGGCTAATCTCATTTTCTCCTCATTCCATTATCCTTCCTTCAATTTTAACTCTAACTATTAAATTGATATGATATAGATTTTCAGCAACAGCTCAGAAAGAAAATAATTCACAACCTTTGTTTTTTTTGCTGATAAACACCCATCTTATCTTAAAAAATACTACTTGCCTTCCTGTCGGATACATACTAGCCTCTCTGTGCAGAATGGATCTATCTTTCAATTGTACAGTGCATGACACGGATTCCTTCAGAAATTATTCTTAATCAAAGAAAACACATTTACAGCAATATGTAAGCTGTTGCTTCTTTTCATTGCATAATTTCTTTGCACACCTTTAAGCTCCTTACAATGGTTAAGGAATATGTTCTATCACTAAAAATCAATCATTGGGAGAAGAGTAATATAAAAATATGATAGGCAAGCAGTACACTGTAATGAAATAAGCAATACCCAGAGACTGCATCACTCCAAATTCCCCAGCACTTTGCTAGCATCAATTTACAAGAGCTTATCTCTCACTCTGTGTTAATCAAGGCCTCTGACTCTGGTTCTGCACAGTACTCTGATAATAACAGGAATAATAAAAGTGCTTTGGCACTCAGACCCATGTTTGTCATTGTACTTTCATGACAGGTGTGACACTCTCTCCTTCCTGTAACAGCTGGGGTTAAATAGCCAACAGATACAACTTCCAACCTATTGTGCAAACCACTCAACCGTAAAACAAACACTGCTTAGGATGCTTTAAATAAATACTAAAGAATTAGAGAGCACATGGTACAAACAGTAATCGCATAATCCTCCTAGCATGTATGCTGCTTATGGGAACACAGACAGGTGGTTCGGCCTGGGGCTGATGGCTGCCATCAGCTCCAGCCACAAAATAAATGCAGGTCTGAAATGTAAAAAACAATGAATAATCACATTCATCCTGGAGCTTTTGGATGTGGCCTCGTTATTCAGCTTCAAGAGAAAGAGCCAACCTGATAAATAAGGATGGTGTGCCACAAAGAGATGCAGCCTGTATACATGATAATCGAGGAATGCAGATCCTGTGGCCAGTGCCCCTTGATTTATAAAGAGAATAAACATCTTCTTGCTTTCTGTGCTTAGAAGAAGATGCAAAACAGAGGACTGACAGCTATATCCAGATTCCAACCTATAAGACATATCCCACAGTAGGTCTTCATTAATCTTATTTATTTGCTTATCATGAGTCATGGCAAAATATGAATGTAACATAGATCAGATTTCTGTTGAGATTTTGATGTATTTTCTGAATCATTAACTACTGTCTATTAAAATACAGGACATGCTGTGAACAAATGCATGCAGGAGAAAAAAAACACAGCTGATTTATGCTTTTGTTATTTAACACTAGCAGAGTGTACAGTAGTATAGAAAAGACAATCTTTGAAATGATTTAGGTCTGGACCATTATATTACATTAGCATATTATTACCAAAGCTCAAAGGTGATCTTTGAACAGGAAGTGTCATTTTCAAATAAATGGAATCTGACATCCACTACCCTTGAAAATAAAAGTCTGAGGAATCCATTTCCACTTCTACCCATAACAATATTTGGTTCATTTGGTTTCTCACAATGGACTGCAGGATTTCTACAGCAAGATGAACTGATCATACTTTTTCCTTATTTCAAATTCTCAACATAGTTGTAAACATGTGCAAGCCCATTTTGACAGCTGTTATCCAATAGCTACAGGAAATACTGATGGCAGGAGCATTTTAGAAGTAGGTAACTAGTGAGAACAGGAGCAGAACCATTCCTACAGGGAAACTCTCAGTCACTATCCAACTCAGAAATATATTTTAAATTAAATCCTTCAGTCCCCATTGCAATTTAAGCAATGAAAAGAATAAAATGAGAAAAATTATTTCCCTATATTTAGAACATTCAATTTATACTATTCTTTATCACGGCTACTCTTAATATAGTTCTTGACAAGTAACCAATCCCTCTAATATCTCTTAGTTTTGGTTTTGTTTTCATTATTTTATGTTTTAATCTATGGCACAGGGAGCAAACATGAGTGAAAGAAGAAAAGGAGTACAGATGAAAACTTATAGTGTTCTCTTTTAACCTGAGTTCTAAGAGATGGAAGGGAAGGGAGCAGAGAGAACGCTGAGAGCAGGGGGAAGAGGTGGAAATCAATGAGCTGTCAGTGTAATGGTTAAACAGGAGTTAAATCACAGCAGCAATGAAGTCCACAATCTTTAGTCTTCTCTACTCAAGCATATTCTTGCTCATTCTATCAATGCTATGCTTTCAAATCCACACTCTCCCTCCTTTGACACGCTTTCACTCAAAACATGCGCTCTCTGGAATATTTGGGTCAAGCTATGCATTGCATTGCAATTTTTGAAAATCATGCAGCTTTTCACCATCCCCTGTCATATCTCCAAAAGCACGGGAAGAAAAATCTGAAGCTGTGTGTTGTTTTACAGAAGCAATGAAACGCTTTACGAACAGCAAGAAAATAAGTACTGTCTCAATTGTCATCAATATCAACATTTAAAAAGAAGTTTAATTTTATTTTTTCCTTCATTACTATTATTTCATCCCCAGAAATTTCCTTGTGCAGAAGAATTATGCTATTTTCCAGAATTATTGTACTGAAATTAATGCCTCCTATTTATTAACATGGAAACTGCAATAGCTACAAACCTCTGCTGCCATACCACCAACATCCACCTCTGACACTGTGGGCCAATATAATAAAATAAGAGGCATTAAGTTTAGAGCAGACCTTGTAATTCTCATAACAGATAACACAGAAGAACATCAAAATACGAAGCAGGTCTTAAAGAGTCAAGAAAAAAATCTGTTTCTCATTCTTTTATTTTGACATAGCATGTAACACAGAATCAAATAAAACATGAGGTCCCCAATAGGTGAGCTTTGAGATAAAAGTCTATTAAAAATAATTGCTTACGTGCAGGAAATAGCATAATACATACTACACAAGAATCTCCTTTTTTCTACCTCCCTTAATAAACACATCTTTCTTTCCACTTAACATTTAACTTTGGTACTCTCACAGCAAAATGCCTTGAAGTACTGTAGGAAGACGAACAGGAAAAGGGGGATGCCAGTGACACCAGGCCTTAAAAACACTGTTGACTTAGTGAATGTCAGGCAATTCTGCTAGCCCAGACTGTTGGCCAGCCTTAAGACATGAGTGATTTCAGACCCAGCTTTACAAGAGAAAGGGAAACCTGCAAGCTACTTCCCTTTACATCACATAAGGCAAATTCTGCGATTCTGTGGTTATTTGGCTCACCCTCATATGAAGCAAAGCTATTATGGACACACTGTGTTAAAAAGTAGTTGCTAGCATTCAACATAAATGAGTCTTATTGTCAAAAACAGCTTTTGGATAATTATAAATCCATAACTGTTTACTGCAATGATGATAAATTCAACGGGTGGATTTTCATATCATCTACCACTACAACAGAAATGCCACTTCATACTACTATAACAATGCTGCAAGCTGCAAGTACAGTAGCACAATCATTTTAAGAAAGTGAAGCTATTTCAATGGTATAGAAATATAAAGATAAATCACTGTGATAAAATACAATAGCTCATTTGACATCTACACTGAGATTTTCTTCACTGTTCAATTGTTTTCTGCCAAATTTATTTGCATTATGAGTTTGTCATTGGTAACAATTATAAAAATATACAGAATTTGTCATTTAAAGCAAGAAAGTTGGAGTGAAGAGGCAATGTCGCACCCTCGGGTGTAAGCAGTTCACCACAGAGAACACAAAGGAGTACTTCATCTAAAAATAGCTTTAGATCTTCAGCAAGACACGGTGTCATTCGTTATGTTTTCCTGCCCTGTTTACCCCTGACACATCAAGCATTAGCCACCGATGCAAGCAGGATCACGGCCTCAACAGGCCACTAGTCTGATCACACAGCCACTACAACTGTGGAAGAGAGCTCACTCCTTAGAACGTGCTTCCAAGAAGAAATGAAAGCAGCACTGCTGGAGTAAATTAGAAGAAAAGGTCATAGAAATGTGCTTGTTTAAGTATAGAGGGTAATTCAAAAGTGAAAGAGTCAGGGAGTCAAAAAAAAACAAAAAAAAAAAAACAAAAAAGAACAAAAAAAAAAAAAACCCAAAAACAACAAACAGACTTGGGATTTAGCTCAAATACAATACTTGTAAGTAAATGCCCCAAGGTGGATAACAGTATGATCAGTTGTTAGCTCCAAGGACCTTAAGGTGAGGCCTTGCTTAGAAGGAAGACAATACAAACCTGAAAAAATGAAAAAGCTCAGGTATTTAATATAGTAAAGACAAATCTAATTTGCCTGAATTGAACCCTGTTTTCTTCCATTCTAAGAAAATATTAATACAAGTAAAATGTTTTATCAGATTAGTCAGAATAGCGATCTTTAAGCAATTGTTTCTCAAGCATGTAATTTAGGACATTTCCAATTCACACCTCCTTCTCTTTAGTAATATTTGACACAAAGCTATACATCTGATACAGATTTTCACAGCTCAAGACAAAATAAGTTTGAACTTAATAGGAATTCTTAAACTTTGCAAGTTCTACTTCTTGATTTTCCAAATTCAGTTCCTTAGGCACACTTCAGAGTTTAAAAGTCTATCCCACAGGTATTTTTTTCTTTTCATTTTTCTGCAGAAAATGTTCAGCCCATGGATGTATATTTAAGTCAGGCAAACAAACCATTGATATAGAATTCATAGCAATGGTAGTGTGTAAAGAAGAGAAAAGATAAAAGGGAAAAATATCCTTCCCTCAAAATTAGCAGGCTGTAGTTTTCCCCTAAACACTGTATAAATATCAATGTGTATATTGCTCATTTCCAGTACACATATCACTCGTATTCTTAACCTTTTGTTAATGCTATCCTACTGTGAGCTTTTCCCAAATCCATGTCAGAGTACTAGCACAGAAAAAGGACAGTCTCTGCCCTACAGACCTGACAATAGAAATACAAGATGTGAGAAAACTTTGGAGAGAAGCCAGTGAGAAGATGGAAATGAAATATTATTAGCCAGCACAAGAGACGATTCAGTCACTTGAGTTGTCAAGCCTTTTCCAGAGACAAAGGGTGTATTAAAGCAAGACATAAAGAAACAGAGGTGGATGTTCTCATGTGCTGATGCAAGTACTTCCCAAGCAAGGAGGGGAAATACAACCCTGCTAGTACATGAGTAGTAACATCACAGGCTGACTAAAACAGGATGAAACAGTCTGACATCTGATGAAAAATGTGTAGGCTTGGAATAGCCTTCAGTATCATTAACATAAAAAATAGGCATCTTATTCTGATGTAATAGAGAAGGGAGGACCATTAGAGAGATTAACTGAGAACTGGCAAAGTGCCCTAAGTCACAGGCTCGGAAAAATATTTTGGCAGCGTGTGGAGCAGAAAACATGGCATCAGTCAAGACTAGAAAGCAGAATATTGCATTATTGGAATATGAAATGTTATGACTTAGATCTGTGCATGGCTAACAAAAGCTGTCTGTTGGAGTTGTCACATAAGAAGAAAATCATGTTAGATGAAAGCAGATACCAAATATGAAAAGTAATCAAAACTGAGAATGAGATCAAGGTTATAGGTCTAACAATGGAAAGGAGATGATGCTGCTCTACAGCCATGGAGAATGATGTACCCTGCACTAACGGACAGCAGATAAAGAGCACTGCTTAGTCCTTTGACAATAAATGCCAGGTGAAAATACATATCCTGATGATACCACTATGGCTTACCTCAACCACTAACTGAAGAATTACTGATAAAGAATTATAAAAACACATAATGGTTTAGGTTGAAAGGGTCCTTTAAGACCATGTAGTTCCAACCCCCCTGCTATAGGCAGGGACACCTCCCATAGACCAGGTTGTTCACAGCCCCCAAGCCTGGCCTTGAATACTTCCGGGGAGGGGACAACTATAACATCAACTGGGCAACCTGTTCCAGTTTCTCACCACCCTCACAGTAAAGATTCTTTTCCTAATATCTACTCTAAATCTACTTTCTTCCAATTTAAAAACATTTCTCCATGGAATGGCAAGTTTCTTCTTGCAATACTTATTATGGGGACCCATGGTGTGCAAAGCAGTTGTCATCCATTCCTAGTTTAATGTGGGTACATTACCTAAATGTTTTTTCTAAACATTTCTCCCAGCTGTTTCTCAAGCTGAATGGGGCAGAGGGCAGCATCTTTATCACCCTTTGGAAAGATTGAAGAACAACCTTGGAGAGACATGGGACAGTGATCACAATCTTAAAAAGCACAGCCACACTCAACTCCTCAGGAGACAACTGCATTAATTCTGAGAATCCAAGTAAACTTGAGAAGAGCACACCATAAATTTAATTTGTCAAGCAAACAATCATAAAGACCTCATAAAAACTAGGAGACCTGAGGCAGCTAGATAACAGATTTAAAGAGCTGAATAAATTAAACAAATGGCATCCCCCACAGACTGTTTTTCTCACACTTTTTAAGTACTTATGTTTCACTTATATAATGCTGGGGGAAAAAAATAAAAATAAAAAAAATAAAAAATAAGAATAAAAAAGGAAAACACTTCCTATGATGCCTTTCTGTTCAGTAAAGCAAATATTAGCTTAAACAAATTCTCCTTGTGGGAAATACATGTAGAGAGGTAGTGGAATGTGTAAGGGTAGACTTAAAGGGGAAAGGATAAAATAGAAATGATAGACAGGCATGATTAATATGTTCAAAAGGGCAAGTAAGCAAGTGCCGGACTGGTCTTATCTGTTTGTCTACAATGCTGACTCCAGATAATGTGTAATTTCCTTTCATGAGAGTTTACAAGAACTAGCCACGGGAAATCAAATGTTCATGCAGATTCCACCAAAAGTGCTCGTATTTGTGTAGTAAAGAACATTAAGAGCTTGGGAATTAAACATTTATTTTCATACACCAAGAGAACAAATCATCAAGCTTTTAAACCCACACAATTTTGTGCATCTGTAAACACACACCCACGCTGTTCTGTACATATAAGAAATTCTCATTAAATTAAATCTGAGCCCTTTTGAGAAGCTTGCAACAGCAGCGAAAAAAAAAAAAAAAAAAAGGTATTATAGAAAGTTCATGAATAATTTAGGAAAAACATATCAAGACATCTTAAATGTTGCTAAAATGCAATGATTTTAATTTTGACACTGGAAGGAATGTATAAAATAGCGTGTTCTTCACTATCTAAAGCACAGGCAAAACTCCCCTGCTGAAATTAGATTTTTAGATGATTCTGTCACTATATAAATACAAGAGATTCTAAAGACTGAAATCCAAGCTTTTTTCCTACCATCGGAGATAATTATAGATATATTTGCTACAACACTTCTTTATTACCTTCCTACACAAAGGGAGAAGATCCTCCTATTTTTCACCATCACTGCAAGACATTTTCAAAAGGTACATTTTTAGCACTATGGGAATAAAGCTGTAAGTTGTACAACATGGTCAGTTCTTTAGAAACAAACTGAAAATGGGGCTATGAAAATTTATTTATTTATTTAAATATTTCACTGGAATACGAATAAGAACAAAGGTTCATCTGTTCAAACAGTCATTGCCCAAGTAGGGATTTAAGGTCAAGCACAAGCTCCACGTAAGAACCTAGGGCAGTTTATTTCCTGTGTATATGCTTTTACTACATGATCCAGCATTTTTCTATTCCACAAGAAAGACGTTGGCTGCTCCAAATATAATGCTCCCTATTTACTTCCACAGAAACTACAAAAGATGCAAAGCGCACAATAGCACTAGTTGATTGAAGAAACATTCAACTACAAAACACTATTTCTAAACATAGCCACCACAATCATCTATGCATTTTATCCTACAATGAACAAGAACCAGCATGCTGTGCTCATAAAAATCCACACCAGCAGAGGTGACCCACTGCCACCACTGCTGAAAAACACTACCCACCGTCTCTCTGTGCTCAGATCTATTCTTTGGTCTCCATAAATGTTCAGTAAACATCAGTGAATGTCAATATGTAATTTTTTTTAATTTTTTTATTTTTCCACATGGAGGAATTCACAGACACACCTCATTTTCATTCTCACTTCATGTCAGACACCATTTTTTTCAGACTGCCCCTCTGCTGCCATCTGTTGCATGGTAAAAAAATGTAAGGGAATATTGGTGGGAAGGTTCAACCTCAACTGCCATACCAACATTCACTTCTAATATCATGGGTGAACATAGTAAAATAGGAGTCACTGCTTTCCAAGCAGCTCTTGTTCTTTCTCAACAAGTGTATTTTGAAAAAGTAATTCATTGTATTTCCTCTTATTTTTTGACAGAAAATTTGCAGTTATGCTTTATTATTACGTGACTATCCATCCTCTATCACATACTCATGGTCATAATGCTTCCAACAACACAGCTCAGTACTGGGCTAGTTACAGAAGAAAAAAAAAAACACCTATTCATTGTATTATATGACTGTCAGCATGTATGACTATCTACAGCTTTCTACATTGGCAAAAAGTTACGACCACTGTGATTTCCACCATTATACCTGTTATCTAAGTCTTCTAAGTATATTTGGTGTAAGCTCTGGCAGGTTATTATATTGAGAAATGATACTCAGGTATTAATCAAAGAATAAAAAAATAATTTAGATACAAAATAAACAAATAATGGATCATCTACAGAGAAGACAAGTAAATTTATGAGAAAGAAAAACAGTTCTTGGTTGCTATGAAAGTGATTAGAGTCCCAAATTCATGAGAAAGTCATTGTTTCTTTACTTTGGAGCCTTCTCAGACAAAGATGCAGGTCTTTACAACTAAGCAGGTACAACACTTGTAACTCAGACATACACCGAAAAACAACCTGATTGAAGTCAACAGGAAAAAGCCCAAGACTAAAACATGAAACTCAAGACTCCATGTTCCAAAGAGGGACTTCAGTTTTATGTTCCCTTCTGTAAGATTATCCCTAACAAACTGAACTTGTAAGTGTAAGAGGATGGCTGTTAGTTTTTTTCATCTGGAAAATACCATGGCAAGTGTAACACTCAACTGGAATTCTGTTCCACCAGGATAAATAAGCCAAATCCAGAGTTTACAGGACAACATATGGAAAACTAGTGATTTTAGCTCTGCTTTTATGTACCAAATTGACAGTTCTGCACTTTTACAAGTACTCATATTGACTGAAAATAAGAAGGCTGCACTGGTGTAAGTGGAGGGCAATTATACAATGAAAAATACCATTCCAGCACAGCAGCACCATTAAGGTAGCAGCACAACCTGATTTACAGCTCCTAGAGGTACTATGTAGGGTTAGCAGTTTAAAAAACACATATAGTTACTTGTAAGTTAAAAGTACTTCATATGAAAATCACAGATATATAGAAATGAAATTATAAAACTGTCATGGTTACAGAGCCACTTCTCAGACTTGAACTTTCACCCTCCAAAAGCAATACTGATCAAATAAAAGGCTTGCAAGAAGAGAAGAGGAAAGAGGAAGGTTCCTAAAGCAGAAATGGTGCTTGGACTTGGACAGATTCAAGAGGCTTAGAGCTAATTCAAACATCAGACTGGTACGTGTTCTTATTTTTGGGAGAACTTTCAAGGCATCTTTCAAGCATTTGGGTGTGTCGGAAATGCAAATCTCTGCAGCAGCAGCACTGGTAAATCAAGTGTGCCTTGTGCACACACATGTTGAAAACCAATACATGAAACAGTAAAACTGATTACTTCTGTAACAAGAAGAAGCTCAAGAGAAACAGCAGTGCAATATAAAGCATTTTAAGATAACATCATCAGAGCAAAAAATTTTTGTCATTCTTCAGTACCTCCCCAAAGACTAAAGAAGAAGACAAAGCTTCCAGAGGGAAAATTCAAAAACAATACCAATAAGGATAAATTAAATTTAGAATTTACATTGAGTATGCCATTGAAGCATTAACAATGTATAAAATTTCATTTGAAGTTATGAAGAATATGATCAATCTCCAGTGTTTTTTAAAGAAATTTAGCAATAATTTTATTCTAAGTGAATGTTCCAGAGGGTAAATGACTTCTGCAGTGCAATAAATGGTACAGCAAATTGAGGAGTGTATTTTAAAAGTATGAGCAATTTTCCTTCCATAACCTTCACTTGAAAGAACATTACTGCTATTTTATTAAATGGACTAAATGAAAAATAAATTAGAAGGCATTTTATGAGGTTTAAATACACTTAATATCACAGTAAGATCTGTGGATTTAAATGGCAACTTTCTAAATTATACTGCGCTGGCAGCACAGAGTACACAGAACATTTCAAATAAATAATCATGCAACGTGACAACATTCAGTATTGTTTCCTAGAGGACCCATGAATGGTATGAAAGACCTATTTTGTCTTTGCTTATGCAAGTCATTATTCAAGATTTGGCTTCAAATAAATCCAAGATTTTGATCACTTACTGCTCTGCTACTATAAATAAATAAATAAATAAATAAATAAAACTGTGTTGAATTCTAGCATCACTGGGATGTATACTCTGTACAATGTATTGCATGGGCTATGGGAAACTGCTGGATATAACTCACATGGAAATCTGATGTATTTCCCAACCAAGAGAAAGAACATATGGCTAATGAACAAGAAAATTGCCGAGCAAGGCTATTTTCTTAATACTAGGACAGGGATTCAGTTCACAAATAATTTGAGTGGATTTTTTTTTCCTGTTATAGGGTGTACTACAGTATAGCACAAAATAATCGGGAAAATAAGTCCTTTGTCTTATCTGGGCCACACTGTTGTGAACTCCACAGACACAAGTCACTCCAAAATCATGCCTTCTATTTATTTCCACAGAAACTATAACAAATACAAAGACCACATTAACAGTAGTTTATCGAGCAAATTCTCAGCTACAAAATACTATTTTTCCACATAGTCACCACAACTAGCTATGCGCTTTCACAAGCAATAGAAAAGAGTCTGCATTCCATGCTTAAAAATATCTGCACCAGTGGAGATAACACACTCTTGTTGTTAATGCCAAAACATACCATCCACTGCCTCGCTGTGCTCACATTCACTGCTTGGTCTCTACGAACATTCACTATGTATTGATGAATATCAAATGGACGCAGAGGGGTAAACCTCTCTAGTAAGAGAGAGCCTATAAAAATGTAGTAAGTAGACATTATCAGATTTTGGATTGCAACTCTGTACGTTACATTTGAAAACTCAGAAGTAATATACTTCTTTTAACTGGAAATAGTGTTGCAAATTAACTGTAAAACTGATGATTTTTTTTCAGCAATCTCAAAACCTATTCTCAAAATTCTTTCTGAAAACAGAAAGCATGGCTGCGTAGTTTTTGCTCTTAACAGGACTGTGTTTAGTCAATGTATCAAAATACAGAAATATATTTGCCATAACTTGAGTTAGCACTGCACCACGCAGATAGGGTTCACACCGCACCAATGTTCAGCTGGTGCTGAGGAGCTGGGCCAGCAGGGCAGAGCTGCTGCAGTGATGACACAAGGTAGGAGGGGCATACCATGAGCTGTGTTGAGCTGCATAGAGCCCAAGAACCTCAAGTTGGACATGCTTGGACTTATCATTTCATTGCAAGAACAACCTCATATTTGCCTGACTGTAGGTAACTTGAGTATTCATACTTCCACTTATTTAGTTTATTTTCATGATCTAATTAGTGAGTTTATATTAATCAGTCAAAAAACATGGGTCCCCCTAATAACCCTAAGAGGAAATTGTTGCCTGTATGGAGCAAAAAAAGCTACTCAACAAAACCTTATCACCATATTGTACAATTTTTCATTGGCCTATACTCAAGTCCCTAAGAATTTTATAAGCTGTTTCATCGCTGTCTGTTGACTCTGGAACTGTTGCTGAGGTTGATAGCAAAGCTAGGAGCCCTTAGGTGAAGAACTGTGTGGTCAGGCACAGTTTGCCTTCAGCATGTGTCAGTACCGAGTACAATGTCACAGTGTTTTATTTGCTCACATAACACTCACTGTCTTTCTTTACAAACCTATGCTGAAATGCAGTCAGCTCCTTTATTTTAGGCTAGCAGTTTGAAACTATTTCCTTGTTTCTGTATGCATTCTAGGTTGAAAGTTTTTGTATAATGCTTAGCAATGTTGCAAAAACATGAATATTTGTTACTTGAGCTGCACATGGTAAAAAGGCATATGCAGAACCACATGCAGAAATACACTGATGATTAAGAAGTCTAAGACTCCTAACACTTTTCTATGATAGTACAGTTTCTTGTTACCTCCCATAAGGATATATTGGTAGAAACTCAATTTTGCAGAACTTCACCATTTTGTGCAGATTGAAGGGGACTTTTTTCAGTTTTGTTTGTTTGTTTTACACAAAATGATTTCTCGGCACCTAAGAACCAATTGAAATGATTTAGTGGATCATAACAGTCTTGTTGGAGGCCTGTTAATAGCAGCATACCCCAGGGGTCAGTGCTGGATCCAGCCTTGTTCAACATCTTCATCAATGACCTAGATGAAGGGATAAAATCAATCCCCAGCAAGTTTGTGGATGATACAAAGCTGGGATGCATCACTGACACACCAGAAGGCTGTGTTGCCATCCAGCAAGATCTGGACAGACTGGAGAGTTGGGCAGAGAGGAACCTGATGAGGTTCAACAAGAACAAGTGTAGATTCTTGCATGTGAGGAGGAAAAACAACATGCATCAACAGGTTAGGGGCTGACATTAGGACATAGAGGGCCCTTCCAACTCCTACAATTCCGTGATCCTGATAATTCATCCATATGTACACATTCAACCACACTACCAGTTATCAGGCGGCAATACAGGGAGGTATGGAGAGATGATAGATCTGAAAGTACCCATGGGTCTCTACACTTGTGAAAGAGAAATCAAAGGTCATAAGAGCTCAGAACTGCTTTTGTGAAAAGGAACTAAAGAGAAAAAGAAATCTGATTCATTAACCTCGCATCACAGTCAAACAGTACTTTGGAAGGCAAGACCAGAGGAGAAAGTGAGAGACAGACTTTATTAAACACTTCTTTTATGCTAAAACCTCTTGAGACATTATGATATTTAGACAGACTCTAACAGGAATATCTTCATAAGTTATAGGTCTGTCCCAGCCTGATATAGAGCTGATACAGCCAAGGCACAGATTTTCCTATGGTACAAAAATGAATTACAGCTGGAATCATTTTGAGACCGCTTCTGACTGCCAGATCAGAAAAGCGAACAATCAGTAACAGTTGCACAACTCAAACTCACTCTTTTAAATCTACTGTGAGCTAATTTAACCACTTTCCATTTTCTCTGATAGAGCTTTCTTATAACTCTGCCTTGTAAACCAAAAAATTATTCCAAATCTTTCAGAGTTCAGACATGACCTGAGTCCCAGAAACACATTTTAAAGATGCTTTCAACGCTGCTGCTATACTTTACATGATAGGGATAAATAATCATAAAGAAGTCAGAAAGAACCTTAATTTTGCATAGCTGTGATTTTTATTTTTTTTTCCCCTTAAACTGTTTTTTGTAGCTTAAGCAAGGATTTGCTTCTGAAATCACAAGAGAAAAGTTTGGGAGTAAAACAAGAAGCCCTGAACATCAATAGCTCTTTGCACATGAATTCAACAAGCTACCCACCATCCTTCAGAATCTCCATGGTCTGCTGAGTCAAGGACAGCCTTCCCTATGCTGAGACAGTTCACAGAGGTGGATGCCTCCCCCTTGCAGTCCAGATTAATCTAGCATACTGAATAGAGGATGCAGTCTGAGAGAAAAAAAAATATATATATACAATGTATCTAAGGCGGCTTTGTAACACGGAGGTTTTGGTTTGATTTTATTTATTTGTTGGCTTTGTTTTGTTTTCATTTCACTTGGCTCTTCTTTGTACTCCATCTTTCCCCCTTATTCTCAAATAAATTTCTCTTCAGGATTAATTCTTGCCTGTGACTTATAAAAGCTAATTATCAAGAAATAGCAGCCAGACCATGAAACAGAAACTGGTCTAATTTATTGACTGACTTATGTAAAGAAATATTTTTAAACTATGAGTCTATCTTAGACTGTGGCCATATTATGCTTAACTTTGTACCTTCCTCCCTCCTACTATTTTTCTAGTCTGAATTACCACATTTTCCTCATAACAGAAATAAAAGACTAAATTGCCCATCCACAGGCAAAGAAAGCTAAGCACAGCACAGATAATGATATCTCATTTCTAACTGGGGACCTTTGATGCTACCACACAGAATCAAACAAATCCACAATCACTACCAGCAGAAAAGGGAAAAAAGAAATTGTCTGCTTCCAAATCAAAATGGCAATAGAAACTTAGAGGCTGTTGGAGTTATTTGAACAATGCAGCTGGTGAAATTCATCAAACATATATGAATAGAGGTAAACAAACTGCTTTGTTGGGCTATTTTTTCATTTCTGTTTTACACTACTTGTGACTCTTGAAGTAAAATATGAAAGTGTATTCCTGTTCCAAATGGAAATAATTATCTCATCAGAGGGGTACCTGTCCATTTACTCTGTATGCAATCGAAGATACGCAGTACAGAATCTCTTACTGACAAAAGTGTCACATGAAACACATATCCAGGAAAACTGGGAAATTAAAATTTAAAAGGCTCTTTAGAAACTGTAAAATTGTCTATCAGATATTTATTAAAGTAAATAACACAGAGACACAAAGGCAGCAATTGTGCAAAAATAGCAGTACACATGTAGATGGGCCAAGTTGCATCCGAGAAGTGAACGTTTCCAGTAGAAAGGATATTGCTAGAAATGATTAATAACCATGCTGTTGCTTTGTTATTCAACAGTTATCTGTTTTGAAAACAAAACAATATAAAAATATTGTCTATATTCCAAATTGATTAATGATTAGTCACTTCTGCTACCCTTCTACTGAGCAGCAGACCGGTAAATACACAGTGACTGTGATTGACAGTATACTCAAAATTTCAAGCAAACTAGGGGAATATAAACTGTAGGGGACAGGAGATAAAACAAATGCCAAAGTCTGATTTGTCTATCTTACAAGTAACTAGGATGTAATTTAATTTTATAATGAAGATGCTGAACTAACCCATTTGCTTTTTCACTTGCTTATTTTTCTTACTTTTCAATGTAGGCTATTACACTTTCATGTTCCTGGGAATCAACAGCAAAGCCCAGGTTTACTGAACAATGACTCTCTCCCAGGGAACAATATCTGAAGACAATAACTTACAGGTCACAGCATTTTCTCAGATAAGCCTGAGCAACTCTCTGCCACACTGTGAGTTAAAAAATATGCTTGGGAGTACATAAGTAAGAAAATACTAAGTAAGCTCAGAAAGGTCCTACTTTCTCTGTATATACCACTGAATCAAAATGCTACTGGACTGCTGGGTCCTGACTGTTCACACTTCAGAAAAATTGTTGAAGATTTAAAATACAACCTCATGCCTTAAGAAATGATATGCCATAAAAAGGAGTTGTAACTTGTTTCACTGATCTAGGGGAACATGAAGGAGTGACTTGATCACACTCTTTAAGTACTACATGAAGCAGAAAAATTTGATGACAGAAGAATCAGAAACGAATGGCCAAAACCTGAAGTAAGATTAATTTAGTCTGAAAATAAGTGGGATATTTTTAACACTGAAGGCAACGAACCATTGGAACTCCTTATTTTGAGCTCTGCAGCATTAGGAAAATTAAATGCAATAGTTTGGAAAAAACATATGGTTCTGTGGTTTGGTGGCAGCTCCTGAATAAAGGTCTCACAAGCTTCCAACACTGAATATAAAGAAAAAGCCGTGGGGATGCCGAGGGAGAAAAAACTGCATGGAATAGAACTCTCTGGTAACAGTCCCACACATCCCATGAAAGAGCAGATTATCAGAAGGTAAGATACACACAGTTTCAAGCAGATAATAAAGACCAATTGTAACAACATCCACTTCTTAACTGTTGTATTTTAATGCATTCAAAGTATGTGATGCTCCTGAATGCTTCCTACTGAAGGGGTTGGGGGGAGGGGAGGGGGAAAAAAAAAAAAAAAAAAAAAAAAAAAAAAAAAAAAAAAAGGCAGCTTAATTAAATTTTATGAACTCAAGAATCTGAATTGACAAAGAAGGCCAAAACCAAAATGTGTTGTCAAGGCAACATTGGCCAAGAATTGCCTTTGATATCTGTTAGACCTGACAGTTGATAATATTAGGCATCATTTGTATGGAATACTGATGCATCTCGTTGTAATTTTAATTTCTAATGAGAGAAGAAAGCAATGCCTATAAGCAAAGATAAAATCTCATGTTTTAGAAATGTGATGTAATTTTTAGTTTGATTTTTACTTATGCCAATCAAGCAATATTGAGTATAACTCCTGGATGTTGGTGTCAGATTAAGCACAACACTGGTAGTGCTATCTCTAAGGGCCCAATTTAATTTTTAGCAGTTTAGAGTTTGATAAATGTTGGAAGTTAAGCAAAAAATGGTGTTCCCTCCAGCTAACTCAGTAAGATTTATTACAGCATTAATAACTAGTCTTTTTCATGTAATTAGAAAGTAAAATGCAGAAAGGTATTTCAAAAACATCCTTGTGAGCAACCCAGTTTCTAAAAATAACAGAGGAAAAGGAAATAGAAAAAGGTGGTGGGGTGTTATTCCAATTTGGGCTAAGCACTTGAGGAAGATAGAAATAAAATTAAAGACATTTAACATATGGAAATGTCACTATTTCTAGTGTTCTTCTATAAGCTGGAAGAAAAGCTCAAACCTAGACCACTACAGCATTACAGTCACAAAATACACTGTTAATAATATTACAAGTGTTTAAGACAGACTGTGAATATTAGTATTAGAAACCTGGTTTATTAGATTTATTTATCTTAATCTATGAGTCATATAAGTAGGACTGGACAGCAAGTATTCCTGATTTTACTAATTATTCATTGCTAAAAGATCTAACTGGAATAAACAAACCAGTAGCTAATATAGCTGTCAGAGAACTTCTGGATTTTCCTCTCTACTGTCTTCACTTCAGAAGCAAAGAGTGTTTGACAAAGCAATTGATACTAATATCTCTTTAGTATTAGCCTTGATGGTTTGTAATAGGAAAAAAATCTTGTAGAAATTCAGGAGGAAGTGAATAGCATAATTTACAGTATTTCTATACTATTCATCTGTATCCAGATATTATTGGACTCTCTCAAACTACAGCTACTTCTTAAGGGATTATAGATTAAAAATAGTTCCCCAAAGCTTTCCTACTGAAGTTTGTCTTGTTACTCTATCTTCTAACAAGTAGGGCCATTAGTTTATTACATCCATAATTCCAGTTTCCAAAGCTGGTGTTTCACTGATCCATTTTTACCATAAAACTAATTCAGAGTCTATGCATGCCTGCAACAGATCTATGGCAGTTCCCAAGGATCAGCTCTCTGGTTTGGATAAGAAAGGTATATCCTCAGTGATGCCTGTGTATTTTCTTAACAGCTTGCATGTCTCTACTAATTCAAAGAGGAATTTTTGCCGTGGCATTCTAAAAATAACTGGCATCACAGTTTGTGGTAGGTTGGTGTTGGCAGATGACCATCCACCTGCTCTCTCACTCTCCTTCCTCATGAGGTTAAGGAAGACCTTTCACAGACCACAGAGCACAGGGAGAACACTTACTAAATGCTGCCACAGGCAAAACATATTTATGGGCTGCTCTAACAGCTGTCCTTTGCACAAGGTGCAGTCCTTTAAGCATAGACTGCCCCAGTACAAGGCTCCCACAAACTGCATTTCTTGTCCGAAAACTTATTCCTGCATAGTCATCTCTTCAAAGAGCCTACTTCAACATCTGAATGGGTTACAGCCCAAGCCTACCTGCTTTACCCTGGGCTCCATGTGGTAATCTGTCTATTGCATGTAGTGCCCCCCACAGGCTGTAAGGGAACAGCCTGTTCCACCTCTCTGTAGGCTGTAGGGGAACTTTTGCTTAAGAGCCTGGAGTACCTCCTCCCTCTCCACCTTCCCTGACTCTGGTATCCAGAGGTCTGTTTTTCTCATTCTCCTCCACAGCATTTTTTGCCCTTAAGTACATTTTCCCCAAGGTGCTGCCACCTAGGCTGTAAGGCTGAGCTGTGCCCTGAAGTAATGCCTTTGGAGCTGGCAGTGTCCAGCATGGGGCAGCCCTGGCCTCTCCTCATAGAGAAGCCCTTTGGATTCCCACTACCAAAACCTTGCCACCTGCACAGCCAAAATGAAGGCAAACCACTTAGGAAAGCATGGTTTCTGCATGTGAGATGGGCATAAGTCCATGACAGTTTTCATCCCAAAATCACATACTCCACTAAATGAAGAAATCCAGAAACTGTACCAGGACTGCAATGGGTTAGGTCTTCAGCTTTTCTAAAAAGGTGGCACATCGTATGCATTGCAAGCAAGAAACAGTGAAACACAACTTCTCTTCTGAGCAAACCATAGAAAGTCCTAACAGCTGGAGTCTCCTTAACTGATGAATTGGAAATTTTCAGCTCTGTTGATTGAACATTTAGTAGCCAGCACCAAAGCAGTGACTGCAAAGTTATGTGCATATGGACCAAGGTTTTATATCTAATTACTTCTGTTTGAAACATCTGCTTATAGACTTTGGACTTATTCAGAAAAACAAAAATAAGCAAGCAAAAAAAAACCAAAAACAAAGTAACAACCACATCCCACACAAGTTTGTACAACAGCCTTACATGTATAGCACCACATAAAAAATACGTGGAAAACTGAACTTCATTACAGCATATGAGATACAGACCACTAGAGGGAAAAAAATCATATGAAAATGAATTTTAGAGGGATGATTCATTTCTATAAAGTAGACTTAACATCTGAAAACATATACATTTCTAATTAAAAGTTAGAAGAAATAATCAATTACATTCCTTGTGTGGCTATTAGTTCTTCACTGTGCTTCTCTTATTGGATCTGATTGCCAGTGCTTTCTGTATAAGAAGGCCTATTTTATCATTGTTTTAATAACGTAGAGTGAAGATGAATGGCTCTTCCTATGCCAGTGAAAGATGATTAAATGATCAAACTAAACCTGCAGTTGAACATTAAAAGCGCGTAAACTTGTAACAGACTAAATTAAAGATTATCACAATACATGAAAAAAGATTACTTTCATGAACTATGCTTCCCTTAAAGTCAGACAGCATTCTAGAAAAGCATTTAATTAAGAGAAACTGAGCATAGGTATCTACAGTATCGCTAACATGCCACTTTCATAACTGTATTTTAGATGTAACTCACAGAAAAAAATATGGAAAAATGAAAAGAAAAAAAATAAATAAATAAAACCCACAATGTCCACATAGGGCCAGAGATTCACTGACTTTTTTTTTGTTTTGGTTTTGTTTGTTTTTCATCTTGTTTTGTTTTTACAAGCTAGTCCTTGCCACAGTACAAGCCTGTGCATGTTCAAAAACAGACTGGCCAATTTCATGCAAGCCCACTCATGCCTACTGAACATGAAAATGCAATAGTAGCAGGAAGGTAAGAGGACAAACCTAGTAGGCACCACTAGAGGCCAGCTCTTGTTATTTTCCTAAAGACCTGTCACTATCACTGCTAGCAGTTCACCTCATGGGACTGTCATGTTGTTGTCTCTAAGCAATGCCTTTCAGTTTCTTTTAATATTGCTAAATTAGTTTGGTATCCAGTTCCTACTTTTTACAGGTATATGTTTGAGCCCTCAAAAGTTAGTTCTGAGACCTCAAAATATACTTTAGACTAGCAAGAAAATCTATAATCATTGAAAAAAATACATTTAACGTGAAAATTAAAGCAGACAAAAGAATATTTTTATTTGTGCATTTAATCAAGAATATGGAGAGAAGACACAACTCCTTAAAAACCGTTCTTTCCTAGTTGCAAGTAAGAGATTAAGCATTAAATGTCCAACTGCTCTGTGCCATGAAAAAAGAAAACATCACATACCCATCCCAAACATCTAGTGCCTCCAGCTGTAAATCTGAACTACAATTACAGGTCTTCCCAAGAAGTGGAAAAAAAACAAGATTTATTTCATATTTTTACAGTATATAATACTAATGTGTGTAAGGGGGAAAAAATAGAAATAAAAATGAGATCATCTTTCAGTCTCTTATTCCAAATCTCAGGTTTTATCTTTGCACTGTTGGTTTTATTCTTTTTTTCATAGTGAAATATTTTTGCTACCTGCATTGACTTGATTTCCTCTCATATATAGTCTTGTTTTTCTTCTTGCTAACAGAGCAGGCAGTTTTATTAGGTAGCAAAAAACATAGTGTCTCAAGTCTGAGGTTAACAAGACCATATATTATAATGCTAAATACATTTCTGCCTCATTGATGTTTTCTCTCATGTATCTACTTGTGTTATCCTCCTCAATGCAAGTTTGAATATTGTTTTTATTCCTCAGGGTCTTTTTTAAGTTAAGCTATCTATAGCAAATATAGTTATAATGAAAAGAGGGAAAGCTTTGCCATTGATTTTAGTTACCACTATGAATCGGCTGTTAGCATTTTTATTGTCTGCGTATTATTCAATTCTCATAGAAAATTCTGTATTTCTAAACATCTGATGATTTTATAATGTATATGTGCTCTTCTGCAAATGTTCAGTATTCTATTGTGATGACACTTTTATTTCACTTTTAATTCATAATTTACTGTATGATGTAAATATATGTTGTGCGACATGCAACTAATATTACACAACATGAGTGTGCATTAGGGGGCAAGCTGTTATTTGCTTTGTCCTGCTGCTTCACATTGGGTTATTATGAAGCTTCTGAGGACATGAAATCATTTCCTTGGGGCAGAGACTAAAGACGAGCAAAGAAAGGGGAGGTAGTAGAAGAACCAGAAAAGTGAGCCTGGACAGCAAAAACCACTGAGAGACATGAGAAGCAGACACACTTCCAGGCTTGGGAATGGTAGATAGAAGCCCTTATCTGTAGGCCTAGAGAAGAGAGCATGTGTGTTGCTCTTGCACCCCAGAATCACTGGGGTGAAAACAAGCCTGGAGGCTTGGGGGCTGCAGTGGTACAAAGGAAGAAATGGAAAGACTGCAAGCAGTGAGAAGCCTGACAGAGTAAAATTTGTAAACTTCCACTTTCAGATTATATGGCTATTTTGAGGGTACTTTGCTGCTTTAAAATATTAATTTATACATTAAGAAGAGGCATTACTTTTGGAGCAACCTACATAAAGATGTGGAACAACCTTTAATACTTAATCTACTTTATAACTCCTCAGAAAAGTTAATGTATTATCTAAATGCTGTCCAAATCCATTCCTTTTCCAGACATATTTATGGTAGTTTTTGACAATTTTTTGGCTGTTTACCTTCTACTAGCCATTCAGGAGTCCTGCAGTTATGCTTGTAGAATCCCCACAGCACAAAAACTTTCAAAAATTAAGACTGTTATAAGTCATCTAAAAACTCTCATGGAAGTTCCTCTGATATTTTACTACAGAATTGATTTTTTTTCCTCTGCAGTAGAGTACGGCCAAGATAGCATATAAGTGAAGCTGAGGAAAATGATTAAAATAATGAACTGGTTCCTTTAGATTTGGGCAGAGATGTCAAGACAGTACTGATCCTCTACCGTTTTTGCCAAGTTTTCACTAAATGCTCACTGCACACATAGCCTCTACAGAATAATTTGAGGAAAATTCACAGAAATCAAATCTCAACCTAAGTCAAAATTCCATTAACAAAAAATATTGGAGTAGTGGTGTATTACAGATTACTGAGAGGCCTCTACAACTTTCTCTTACCATGCTGATGGTTTGTTGGTATTTCAGTAAAAAAACTGAGGAATACATCTAGCAGCTTACAAGCATTGTATAAGGAAAAAAAAAAAAAAAGTATTCACACTATTTCATCCTAGCAAAATGTTAGCAAAGTATGCTTATTAACAAGGGAAATACCATACTGAAAATTAAGGTAGTTCACAGCACATATCAGTGAGGCAATACAAAGAAAAGCACTGAATTCTATAAAATATGAGAAACTCACTCAATTCTCGCAATATCACATAGCAAGAAGAATCATAATGATATTAGAAATAGGCTAAAATAAGAAGAGTAGCAAGAAAGTACATAGGCGCACACATTTTTATACTCCTTCTTTGTTTACCTAAATTCTGTAGGGAAGAAACACTGAGCATGTATGTTTTGCATCTGAGGATATTTTTGTTTAGTTCTCTTTTCTCTGAGGCAGTACACATTTGATTGTAGCAGCATGCTTTTTAATAATTGAAGGCATTTAACCTGAGTTGCAACCCAAACAATTTTCTGCAATCTATTTTACAAATCTTCAAGGTACAAGTTCTTTGCACAAGAATAAGCAAGAGATGCACTGTGGGCTGCCATGATTTTGCCATTTATGTTTTTTAGTTTTCTACTTCAGAAAGTGCCAACTATGCAGTAAAACTAGATAATATTTTGTGTCAAGTCATACAATCTGTGGTATGTAGAGATACTGTTCCAGAGTTGCAGTGATAACGACATGAACAAAGGCAATATGATTTTCCTTGAAATACTTAACAATGAAAAAAGGGATGATAGCATGAATGTAAACTTTATGCCATTTTCAACAACAAGCACATAGATGTCTGGGGTAATGGTAATGGGCTGAAACTTCAGCATAGGAAGTTCTGCATGAATGTGTGCAAGAACTTTTTTATGGTGAGGATGATGGAGCACTGTAACAGGCTGCCCAGGGAAGTGGTGGAGTCTCCTTCTCTGGAGATATTCAAGACCTGCCTGGACGTGGTGTAGGGAACCTGCTTTGGTAGCAGGGTTGGACTTGATCTCTAGAGGTCCCTTCCAACCCCTACAATTCTGTGATTCTGTGACTGTATTTGTCACCTTCCCATTTTCCTTCTCCATCCACAAGTATTCATACATTTTAATGCTACTTCCTGGTACATTTAAAAAAAAAAAATAAAAATCATAGAATCATAGAACCACTCAGATTAGAAAAGACCTTCAAGATCATCCAACCACAACCTACCCATACTACCCTAATTATAACAACCCTCCCTAAATCATGTCTCTGAGCACCACATCTGAATGGTTTTTATTCACATTCAGGGACGGTGACTCAACCACCTCCCTGGGGAGCCTATTTCAGTGCTTAACCATCCTTTCTGTAAAGAAGTTTTTCCTGATATCCAACCTAAACTTACCCTGGTGCAACTTGAGGCCATTTCTCCTTGTCCTGTCACCAGTGAGAAGAGACCTGCCCCACTCTCACTGTAAGCACCTTTCTCCCCTTAGCCTCCTTTTCCCCAGACTAAACAGCCCCAGCTTCCTTAGCCTCTCCTCGTAGGGTTGATTCTCCAGGCCCTTCATGAGCCTGGAATAACAAGGGGGATGAAGGCCATAAAGAAAAGGGTGCAACAGCCTGAGGACAGTGAGATGATTAGATGTCCACAGGGCAAGCTGGAACCACCTCCTGCAGGGTTGAAAGTTTACACCGAGGAAGACAATGAGCCTTAACCCCATGACCACCCCCATGGCTCACTATGCATGTGCAAGGGATGAGGGACCACATGCTAATGGAGTCTCAGGAATGTAATGAATATGAATCCGAATTCCTGCAAACTATTGATTATGTATTAGTTCAGCCTATATCTGTAGCATACTTTCTCCTAATGTTGTGCAAGTGAGGTGGAGCTATCCCCCTATGTATGGTCATCACTCATTAAACCATACCTGTTGTATGTAGTTAAGGAGTTTACTTTCCACACATCAATGTCACTACATGAAAAGAGTCTAGGCTTTATGTTCATATGACATGTAACTTCTCAAATTCGCCACGTCCTGCCTATATATAATTCTTCTTTGCTTTCATGAACACAGTTCTTATTGTGACATCAATTAACAGACATGCTGAAGAATGACGGATTGAATAAATGTTAACGAGGTCTAGCAGAAGAGTAGGCTGAGATGACTTAGTATGCCCTTCCCACAGCCATGTTCACCAAACCTTTGAACCATTTCATGGACTTCTGGGATAAGTAAAGGATAAATAAAGAAAAAAAGACTTTAAGCAAGCTGAGTTTAACCTTAAGCAAAGAAGCAGCTGAAAATAACCTACATCAATCATACATGTAAGAGACAGAATCATACTCACTTAATTTTAATTAAGTTACTCTATTAGCACTGATTTTCAAATAACAATGCAGAGCCTGACCTGTTCTACACTCCAGGCTAGTACAAAGGCAGAGCCTCCATCGTTACAAACTACCTCACTTAAATTTCATTACGTTGTTTTACTAATGAAGTAGAAAGGATAAAGAGAGCATCTTGTATTTCTTTTGCCAATCTCTCTGCACTGAAATACTTATCAGAGAAGGATTCCTCTAGTTCACAAGCTCATATGCGACCTAGAAAGTTGTTGTATGCTACAGTAACTTCAGCATAAATTTTCTCTTTCCTGGAAAACTCATTTCTATCATAGCACGGCAACAAAAACTTAAGTTAATATATCCATTCTTTTCCCCCATTCAAGATACCTGGAGTCCTTTGACATCTCATGCCTCTCCTTCGTACCCCAAACCTCCTCTCAACCCTGTCTGGAGTTAAAACTGTAAAAGAATTTGCAAATACAACCCCTTCTGTTGTCATCAGGCATCACATCCCCCTGAGCAAAAAACTGCAGGTTTCACATTATGTGCTACAGGCAAAATAAATACACACTTGCAGAAAGAAATGCACATTTTTACCTCAGATTTCTATATCCAATTTAATGACATGCAGGAATTTAGAGAAACAACAACAACACTTCCCCCCCCAATATATTTACCCAGAGCACTGGCAGCTAATCCAGGTGCTAAAAAGGCCCATAAATTCTAATAAGATCTCCTGGATGGAGTAATACTTCCTGAAACCCAGCAATTAATGTAACATTTTATAGCGCAGTCTAAAGGTAGCTGAAGTCTAGCACAAGAGATTGCTTTAGACCACCCTGGACCCTGATACATAATTTCATTAGATCATTTGAATAATTTTAAAAGGCTTCAAATAGCAAGGAATGCAATTTTGAAGGGACTGAATCCTTAAAATCACTATCCAAAAATTACAACATAGGCAGAAGTCAATATCAAGCCATGGAGACACTCTTTGAAGCCATTTTTCCTAAGAAATGAGCCAAAACCTCTTGAATTATCAGAGGTGTCAAATCCGCTCTCATAGAATCTCTCCACAGATCATTTCAGTAAATCATTTGATCACTGGCTATTAAATAAAAAAGGAAACAATTTTACAGGGGAGCAGAGAGGGAAAATAACTATAATTAAGTATAGCAATTTAAAGTTGCATTCTTCACACATCATTACAGTCATTAGAAACACACTAATATGCTAGTGAAATCACATGCTAAAACTAGTGAATAAGGAAGATTTGATACGGCTTGTCGAAAGAAGGTCAGCAAAGTTCATTTATCCCTACAAATATCTGAATTACTTGTTCAGTTTTACATACGGAAATACTGAGAACATAAATGTTTATTCATTTTCTGCTTGGTACAAACTGTTTTATGTCCTCTTTTTCTTTTTTTTTTTCCCCTGAAACATTATCAAGTTTCAGATAATGCCTATACTTTGTACAAATACTAGCAAATTGAAATGGAATTCATACATTAGTGGTGTGACCTTGTCCTCCATTACACAACTCTGGGTCTCAGAGGGCAGTAATAAAGCAACAAAATGCCTGTTAGACTTCCAATAATAAAAACTGGAGAAAGGTGAGGGGAGAAGAAAAATTTAGCTACTTGCTTGTAAAAAAATAAAATAAAAGGTGACTATCGCAAAGAGAAAAGGGGATTACAAATTTGCTAACATGAATAATTCACTGTTACACAAAAAATGCATTCAAATAGCTTTTTCCTTAAGTGAATCTTAAAAACTATGCAGCAAGTGCTTTGTTGAAGTCTTTAAAAACACAGTTTGCCAGACTGCATTCAAGCTGTTGGTCTATCAACCCAGGAAACCAGTGAGGGAGACTTCAGGAAGACTGACCACAAAGTATTTATTATGTATCTTAAAACATTAATTTTACTTATTTTCTTTTAGCATACAGAACTATAAATGTTACTGGACATAAAAAGAATCCTTGTATATTAAAGGCCCCTACTGTTTTTCCTGTCTTTATGACTACAAAGGATAGGAGAAGAAAGTAGCTGTGCTAGATGGATGATGACAACTTCTGTCTTCCCCAGACCTTTAATAAACACTGCAGAGACAACTAAAAACTCTAAAATACATCCTGTTTTAAATCATTATACTTTTCAAGAAAACATCCTTGTATGTGTTGAAGAATTTAGGTCTTTCAAATATGAAGACTGAAAGTCCGAAGCAATTTTAGATATCAACAGTACTGTTGTTCTTCTCTAAGTACATATAAGGAAAATCTCTTAAGTTTATCTTGCATGAAATATGGAATTCATTCAAACTGAACTAGTGAACATGACTCCTGTGTCAGAAAGACATTCTTGTGATTGCAGCCACATCCAGAGCTTTGTAACTCTCACTATCAAGTAGAAATTTTCTTTTTAAAAGGAAAATAAGAGCTATTGGCTGTATTTATGTAAGCCTGGACCACACTACAATGGCAGAAAAAAAGTCCTCTGCTGAGTAGCCTCATCAGACAGTACTGCAGCTGAAATACCTGAAAAATGCTCTGCATGTGAAGTTTCACAAGAAAGGTCATCCAACAAACTATTCTTTGATGGCTGACAGTTCAATGAATCATAAAATATCCTAAATTAGGAGGGACTCATAAGGATCAAGTCCAGCTCCTGACTTCACACAGGACCACCCAAAATCCAAACCCAATGTCTGAGAGCACTGCCCAAATGATCCTCGAACTCAGGCAGCTCCCCTTGCCCTGGGAAGCCTGTTCCATGCCCACCACCCTCTGGAGAAGAACCTTTTTCTAACACTCAAACTGACCTTCCCTTGATGCAGCTCCATGCCATTCCCTCAGATCCTGTTACTATCTCCAAACAGCAGAGCTCAGCATTGTCCCTCTGCTCCCTCAGTGAAGAGCTGTAGGCCACCATAAGGCTTCCCTCAGCCTCATTTTCTCTGGGCTGAATGAACAAATGGATTTCAGCTACTCTTCATATGTCCTGCCCTCTTCACCCTTCAGCATCTTCATAGCTCTCCTTTGGATGCTCTGTGATATTTTTATGCCCTTGTATTATGCTGTTCAAAACTGCACACCACGTTCAAGGTAAAGATGCACCAACACAGTGTAGGTGGTCACAGTTATCAAATCTGTTCTGGCTTCCTACTCACATTCATTTAGGCTGAAAAGACTTTTTTTTTTTTTTTTTTTTTTTTTTTTTTTTTAAATGAACATTTTTCCTCTTAGATTTATGAGCTGAACTGGCTTGCCAAATGAATGAGTGTCTCATACATGGAGGCAAAAAAAAAAAAACAAAACATGTGGCTGGAAGAAAAGGGCGGTGGAAAACTATTAGATCATGCAGCCTCACTTCTTTATTAAATGTCATAATTTAAGCCCCAGCAAGCCCAGACAAGGCTGAGATAACACAGAATCACCTTCTCCATTAATATCCACCTCCTCAAATAAATCAGCAGAATAAAGACTAGCAGACCTTCTTATTCATTGCCTCAATGCAGTTTCTGCATTCATTAGAACTAGTTCAAGGGGACTGCTACCAAGTTTAAAAGTATTTTATATCCTTTCTTCACAATTTCAGAGATAGTACAGACTTGCAATACATTGCCTCTGGTCCTTTCTGATAGGAACTATTTGTAAATATATTTAAAAATTCTACTGACTCACTGTATAACTAAGTTGCAAAGATTGAGTACTAGAATTAGGAAACTCTTGTTCTAGGCTATTTGGTGGCTGATTATCAAACTGTCCTGGTTGCTTCCCAAAAACAATAAATCGATATTAGCATTCTATTCAGTTTAAGGTACTTCAAAATTCTTACCCACAAGTCAGTATACAGTCACCATGATTGAAGACTCCATCAAGAGTCTTGGCAAAACTTTTGCCTGTGAAGATCATACTTCATCTGCTTAAAGTCACATGATGCAACTTCCCAGCAGCAAATGGTGCCATTAGTGTTAGACTGTAAGACTGATTCCATTTCATAGCCAGTAGTCTAAGTCATAAAGCCTTATCTCATTTTTGCTTTTTTTTTAACTGGTTCTCATACCTCACAAAGCTCTTGGTCTGTGCCATCATCTAATCCATGCAAGATAATGCAAACATCAAAATTGATATCCATACTCCAAAACTGACTCAAATATCCAACAGAGAAAGGAAAGCTATGCGTGCAGTGACCTGACCTTATTTAGCTATACTTCAAATCTAGTTTATAGTTTGTATTTGGCCTGTGGGAGACAGACAGATCACAGGCAAAAACAAACAAACAAACAAAAAAACACACACGTTTTAGCATCTCTCACCGCAGCACCTAATAATGGATGTAAACATTGTCCCGGGGAGAAAAATGAGACGAAGGTTCAGATGGAAGAAAGATGAGATTGAAACTTCTTGACTTCTGATCTTTTAAGCTAAAGAGTGATATGTCCTCTAAATTTCAAGTGAAGGAACATAAAAGGAAAAAATGTGGGCTGCCACCATGGTCTAATCATGCATAGTTAGGTGTTCCTTGCCATCAGCACTTTAGCATAGTTGACTAGTGATGTATGAAGTAGGCCACCCCTGGAAATTGGTTTTCTTGCCCTGTGTCCAGCACTAGTGTAACTAGAGGCCATAAATACTTAGGCTGTTCAATATCTTCTTACTTTTATTTTTTTAGAATGATTTATTCACGTAACCAGGTTAAAATTGCTGCAGTAATTCAGATTGGGGATTGAAAAGCTGTCTGGCTTCAAGGCACTTGGGAGTTATTACCCATTTAGACTACAGGCAGAACAAGTCCTGTAGCCTGATTTGCTGACATTTGTCCAAAAAGGTTTCAACACAGCTGTGTTAATCGACTGGCCTTGATTTGGGAAGGGAACAGAGTACAGATTTACGCACCTCTTTTACCATAATCTCATATCCTGTTCCCAGCCTCTTTTTTTACTTAGATTTTTCACCAGAAATAATTACTAATAGTGAAATATTTCCATTGATTCAACTGCCCAAATTGTTTTAAGAGAAGTTTACTGAAATAACCCATTAGCTCCAAAGTACAGGAAAAGATGTTTTCTAAAATATTATTTTATTATGTTTTTATTTATTTATTTATATTTATTTATTTTTGTTATTTTATTCTAAAATAACAACCCTGCTTACAAGGTGCAAAGCTATTGGCCTCGACTTGTCCCTAGATGAAAAAAGAAACAAAAGGTACAAAAAGATACTGCAATAAAAAAGGGAGATGCCTGCTTCCAGGTTTGAATGGCCCATCTTAATTATTGGGCTCACCATATCAAACATATAGCACCTGTGTGCTATAATACTTATAATTTTCAAACTACATTACAAAAACTGACTTGTCTATCTCCCTGATGCAACCTTGTAACCATAGTCAAATATGAAAGCTGAACTGTGGATACAATTAATGTCAACATAATGGCACAATATGTGGATTATATTCCTCCCATTTCACCTACTGGATTTATTGAGGCCACCTAGAAAGTGATCAAATACATATGTAAATAACAAGATTATGTTAATTTGCCACATCTGTTAAATAATAATATCAGCTGAGTTAGGACAATAGACATGCCAATAGCACATTTAAGGGAGCTGGAAAATCAAATTAGATGAACAATACCAATCCCTTTCTCTTCAATGATAATACAGTTGTGATCCAAATACATCGAACACTTTCCTAAGCAATGTGCTAATGCAGGTATGAGAAAATGCAACAAGTACTGAATGAAAGTAACTTGAGAAGGAGTAAGAGCCAACCTGGCACACAAAAGTATGCACAGCACCTATTAGTATTGATCCTTTACGTTAGCACAACTTATGGAAAGGCATCCAGAATAATTTCTTCTGCCTCCTAATAGCTTCCTTATAGCATCCTGTCTTGAGTCATAATTGCAGAACTACTTACAAGTAGTACTACTGGGCTTATTAAACAGGTCTGTAGGTCTTTCCAAAGGTTCAGGTTTTTCTCCCTTTATTCTGAATGTATCTGATCAAAGAAGTTAGCTTCAGGCTTTCTAATCAGGTCATAGGCCTTTATGCTGGTATGTAGAAAGTGGGAAGATGAACCTTTGAGATCCACAGTTAGCTTTAAAATAATAAAATCAAAGAGCTGTGGTGGCATAGACCTCAGTGAGCAAGAAAGATGTGAATATTAACTCAGTACCAGGCAGCTCTCAGGGACTCCACGAGCTTCACACTGTTTCCTGGAGCAATATCTGCCTCTGATTTCAGTATTGACAGGCTCGAAGTGTGCACCCATGAAGAAGTGCAACAGATACATAGTTCTGAGGTAGGACATAGTGTGTGCAGTGCCAGAGCAGTGGAAAGAACCCTGCACTCTGGAAAGAATAAGCATGCACGCACAAAACTAAAGTCTGGGCAGAAAAATAAGAGAAATACAGTGTGCACCAGAGCTGCATCTGACTGTGTCTAAAACCCTGTGAGAAATTCCCAATAACTGCAAATATCAGTTTTCACTTGACGACATGCTCCATGTGCCAAATATTAATGTTATTTACACATCTCAAGCAAACTTATAGGCAATTTGTGATAGACCTAATAGGGCTTCAGGGCATGCTGTGAGGAGCACTTGGCTGGGCAGTGTGAGAGAATACTGCAATCGCTGAAATAACTTTCAGCTGTATATGGGGAGATAAACATGACATTAAACACTCTAATGAAACTCAAACATTTCCAATGATTTGGAAAATGTTTTCAATCACTAGAATATAGAATCAATTAAAACATAAATCAATACCAACTAATCTTGCTGACTGAAAAGAACGCTTAGAGTATTTTCTTCAAAAATAACTGTGATTGTCAAGTTTCTTTTACAAGGAACTAAAGATACCTTAGGATTTCAGCACAAAGATGCCTAAGGAACACTGGACTTGTAACAGAAGTCATTTGTGTCAGCAGACAGATTCACAAGTTTGTAGATCATCTCTAACTCCAAGTTGTACCTTCCTGTACTTTGAAGTTATACTCACAGACTAACCTGCATCTTTATATATATATATATATATATATATAAAAAAAACACTGATATTGGAGAGAAGTACAGAACATATACTTTACTTAAGAAATGTCTTGCTACATAGTTCTGGGAGGAAAAGCTTTGTAGAAATATACGTATCAACACCAAATTCACTGCATATACAACTGCAGGAGAGAAAACACACACACAAATAAAACAAAAACAAACAAAAAAAGGGGCAATGGTTTTCTAAGCTTCAAATGAGTTAATCTTGCTGGGAGTGAACTCTGGACAAGATGGTTTGGCCAGCTGTTTAGAACATCCCACATCAGAAAGTTGCTTCAGACAAAGGAAATAGCCCAAACCAAATGCATGATAGACAGGAAGTCAGATACATGTTATTGCTTCTTGCATCTTTATAATGATAGAAACATATTCTGAGTGCCTGGAAAAAATAGATAAATAAGCCACTTTACTGATTTATTTGGTGGCAAATGGCCGTTGTCTTCGGTGCTTTGTTGGTTGCAAAGCAAACTAATCTAAAGTCTATGTGCAGACAGCCAAATGGGACAGCTAATTAGAATCTATGAGACACACAGAAGAAAAAGATTGTGCTTTACACCTTGCTGGCTCCCATATCAGATTGCTGTTTCAACTTCTGAAGAAACTGATTTTTTGAGTGAGAAGGAAGGAGACAAAATCACCACTTAACCAGGTTTAATGAGCCTTTGCTTTTCCCATTTAGTAATTTATTTTTACTGTTTGTAAGTTGATTAGCAACACATCTTAGAGACACCACTAATTTAAACTTTTTTCTATGTAACACCTTTCTTGTTTTCCAGGACTAACTAACCTAGTCAAAAAGAGATAACACAAACAAGGTGCCTCTGGACATCTCAAGAAAATAAATTAATTGTGAAATTCTCCATTCATTTTTTTTTTTTTTAGTTTTTATTTTTCGTATGATATGCAACCTATTGCTACTTGATCTGCATGTATGATATCATATCAAGAAGACTACTCAATTTACAGTAGATATCATTCACATATGATCATTTCATAACAAATTATGTAGCTTATTTTCAAAGACCACTTATTAAAACAAAAACTAGCAGAAACTTGGAACTTAAATACCTTACAGCATCTGAACCTTTATCACTATACTCAACAAATACCTAATGCTCGCTTGGTATATCACAAATGTTCTACAGTGTAACAAATTATCTTAATCATGATGCAAATATTTTACACGTTTTACTTAATGTTGCTACTATCTGCTGATATTTGTTTAAAATAATAAAGCAACTTCCTTCGTAATTTATATTTCTTAGGGAAAACCACAATGAAAGAAACAATAATAATGAACTGTGAAGATGATGTAAAATTAAAAAAATAAATAAATAAAAATGAAATTCAAAGTACTATCCTGAAAATTTCACTTGTTTTGCATTACAACCCAAAGGAGAGAGATTAGTACTAACTGAAGGTGATATTACTGCAGCAATTTCAGGAATATATTACACGGCTCTGGCTCAGAACTAAGAGAAACTCACTGACTAATTCACATCATACAGATTGGATACACTGCCAAAAACTAAAAGGAGAATCTTTTAATCTCAACACTCCCATGCCTATGGAAAAGGATCATTTCTACCTCTGCCAAACATTGTTTTCATTCCTGCTGTCATTTTTATATTTCATCTTTGGTTTTTTGTTTTGTCTTTTTGCTCTAACTGCACTTAATAAGTTTATTAAATGTACTACCAAAGGTAAACTGGATTTATTGAATTATTTTGGCATAGTCATTGGGCTGAGCAGTGCTCCTGCTGTCTTTTTCATGACCCATCAACACTCATAACAGTATCATTGTTCTCCTTTTGGAAGTCACAGACAGAAATGACATCAGATAAAAATTAAATCCTACTTGGCAGATAAACCTGAAAATTTCCATTAGCTCTGCAGCTTATCTTGATGTTTCAGTCTAGGCTGATGTGGGTTGATTTTCTCCTATTTAGTACCTGGGTAAAATCCTTCACGACTTTTGCCAGGCTGACTGAAAATTACTATTGTTTTAATCTTGTAAAGCTTTCTATTCAGATTCTGCAAATAGCAGCTTGAAGGATAATTTTGAAACTTTTTAGAGAGGCATTTATTTATTTATAAATTGCCTGGTACATCTCAATGGTCTCATATAAATAAGTAGATTGAGCGTTCACTGTTTTAATTTTGTGGAGACAGATGTGCAAATCAGTGGACAATTACAGCCACATATTTATGTTAAATGAATATAAATAGCTAAATAAGTTATAGGCATTTTTTCTTCAATCACAGAGGAAAAGTTAAGTATCTTCAATGGCATTTATAAGGTAGATTTTTTTGTTGGTGGTGGTGTTCAGGTTATACAGTTCATCTATACAAATCTACACTTCCAAACTTGCATACAGCTCAAATAAACCAAGTCTCTTATCTTGGATAGGATGTCTCTAAGCAGTCCACTTGGCTTCTTATCCTACATTTTATTAGAATTTGAATATGTAAAATATTCCCATCTTAGTATGAAAGGTACATGTGGAATGCCAGCAAACTACGATTTGTAAATTAAAATATATCCAAGCAGATGAACAAAAAAAAAAGGAAATGGAAAAATAGTAACTGTTGCACTCACATGTGGAAAAATAGGAAAGCAATTTTAAAAATCAAAAATTTTTTCACTTTGGTTTATGGCACTTCTCCCAAGAAGGGAAGAATATATATATAATTTATTAAGAAGCAAACATTATAAATAATGGAGAATTTTCTCTCAAGTATAATTTGAATTTAGTCCAAATTCAGAGCCATATATTAAAAATAATAAAATAAAACAAATAAAAGTAACATGTGAAGGTCTCTTGACAAATTAGGTAACTCTTTCCAGAAAATAAGTTTCAGATTACTAACATCACTGTAATCAATAATTAGTAACTAATTTTTACACCTAATGAACAATTGCTACTGACATTGTTTTATTTTCCATATTTCAAGGAAATTGAGTCTAAGTAATTTGGCGGTAATTCACAGGACAGATGTCGACTACATATTTTTCTTCTATGCAGAGTTAAATAGGAAAAGCCATACAGGATGTAGTCCATAATTAATTTTATGTGAATATTGTCTTCTTGAATGTGTGCAACTTTTTATTTGCAAAACATTAAACTGGAATAAAATACTACAACAATATTTTTATGGCCAAATTTTGCAATGAATTGCATTTCGCTCTGTACTTTCTTAAATCTGATAGACATCTGTTTGCAAATAAGGACATTATTCTAGCAATTATACTAGATATGGGATAAACACACAGAATAAAGGAACAAAATATTGATGTTTTTTATTTTCCTTATCATCTTTTCCTGTAGATTAAAAAAACATAGCAAAATAAATAAATAAATAATAATAATAATAAAAAAATCTAACTGTCCCCTCTCTTTCTCAGAAGAAAACAAAAATCCAGCAAACCATAAACTCATTTGAAAACAAAGCACGATGCCCAGTCTTTTTATACCAGCAGAACAATGGGAGAAACAGAGCTGCTATAGAGGGGAAATATCGTAGAAATAAAAGAAACTTCTGTAAATGTAGTCAAACACAGAAGCACAAACGACTTATGAAAAGCAACCATCTAATACAGTGTTATCCTTCCTGCCAGGTCCACTTCCAGCAGAATAAAGGTAAGCTCATTTTTCTTTCCTCATATGTCTCACTGGCTACTTCATGCTGTTGGGAGAGTTCTAGTACAGATTGGGAGTCAATCATTTCTCACATATATCAGCCTACACTATGAGTATTTCCCTTGCAAGAATCACACTTGCTTTCAGTTTTAATGGATGAAATAAAATAATGTTCTTTACTCGTTTGGTGTGAAACTTTGGAAAGACAAACATACTCGTTTATCCAGGGATTAAAACAAACTCCACTGAAACAAATGTGATTTCCCTCTACCTTGCTGTGAAAATTCACATAAGACTCAGTAAAAATCAAAGTTTCCAGTGCCTGCACCTACAAAAATAAAATTCAGTAGAAATTCTTCTACTAAGTAAGTGTGAAGTCCTCTAGTTCCGCTCCCCAAATCTTTTCTTTTTCTAACATCAATAAGAACAAGCAATGAATTGATGTTAACCAATAAAAACAGCTTTTTAACCATTCTGAAGAAGTGTCATAATTTTGCCTGTACGCCAGTTTGATGAGCAGAAGTTGAGATTCTCACTATACTCAAAGCAACACCATTAACATAAAAATGTATGACATCTATAAAAGTTAATAGGCATAACGCTTAAAAGCCACCAAGTATAAGCGCTGAATAAAAATGAAAGCTCTTGCCTTCAGAATCCTCATAACTGTGAAATCCACACTCATCACAACACTGCACCCTAGGTTTTTCTCCTCCAAAGATAATGCTGCCAGAACATTATTTAAGCGGTTCTGTGAGAGCTCATTACATTTTAGAAACACAGACCCTCTTCAACAAACAAAATAACAATATATATATACACACACACACACACACAGAGAATAGACATATTTCACAAAGGGATTTCAAGTCTGAAAAACTGAGAGTTTCTCAGACCAAAATGAGTGTTAATAAATCTTCTCACTCTACTTTCAGTGCTATTGGTTGCTTGCTTATATCATGCGTGGCATCATTTGTTACATGTATTCATGCTTCCAGACTGATGGCAATAACCAGTAAAGAACAAATACAGTAAGCTCATTAATGAATGTTTTCTTATTGCCCATGTAAAGGGTAGAATGGTTGCTAGCTTCTGTCAGCTCCTCCAACAGAATCTTACTTATTAGTAAATATATACATTGCTTTTCAATTTACCTACTAATCTGTACGCAGGTACAGATTGAGTCATTTAAGTATATTGAAGATGAGTAACAATAGAAAATTATTTTTTTGTGTTTATCTCATTCCAGTACTAAGCTTCGGTAGTTCTATGTGCTTATAATGGTTCTTACTATTGTTCCTGATGGGAAATATAAAACATAACCTCAAGCCTAACTGTTTAATTAAGGAATCCCTGCACGCCAAAAAGAGATGGTTCCTTAAATTAGACTTATAAAGTAACCATGAAAACTTAACAGTTTAGATTCAAAGACTCATTGTTTCCACTTATAAAGATTATGAGAAAATAAAATGATCCTTTTAACAACAAACTAGACAGTGAGAATAAGCACATGCTCATTACTATGATATCACAATTTTGATACAGTGGGCAGGCTCTGTAGTATTTCACGATCCTGATAACAAAATATCTGTTGAATTTCCCAATAGATAACATTGGAACAGATGTACAAGCATGAAATTTGTGTATTTGGTCAGGCAAAGATTGTTTTCTATTTCATCTTCCTGCTAATAATGCTGTAAATATCACTGTGATTGAACCATTAATAAATTCTCTATACTGCCAGCAGAAAAATAAGAAACAAGTTATTACTCATCAGTAAAGTCCACAATAAAGTCTCTCTCCATAGCTTGTCTCAGCAAACAGGATCACAAATATATCTGAACCATCCTACGGTACAAAAAAATTACTATTCAAGGATCATTTCTTCTAATACAATGTCCATCCATCTGGGGATGAAAACAAAGGCACAATTTGATAATTCATAGTAATTCTTCTCAGACATTAAGAAACAGAGTTCTTATGCTGGCTAATCACATGTAGAAGTAGGTATGATCTAAGTTTATCCCTTCAGACATTTAGAGTTTTGCTTTTCAATTCAAGACAGCTGTAGGTAGACAATAAAAGGTGGAGAAATAGAGATAACTGAGTCAGCAAACATGGGTCCAGAAAAAGAAGGAAGAGTGCTCTTGCTCTTTGTAGTATGAAGGGGAAACAAATGGAGCAAAGCAGCAGCCCACAGTGAATCTGCCTTGTTTGGCAAACAGAAAGAGATGGAGAAGAAAGCCAAGAAAGCCATGAACAGTAAATACAGCTGTTGTTCAAGGCTTTACTTCTGTGTACATTTTCTACTGAGATGTCTGCAGAACTGAGGCATCTCCACACCACTTCAGAAGGAGTTCTTGACTTAGAACCACGTTGGTCCAATGAAACAAAAAAATTACTTCATACCAAGCAACGTGAATCTTAGTAGCACAGCATACACCTATGTCACAACGATGGCTTTGTACCTTCATGGAAGGAAAACATGTTTGTTGTAAATACTGAAAGCAGGAAAGAGTAAGCGTTCTGAAAAATTTCTCATCAGTAACCATTTTACATCTTCCTTCTATTGCTGGAATCAAGGCAGTTGATTGCCGGCACCTCCTGCCCTATTCCTTTCACTTGTCTGCAAAAATGTGTGTGTCATAGCTCTTCTTGCCCCTCTACAGGGGCAACCAGCAGAATTAAAGTCTTAATTTAAGTACAAAGCATTACAAAAAGTTGCTAATCCCTCTGTTTGCTGCAATCTTACATTTTACGTACATTCCTCATGATTTACATATACATGCTCATATCTGAAATAAAACCAGACACAGTACGCATCAAAAAGACAAGATACTAATATGTGCCAAAATTATTTGAACAGCTTTAAGGACAACTCTAAGTAACCATTCATAACGTGTCTCTCTCTGCTTACTATAGTTATTTAATTATACATAGTTCTACAGCATCTTGCTTTTTCACTGGGCTCCCAGTGCTGTGCAGAGGACATAATCACTTTGGCTGTGAAGTTACTTGGTAAAGTGTCCTGATTTTCCTTCATAATCCTACACATCAGCATCCACAAATGAATTACACACTGACTGCTCTTCTTATGAAGGCACTAGTTCATCACATAAAAAATTACAAGTGTCAAATGGCATAAGTGTAATGAAAATAAATATGCTCTCCTTTGATTTGCTCTTCGTATTTTTAATAGGTTATTGCACTGTATATGCTGTAACAATATAATTTCCAATGGGCCTTGATAACTTGCTAGCAGAGAAAAATATATTGCACTGTGTGGTAATGACTTGCAAAGACATATTTTTAGGAAAAGAAAAGGAAAGAGTGATGGACACAAAAGATGTAAAAGAATAAGCCAGAAAAATGAAGTAGCTTTCAAAAGAGATCAATGACTTTGGAAAACATTGCTGAAACTGTGGACAGTTGTGAGTGGAGTTTATTACTGATCTCTAATAATATTTTAAGAATTGCTGTTAGATGGCATGACACAATAATACAATTCCCAACCACTTTTTTCTTCATCTCCCTCTTCTTAAGTCCAGACAATAAGAATGATGTTGAAGATCTGAATTTTACTAATAGAATAATTGGAAGAATTTAAAAGCTTGGCAGACAAATTCTTTAAAGTTTTCAACCATACAGCCAAATGTTCTGGTTGACTCTAGCTGAATGCAACAGACAGATGGGTGAATGGGGAGGCTTCTGAGTGCTTTCTTGGCATGTTGCCACTAACTGAATGGCATGTGGTAATTAATAACCTTTAACTAAACAATAACTCATACAGGATTAAACGGCCCAACAAAAGTGATGGCTTGATGTTGCTGAAATTATTGTGACCTAATTCTAAATAAGTGTTTTCAATGAAATCATCCCTTGACCTATTCTGTGGCTTACAAGGTGGTGGTAGAATGTCAAAGACTTCACCAAGTTAGACAACCTAAAAATCTAACAAAATTGAATTATAAAATGCCATCTTACTTAAATTGTACTGAATATATTCATCAGTTTTATGTGAGAAGTAATCAGCATATTCATAATTCTGGCTTCTAAATACAAAACATTTATCAGAAGGGCAAAAATAAAGAAGAGATATAATTGCAAGTGCAGGTAGGACAGCAGTCTTGGGAGGTTCCACCCACTTTGGGGCAAAAAGAAAATTTAGACACCTTGGTTACTTTCCATAATAGTTGTAGCTACCAGCAGCATAATTATAAATCACAAAGTATTTAAGGAAAAGAAAACAAGAAATTATGTGTAAGAAAAAAAATGTTATTGTGTATGCTATGCTAGCCTAAAAAAAAAAAGCCAAAATGAAGATGCAGAATCAGGCGTGGAAGAGGAAAACTCGTAGGGCTTCAGTACTAGGGAACCAGCATTGCTAATGGAATCTTTTTAAGCAAATTTATGCTTAGAACTACCAATGATATAAACTGTTTAAAAAAAGCCATGACTCAGCCATATTGAAGAAAAACTGCAGTAACAATACCTAATTTATGTTTTAAGTGATCTCTATTTTGGTAATCACAGGTTGATATAGTGTGTACAATAATAGACTATAGATAAATAGCCTCTTTGGACTAACTTAATTACTTTAATTTGATTAAAGAGTTTTTCTATCTGAGCTCACACTTCAGAATATTTATTAGCTAGTTGAAAATAGCATCACCTCAGCATCTAATCTGCAGAATGCAGATTCTTTTGCTTGATACAACAGTCCATACCTCCTTGAGTTGTTAACAGCATAACAAAAGGCAAACACTGTCAATTATCCTGAAGAGTATTTATCTCATCTTCTTTTGGTCATCTTTCATAACATGCAATCCACAAAAGTAAAAAGTGTTGTCTTAGAAGCCTAAATCCTACAAATAAATGCCAAATTAGGAAATAAATACCTCCAGGTATTTCTCAGGTACAGAAATAATGACTTAAAAAATGATAATATGAACAATTTTCAGTGACAGAGAAATTACAGGAAATATTCAGCAGGGTTCGGTATGCCATCGTGGTCTCTATGTGCTTAGATTTGGTTCTCCTCCTGAAAGCATTTGTAAAGAGATAAACAAACAGGCAGCACCAAGGCATATTGTGACTCCCTGCTAATTCATGGGGCGAGGATGATGATTTAATGCAGGTGAGCTTTTGGCCAGACTCTTGTTTCAGGCTCTGCAAGATTTCATAGTGGAACCATTTCTGAGAATCTTGAAGGTTGCCCTACAACCAATTAAGTTATCACATTCAGCACTGCCTAAGTTGTTATCCTTCACCTTTTGAAACATTAAAAATGCAAATTAAATATACATTATATTAGCTGAATAAAACATGAAGATCTCTTGCTCTTTAACAATAATGCAAAGTAAAGAGCAAAAAGTGAATTAAACAATAAACTTGGTGTTGTGTCTCCCGTATTCAGAGTTTTACTTGGAGAAAATAGATTTAATTTGCAGATATAAGTATTGAAAACATCTTGAACATGAGGCTACGGGAAGTGGATGAAGGGAAAGTAACAGATTCATGATGCTCAGGGATGTCCAATTTTTGTTGTTCAGGTATGGTACCTTACCACTAATACCAACATTAATTCTCCAAAACATGTCCTCTACTCACCCCTGGTTTTCTCATCCTCCATCAAAGCACATTATACTAAATTGTAACTTTGGGAGTCTCCAAAACTTGAGAATGGCATGCGACATTAATTCAGATCGGTGAACATTTCTCTCTTTCTACTCGGACATCTGCACTGCATTGTCATAGCCCTACTTTTTTTAGCTGATCACCATCTCACAGTGTAGACAGCCCTTCTGAAAAGCGCAAATAACGATCCAGTAAAACAGATATGAAGGCTGAACTGCTGGCTGCAAACAAGGAGAGATGTTGGGGAAAACACAGCACCATCATTTTCTGTAAACATTCTTATTCATTAAGGAGAAATACTTTCAAATCAGTGAGGATTATCTATATTCATAGAATCCTAAGAGTTAGCTGAGGAAGTAATGGCTAATCTGCTTGTATTATTATTATTTTAAATAACACTTGAAATAACAAGGATTTACTGCAACACTAAACAAAATATTTTTGCAAAACCGGAGAGTGACCTCATACCTATAGCACTCTGGTGATCAACCATCACAAGTAGAATAGTGAAAACTTATCAAGCTGATTAAAAAAATAAATAAAAAAAAATCAGAGGTCAAGTTATAATCAGTACCAATCAATATAATAGTTTTATGAGGTAGAGATACAGTGCAGATACACTTATCAAACATAAATAAATAAAAATAAAAAAGCCAAGAAGCCAAGTACTGTTTTTGAGATGTTTTAGAACATTCCAAATTACTGTGTGCTATGTGCATAAACTGCTATTTCCTTGGATAGACACATTCTGCATGAAATTACAACTGTCCCTAAAAGCAGCTAGTAAGATCACAAGATATTTTATCTGTAATGAAATATTATATAGGTTACTTATTCTGCAAAAAATTAAATTCTATTTAAAGCTTCATTCTCCATAGTTGGAAAGCTTAAAAAAAAAAAAAAAAAGACAATTCCATCTCCAAGAGTTCCAATAAGTTGCCTCCTAACCTTCTGCTTCCATCTTTTCCAATGCAGGTAAGGTGTTACCATACACAAGAATATTAAAAACAGAAGAAAAAAAACAAAGTATCCTAAAAGCAGACTATTTTTTTTTTATTTTTATTTTTAAATTACTTTTATTTTTGTCTTGGGTGGTCTTTGTGGTTTGAATACTATAGACTCTGCTTCTTTGGAAATTTGTTCTAAAGTAGCTTTTCTTAATAACATATCTTCATGGGCATTCATAGACAGCATTATCAGAATAAAGATCCAGTTAGCAATAGTTTATCTACTTTAAATTTATAACCTAATGCAATATAATTTTGCTAGGTACAAAGTTACCTTCACCCCCTTTGGCCCACTGCAGGCATCATGCTCCTAATCTATATGGCCACAGCCCTGCAGATGGTAGTGAGGAGGCCTACAACAAGGAGCCAAGAACCATATACTCTTTCTAAATTTAGTCAAGACCAGAGTACAGCATACAGAAAGACAGACTTAGTTCAGTTTCCAGGAGACTTCTTGGAAACAAGAAAGGTAAACCACATAAAACAGACAATTTAAGTTTACACTTAATTATGCTTTTACATTATTCTGTGGTGACAGACTAGGTATGAAACCTTATGATTACATTTAAGTCACATCTGGAGATATGATGAAACAGTTTAAGAAATAATCAGATTGCAGACTCTGAGCGCTAAGAGAGCTGACAGACAGAGATAAACATTTCAGAATTTACTTTCATCCTATATAATCTCGGAATCATATTTAACTTAACCAAAACTTCTGATATTTCCAAAACTGCAGTCTATTCCACCTCAATATATATTCCAGCTGCCAGATGTAATGTCTCTGCAAGGCAGACACATCTGCCAAGTAATTTTTATGCAAGGTAAAACTTTAGGGAACATCTATTTGAAATGCTCAAGTCGCTACTACAGTGATGGGTTTAAAAGGAAGAGATTATTGTTGCATTTTGAGATGACATCATGTATGTTCTTGTAACTACAAGAATTTTATCACACGTTAATATGTCTTATATATACCCACACACTTTTCTATCCAAAACAATTCTATTGTTTGAAGGTATTTGTTGTTGTTTTTTTTGTTTGTTTTAATAATTACAATACTCTTTTCTGTTTATGTATTGCTATGTTTAAACACCAACAGTTTATACAGATTGTTAATTTAAAGAAATATTTTCAAATGCTTGTTATTGACTGAAAAAATGTAAGCACACAAATACACACACATGTATCAAATCACATCCTCATGAGAAATAGCTTTTTGTCTCTATTAACAGAGCTTGAGTCTTTGGCATAAACTGGGTGTGGGGGTGGAGGAGAGAGATCTCAGGTTTGTCAGTCAAACGAGACTGATTATTGAACTCATGACCAGCATGCATTTCACCCCTTTCTAAAGGTTTACTTCAAGCTTCAGAAGAACTAGTACATGAACATATTCCAGAACTTGGAATGACTTCACCAACTCCTGCTTGATAACTGTTTACAATAAAAAATTTGGCTTAAGTTTTTCTGTGTACAACACAATTGCTACCTTCAAGAGACTGCAATCCTTTTTTTCCCTTCAAGTTCCCTATAGAAACAAAGAAGTAGCACAACCTTTATGTTCACAACAGTGTTTCTTCTGTTTATCAGTAGTCTTTACATATTGCAGATCCCTATGGAAGGAAGAATCTTTCCCAGAACCAACCAGTGATCCTTAATATCTTCGGTGACACTGACAGTGGGATCAAATGCACTCTCACTAAGTTTGTAGATGACACCAAGCTGAGTGGTGCAGTCAACACAGCAGAGGAATTGAATGCCACCTATGGAGACCTAGACAGGCTCTAGCAGTGGACCCAGGTGACCTCATGAGGTTCAACAAAACCAAGGTCTTGGGCCTGGGTCACAGCAAGCCCCACTATCAATACAAGCTGGGGGAAGAAAGGATAGAGCACAGCCCTGCAAAAAAGGACTGGGGATACTGGTGGATGGCATGGTGGACATGATCCAACAACGTGCTCTTGTCCAGCAGCATGCAGCGATCCCAGAAAGCCTTAACGTATCATAGGCTGCATAAAAAGAAGGGTGGCCAGAAGGTCAAGGGAGGTGATTCTGCTGCTCCTTTACTCTGTGCTGATAAGACCTCATCTGGAATATTGCTTCCAGAGATCAAGTCCTCAGACATGGACGTGTTGGAGTGCATCCAGAGGAAGGCCACAAAAATGATCAAATGGATGAAAAACCTTCGTTAAGAGGACAAGCTGAGAAAGCTGTGATTGTTCAGCTGGGAGAAGGCTCCAGGGAGGCCATATAGCAGCCTTTAAGTACCCAGACTGGGACGTTAAGAAAGGAGACAGACTCTTTAGCAAGGCCTGTTGTGACAGTACAAGGGAAAATGGTTTCAAACTAGAAGAAAAGAGGTTTAAACTGGACATAAGAAAAAAAAAAAAAAACAAAAAAAAAACAAGAAAGCTTTTATGATAATGAGGGCACTGGAACAGGTTGCCTAGAGATGGTAGACATCTTGTTCCTGAAGACACTCAAGGTCAGTCTGGATGGGGTTTCGAGCAACCTGATCTATCTGTAAACGAGTTCATTGCAAAGAAGCTGGACTAGATGACCTTTAAAGGTCCCTAGGTCCCTTCTAACTCAAATGATTATATGATTCTAAGGTACTTATTTATCACTACACTCTCTTGACTTAATCAAAAAGTCATTTAAAACTCTTCAAGTAACGTGTGTACACTCCAATACTTCCTAAAGCTTTCCAACCCTACGAAATCTGACCATTAAGATGTGTATAAAGACATTTCTCCTGTGGAATCAGAATGTAAATAGCCTAATGCATCTCAAGAAACGCTCTAACTTACAAATCTGGATAAAGTGATAATTTTCTATATAGGAGAATATTCTTTCATTTCATAACCTGCAGCTGAATAGTAAGTAAAGGTCTCCTGTGGCACACCAAAAACTTCATTCAAAAAGCCTTGTTTCTAGCAAGAAGCCTTTTTATGTCAGAGAGACAATTCTTGCTAAGAATCATGCACTCCTTCCTAAATAGCTACATATAACCGTAAAAAGTACAAAATCAGAGGAGGTTACATGGAAGGAAAACTTCTAGCCATCTGCATTGTTCTACAATCAATAAACACATGTTGCTCCCCTTCTGCATCTTCCAGAAAGCATTACAAAAGCCATCATGAACTTTTTATATTTGCCCTTTGTATATTTTATCAAAATCTAGCATTGATACTGCTAGTTTTAAACATAGGATATGTTTAAACATAGGATACTGTCTGAGTAGAAAGGCACAAGCAAATCTTTAAATGCTACTTTCACGTTTTTCTTTATGCAGTTCCTCCCTATTTTCCTGTATGTCAGTGGCACAGTTCAGTTTGTCAATTTGCGCAAAAAATCTTTTCTGAAATAATATGATGTCAATTATTGTCCATTTCATTTACTACATTGCTTCAGATTTTTGGGTGGTTGACTGAATGGCATACCTTACATTACCCATATTTCAGCTACTTTAATAGGATTGAATCCTGTTTGTATTGTGAAGGTAAGCTGACGTGAATTCCAGAAAGAATTCCAACTATCACCAAGGTATCGTGCAGCAAGCAAAACACATAAAATAACACCGTAAACTGATAGTTTATTTTTACTCCATTTCATATCTATTATTTTCTGAATTAATACTGAATAAAATCACTAAGAAAGACACATTGTTGAGTGCATGCATACTTTACATGCAATATCTTCCAACTTGCTACTGTACAGGTAATCTCACTAACTTTTTCAGAAATATCTGAGGAGCCTGCTGCTTCCAAGTATGAGTAACTGTGCTGATTTTCAGAGGTAATGCAAGCACTAAATTGTGACTCTTTCATAACATTAGAGAAAGCTATTTATTTTTGTTTTAGATGACTGTATGTTCATGTTATAAAACCTGGCTACATAAGAACAACAACAAAATGAAGACTGGATTTTAAGGGGGAAGAACAGTTTCTGAAAGGCTCACAAACACTGTGATCTGAAAGGATCACAAACACTAACTTTGCAGTGACATACTGTTCATATTAGCATTAAAATCCCACAGCAGGTATTCTTTCAAAAAAGATAGCATGAAAGGTTGTGGTTCTCTGATATGATTACTGTTTTAATAAAATACTGCCTAGTTTCCAAGTCTATCCTCGTAACTGCTCTGATAATTTTTCATACATTGATATGGAGTCAAAATTAGTTGGTACTGGACAATATAAAGAATCTGACAGAGAACTTAACTAAAATATAATTAATTTCCTCATCTAAGAGAATGACCTTCATAATTCACTTCAGGCTTCACCTCCAGAGTGTCATGGCTCATTTCCTCATTATCAGAATTAGATTTTAAAACACTCCTGTCCTCCATAAAGTTCATTTTCCCTCTGATTGTGTATATATAGAAGAGTATGCTTAAAATAGTTTGCATCACACAAATAGCCAAATGTCTCTGACACAAAACAGAATACAGCCTGTTCTCCAAGAGCTATCAAAAGATAGAAGAAAATGAAGAAAAAGAAGAGAAAGGAGGGCTTTAAGGGGAGACTAATTGTACAATTAATTAACTAAATTAATTACATTGGCTTTTAGATCAACACAAATAAAGACGTACAGATTAAATAATTATCTGCATGCAGCTAGGTACATATTTCTACCTGAACTGTCAGAGGAAATAAATATTCTGACTTTTACTTAACTCAGAGAACTTGGTAAAAGCAACAGGAAAAAGGAGATTACTTTCACAAAGCAGAAAATAACTGAATACAGCTCAGCGGTTGCCACCATACACTGCTAGGCCTGTCTGCAAACATGCATTTCTGGTTGGACAGTGATGATTGACTGCTCAAGTGATTTTGGTGGACAGCACTTCACGAAAAGACAAGGAGGAAATCTGGATAGGGTGTCCATTACTTATATATGGAGATTGTTTTAAGGGGGCACTAATAGCCTACGGTGGAAGTTAAGTAATTGGCATCTGGGAAGATGAAGCACCTCTCATTTGCTTTGTTTCTATACTTCTATTTGTTGAAATACCCCAAACACCTTCAGGCACAGTGGCTTTAAACATTTAAATGTGCTACAAATATTATTTAATCACATCACAATTTGTATAGCTCTCTTAAAAGTGAACTACTAGCATCATGTCAGAATACATTAACATGGCAGACTGAAGCACAATTTTTATCATATGAAAACATACACTGAGCACTTGTGAACTTCAAGTGGAAATACACATACTGCAAAACCAAAAATGATTCAAACTTGATTTAAATAGTGAGTATCAGAATATCAGCCTATCTAGCTACTCCTATGGTAACATGAGAAAATTCTCTCTGCACTCCAGTATCAAAGGCAGTCTTTTATCAAAGACAGTTATTTATTCATTTATTTGATTCACCTTTTTCAAAAAAGGTTAATAATCTGCCTCATAGATACATGTTTTTAAAGTAGAAGTCTGGAGAGGAAGTTCTTACATGCCTATTTAAATTGCTGTCTGTCATTTGAAAGGGGAAGCTCTCTGATAGAAAGTTCAAAATCTACCTTAAAAATTAATGTTGAGCCAAACTTTGGCAACTAGCAACAGCCAATGTCATCATCTTTGGGGAATCACTCTTCCTGTTTTAAAGTCAAGAGAAAGCAGGAAAAAAGGAGACTGCAAAAAGGTAATGGGGTAGGCAAAATGAGCTCCTAAATGCTAGTCCTTGTTTTGTTGCATGGTCTTCAGAAATACCTCTAGCTATATTGATCAGTCTGAATGCTGTAATGTGGCTGAGTTTAACAGTGGGAAGCAGCTGGGCATCCTGGTCATCTGAACCAAACTGGTTTCCGTGGAAACACCAGTATTGCTTGTTTAAACCACAACAAATACATACAGCCATCATAAACATTGTGTTTAGTGAATTAGATATTCTGTAAGACAAATTGAATAACAATAACTACAGATGTCAGAAATGTGCCCTAATTTTGGTTTAAACTTGATTTCTATCTAAAAAGTTTCAGATTTGCCATCTATGAATGCAAAGGACTGCTGAGGTTTGCACCTCTTTCCTGAAAACTTGGTTACCACATTGCATAAGCTACTCTGGAAATCCATTATTGATGGAATTAATGATTCTATTTACTTACGTTTGTTTACATTTATTTGGATTTGGGTGGGGGAAGGGGGGGAAGGAAGGGGGTATCTATCTCCACGGCCAGCACAACTTCCAACTGCCAGAATTAGCTTTCAGCCTAAAAGCAAGAACAATGGAATTTGTATTGCAATTAAAGAAAATATTACTACTGCAAGAATTCAGAATTAGGAAATTCTGGAGCCCCAAATTCAAAGTCTGTAAAGCTGTAGAAGTCACACAATTACTCTAAGTGCTGAAGCAGTATGATGCCTTACTCAAAATAAATCTGATCCTCTTTTACAGTTTGCAGTATGCTCTTGGTAAATTACCTCCAGGCAAAGGAAGGTCACAATAGCTTTGAAAGTGTTGCTGAAGATGTGTTAAAAACGTGTCCTGCTCCTCCTAAGTCTCTATAACATGTCCCTTTCTAGCTCAATCAGGGCTCCCTCTTCCCTTCTCCCTGGTCTCCAATGCAACCCGTCTTCCAACCACCACGATTTTATCCTAAGAGTTGTAAAACCTGCTATTTTCTTAAGCTGCCAACACTTGGAGTCCCTGTGGCATATTTCCATAAACTGGAGATCTGACTGATTTTGCAACACTAGGAGGACTAACATGAGAGCAAAGGCTGTTGAAGAGAGTACCATCACTTTGGAACTAGGCAGTGCCATCACTGCTACTACGCAGTACAAATGCATAGGAGGTAGGAAATTCAAGAGAATTATGCCATATTTTTTGAAGTACTGAAGTAATGATGATAGATGCAATTTGCAATTGCCAGCATTTCCAATAGTTCCTGATTTACAATGGAATTTTATATTGCCACTGTAATGCTTTTACTCCTATTTTCACTAAACATTTTAGAGTTCAAACTCTAGCTGAAAATGATTTTTCCCCTTCACTCTTCATAGTATTATTTTACATCAAAATCCATTTTATTGGGAAGAAAGTGAGCCTGAAATAAAATGGAAGGTCAATGAGAAAGTGCAAAGCTGCAAAGGTTTAATCTCAAGCTGAACATGTATTGGTTAATAAACAGCACTATAAAGAGTAAGGAATGTGAAGAAAGAAGTGACACAAAGTGACAGAAAATTTAGCAGTCCGTGACATCTGAGAATTTACACAGGTTTCTGTAGCTATCAAAAAAACAAGAACAACAACAAAAAGCCACCAGGAAAGAACAATCTTATTACATTCACCTAGTCGCAAAGGCCAGAGCAGATGTATCCATAAGGCTGTAATTTCTGACCATAAAACTTTGCTTGAATAAAATCCTGTGTGTGACCTTCATACATATTGCTGCCCTAAAAACCTGTTATTCTACAGCTGAACACCATTTAGTTATGACTCACTGCCTTATTTACTGCACTGATCTCAATAAGCTTTCAAAAGCCATTACGAAGGCTTGAGTTGGTGTCTGTAAGCGTACTCTGGTGACTAACCTGAATGACAAAAAGGTTCACTTAAAAAAAAAGTAAAACCTATACGTGATTCCAATAGGAAAACTTGTCAAACAAACTGGACTTCAAACAGCATCAGCAAAATCTGTCATTTGTTTTATGTTGCCTATAGAAGGTTGCATTGGATCATTATAGAGACCATTTGATATAGGTAAAACAATATATTGTCAAGAAAAGTAAAACAAGCAGGAAAAACAGCAGAATAAAAATTTTCAGTACCAAACACAAACAAAAGGCAATGGTCATGAGGTTTAAAAACTGGCAATGGATCTCTGAGGACCTTGCATACGTGCTTGCATGTGGGTTTTGTCAAACTCCCAACAGCCCTCAAAAGGCTGTGGATGCCTCTAGCACTGCATTCATGTCACAACTCTTATGTACACATTGGAATGGCAGCATAGGGACTGTAGGAACTGTACTGTCCAAGAAGGCATATCAGCACGAGACAAAGTGTTAGCACTGGTTCAAGCTACCAAAGACCCTTCTTGTCCTTTGTGAAATTTGAGTACCTTCATTACAAAAAATACTTTACCCTCCAGAAATGAATAGACCAGTATTGCAGAAATATGACTGGAAAACAGAAGACAAGGGAGACAAAAGAGTCATTTGCAGTGGATTGAAACCCAGTGATATATCCAGCAAAGTAACTCAGCTGAGAATCCCTACAAAACTGCATATTTCACATGAGCCTTTCAGTAGCCATATGATAATATTATTAATGACAAGTTAAGAACTGCAGGTAGCAGCAGGCCTTGAATCATAACACTTAGGCTTCAACTATTAGTGTACAGAAGTAAGCACAAGAGTAATAAAAATAAGATTTATGAAAAAGCAGTGATTTTCTGACAAATGAGAGATGTATTTATTTTTACAAAAATTCCATGTAAAAGCTAAAAAGTGAACAGCAAAACAACAACCCAGTTTATTAAAAAGAAATATATAACCATATCACTTTCCAAAAATAATTCCAGTTTAAGTAAATTGTAGAATGCTTATCCCACTCCTGTTTAAATGCTGCTGTAAATTCAAGTCTTACAAGAAGGGAAGTCTATAGTATTATATATTTTATGGCTGCCACTAGTATGGATCGTAATTCCCTGTTTCATAGTGCTTACTGTATTAACTTGGTGTCATGCAATAACTAGCTATCACTACTTCCCCCAAATGCACAGAGAAAACAGTAGATCCTGCTTTCCCTTCATAGCACCCAACATTGGCAAAACATAAAAAAGGTAGACAATATTCTTCCTTTCTTGCTCATGCCAGCACACTAACATTTTGAGACCTTCCCTGAAAAAAGTACATTATAAATGTTGTGAACTGTTTTGTAGTGAAGAAAAAAAAAATGAGGAAAGAAAATGCTGTGCAACATCCATAGGTACATATACATTTCACCATCTAGATGGTAGCTACCCTGTTCTGGACTAGGGTATGCCATCTACTTGCCTCTTGGCCACATTCCTCAGCAAACCCATGCTCATCCTGCTGCAGCTCCACATGATGGCCAGGCAACTCACTGATCCTCAACCTGACTGCTCTGGTCTTACTTCCCCCCACACAGTAGTCCTCTCTGGATGCATCCTGATGAAGTGTCAATACTGCCCTATAATGCTAACATGTCAGCATAAGTCACACTATAAAAATCGCACACAACTCACTCATCATTGCTCCTTTCTGACACAGCATAAACCAAAGGGAGGAAAAATTCCCTAACTTAAAGAAAATCAATTTCATCTCCTATGTCTGTGCTCTATTACATGTCTATAAATCATCCCTGAGGGCACATCAAGTAATATTATGGGGCATGTCATTCACTGCTCTTCTGGGATAAAACCAGTCAGCTTTGCCATATAGTTTTATCGGTCCAATCAGAACTATTAATGAGATGCCCTGAGGTACAATCAGAAGACATTTCAGGGCACCATAATAATTTATACAAACAGATTCATTGAGAACAGTAAGTACTGTGCTCCAGCCAGTCCCATCAAATTAATTATCTTTACATCCAAGAGTCAATACAAATTATCTGAGTGCTTCTGTTTACTTTGTTCGGAAGTCCCTTGCTAATGTTGCTAATAAAATTTAATAAAAGACAGAAATAAAACATGCGGTCCACAAGTGGATCATTATTAAAAATACATTTGTAAATATCTTCTCTGCAAATTAAGTCTCATTTTATCATTTCTTTACTCATGACATCCTGGTTTTTGAAAATCAAAATCTGAGCCAAGTTCATTAGAACTTTCCCTAGTCACTAGAAATGGTATATTTTAGACAATTTTAGGTGAATTGTAAGTTTTTGGCCTTTAATGATTTATATGATCATTTTGCCAAAAAATCTTTTTTAGTTTCAGAATGTTCTTTGTCGTTTCAACAAGATAATAAACAAATTCAAAGACACAAAAATAGTTATTATGAGTTCGAATAAAGCAAATTTCGGTCAGTTTACCACAATTTAATTTTTGTACACTAGGCTGTATTAGTTAGAAAAGTACACAATACCATCTGCTGATAGCAGCATTTCAGTATTGTTGTGCTGCTGAAGGAAAAGATACAAGTTTATACCAGGAAACTTTGCCTCATTCTGTTACTTTTTACACACTGAATACGTAAGTCTGAGCATTTAGGTGTTTATGGTATTGCTAAGCATACTACTACTCATATAAGACCTGTGCCTTTTAGCTTACAGACTGGTCTCATTCTCTCTGCTCTTCTCACCCCACAACCGCCACCAAGGGTATAAGGTATGACATATGTGGTAATATTACAGAAATGCTCTACCCTTCTATTAATGTTCGTAAGAACTCCATTAAGAACAGGATACAGGTGATATAAGGATGAGGAAAAAAGGGAGAAGGAAGAAACCTGAAGTAATTGAAACACTACTGCACAATTTATGTTTATATTCAATTTCAACTAAAAGCAAATATTAACTGTAAAAAAAAACAGACTGATAAACAAATTTCCACAGATAAATGCACACCAAAGATGAAACTGCTGTTCTTCAGTAAAACTGTACAAGGCTTTGCTGGCCATGTAGCTGTATTCAACCATGCACTGACAAAAAAGCAGTTTTTATTACCAGACACTTTTTTGAACTCATCAATATCACAAAAACCTCTTCCTCTTGACATGCAATATTCAAACTTTTATCAAATCAACTCCATTCATATTTCAGGTACTGACTATATTATTTTAAAAATGACAAACGTAGTTGTTGTGCAAAAAAAACGAGTAATTAAATATTTAAGTATAAGGTCATCAACACATTTGACATGCTTTAATTTTCTAGCCAATCCTTTTTCTTTTAAGTAAGAATTAAATATTTTTCTTAAAACTCAGTTCTATAAAATAATTAGCAACTCCTTGGTCTCACTGATATAGTAAATCATTAAGTATCAGCATTAATTGGTGTTAATCAAAAAGCATCACTTAATATTATTTACCCTGGACCAACTGAAAAAAAGCTTAAATACTAACAATAAAGAAAGTGTCTAAAAAGATTGATCTCACTTTGCCATTTCCCTGCCCTCCTGATTCTACACCTAATAGATTTTATGTCTATCTTTTTAGATCAAAATAGATTGACGTGATCCAGATTGAATCTGGAGCCTTAAAAAACCCATATTGTAATGTTTCTTGCTATACTCATTTATCCACTGCATGCACAATTTCAACTATACCAAAAATTCCTAAAATTTCATAAACTAAGTATTCTATTGACAGAAAAAAATATAAGTATTGGGTACCCTTCTATTAACACCACATTGTCAAAAGCCCATTGAAGCTATTTAAATTCTAACTTCTCAGGTACTGCAGCACCTGTTTGAAAATCAGCTACATAAATCTTACATTCTCTGTGAATTGACAGTCTAAAGTGGTCAATAACAATTTAGAAATCCATCAAGATTTTTTTTCTTTTTAACTCAAGTTTAATAATATACCTACAATAAACATATGCTCTACAACTCAGGAAGAGATTATATTTGCTAGAATGTCAAAGACATACAAACACTTAGGAATTCAAATCCACACATCTAACAACTTTGTATAGCTGTCTTTCCAGACATTTGCTCAGTCACACCAGCTCAGAGGTATTTCAAATATTGAATAGTGCTATCATCTTACTGCTACCACAAGAGCCCAAAGCAGCGTCCTCCTCTCCTGTGGCAGTAATTGGGAAACTGAAAAGGACTGAATGAGTACAAAATCATGTTGGACACGGGTGACTCTCTGAGCAATCAGGTTATCTCTAATCCCTCCTATAAAACAGGTAACTTTTTCAAGTGAATTTGCTACGAAGTTAGACACATAGCAACCTATATATATCCAACTAAGTAAGCTGGTATCCTCATGAAATGAAACTAATAGTACGTTATGACCTCTTACTACTATCTCTTTGACAGCAACTTCAAAATAGCCTGAAAAAGAGTGAAGATGTAGACTAACTGATGTACCATTTTTCAATAGCCTTTACAGCAGAACAGATGTAAACTGAAGTTTACAGCCTTCAGTCACTAGACCAGCACAAACCATAAATTCAAAACCAAAGGCAGCATTTGATATTCCATGGAAGAAAGAAGCCAAAAAAAGTTGCATCCTACCTTCTTGAACTGCCTGAAATGGATTGTTGCCATCCACAAATGTCACTGAACACGTGATTTTCTCTGTTTGTAAGATTTCATCATTCTGGTTGAGATCAGCAACTGCCATTCGAAAAACCTCCTCATCTTTTTTAGCAGATTCATCAAAAATCGCCCCTGAGAAATAAAGAAAAAGAAAAAAATAAAATAAAAAAATGAGGTTGAACATTTCACTTACATTTCAAAGTATTAATCATAACCACTCAAGTCATATTTTATGCTGTAACCTCACCCCTTCGCTCACTCCTGATGAGCAGTTATCAAAACACAGAACCCAGAAGCTACATAAAATACAGAGACTTTCTGCATTCTAACGTAATTTAGGGCAGAAATTGAAGAGAAGCCTTTACTCCAGCTAGAAATAGTGGGGATCTTTATTTAGACAAAATAAATCATCTGTAGAGAAATACGGCCTAGAAATGAGAACTAATTACCTTTCCAAAAGTGAGGTTTAATACACAGAATAAACAAAATGGGCTAAGTTATCAGTTGCACATTATATTTAGTGATCATTAAAAGAAAAATAAAAAAGAAATGAAGTTCAAATGAGGCAAGAATAAGTCTAAAATTGTAGCAGCACTGGGAACATGAGTTAGAACTTACAGCAGCAATCAATAGATAGTTTATCAGCTGCTGACCTATTTCAGATCTAATTCCTATCAGATTTCTAAAAGAACCACTCCAGCTAACCATCTGTCAGTAAATTAAGTTGAATTGGTTAATTAAAGTTATTCCTCCCTACATGAATATGACAGAAAGTGACTGTTCTGCCTCATCCCCAAAACCTTCAAGCGGAGCATCCTAAATAGGAAATCATTAAATACAGGAGGATTTGGCGGCATAAAGGCTTCCAAAGCTTGCACAGCCAATTCTTCACATATTTAAAAAAATAAATAAAAATAAAAATACCACCCAGGCTAGAGGATGCCATTTTTCACTTTCTTTAATCTCTGTTACTTTTAGCATCAGTAAGTTTCTATTGTTTTACATTTATTACTTATATTAACTATTTAAGCAGAGATGGCTCAAATCATAGTATGACAGTCCTATGAAGAATGTTTTATTGTTTAAAGCCTCAAATCGGGTCTGTGAAGTATTCAAGCACCTCTAAGTCTTTCAATTCTGTAGACTAAAGAGACTGAAAGCACACTTCAAAAACAAACATTTGAACATTTTATCTACTTTTTTTTTTTTTTTTTGAAATTTCTTAACTTATCAGGCCTATTTATTCTTTAGCACCCACTGTCAATGCAAAACTGAACTAAGACAGTGTATGCGATGAGACGGCCAAAGGGTACATATAATACTGATTACTGATGATCTCAAGAAAAAAAATCTGCAGCGGTGTGGGACAAGATTGATTTACAGGCAATGGCTACTTCAAGAGAATTTAATTTCATATGCATTATTTATCATATTTTTTCCACTGACCTCCAACACTCATCTCCCTGCCAGCACCACTCATTCTGCACATGAGCAGCTCTTCATACAGTCTGACCGCTTTGACTCAAACATTTTCCTCCTGAAGCTGCTGCCATCTGGAACAGCTGTTCTCTACCTCTCCACCTCATTCACCTGTCATCTCTGTGCAAATCTCAGTAGAAAAGATTCATTTTCTCCCTTTATTCTATTTCTTTTTTTTTTTTTCTTTTTTTAAATTTAGCTCCATAAAGCAAAGCCTCACAGCTGAGAAAACACTTAGTATGCAAGATGCCACAATCTATAGCTTCTCCAAGAAGATGATTTTTGTATCCAAGTAAAATTTAAAGGTACAGGAGATCTACCTATTGAAATATCCTAGAACATATTTCTGCTTCTAGTTTCAGAAAAGAGTGCTTGTTTTTTTTTTAACCAAAATTACTTGTGCTTGTATGTTTTGTTTTGATGGTTTTTTTTGTGTGTGCTTGTTTTCCATAGGTACGTTGGAGGGCTGTTTTCATGTTTTTTTTCTTGTTGGTTTTTTTGCTTGTTTTTGTAAAGGGAGTGGAGCATATACCAATGCTGACAATTACTACATAATGTAGTCATGTTTATTGCTAATAAACATTAAAAGGAACTATTTTACATGGTTAATAAGTAATTAATTCCACAACAAATGCCACATGCACGTATTGAATGCACATAGGGCAGTTGTTGACTCCACTGCAAACACCATGGCAAAACCCTTTCCAGCTAACTCTGTAGAGAACAGCTTCTTATTCTACAGCTGAGAAATGTCGCCTTAGGCCTGGCTTTGTCTCCACAAACCAGGTAACTTACTGAGCAGTGGATACAGAGAAATCCAAGTTATCTAGAGTTTCTTCTGCAAGAGCCATCACAAAAATCCCTCTCAGCATCATAGCCCTGCCCACTGGTTAGCAGAGAACTGCTCCCAAAACAGTGCTTTCACCAGTGCTGCAGCAAGTTTCTCAGAATCATAATCCCTTTCAGACATGGCTGCCCCTGATAAACTATGCTTTTTCTCTCATTTCTCAGCCTGAAGAGCATCCTACCTCTAATAGCATCTGAACACACATAAAGCATAGGGTTTGATTAAACTCCAGGCAGCATTCGCAAATTATATTCTTCATCGTTACAGTGCAACTGTTCCAGTTTTGCTCTGCCTATTGTAAGCAACATTTATGGCTCCATTTACCAGACACTACCTAAACAACACCGCATCTGACATATTAAAACAGCTACATTACAGAAGTGAGACATTACACATGTGTTAGTGTATATCTTCATAGGTAAAACAAATATATCTAAAAGGATTGTAAAAAAGTATGACAATAACTTCTGCTTGAGCAACCTAGCCCACATTCCTTCAGAAATTAAGGTTTTACCCATCAGAGGATCTAATTTAATTACACAAAAATCCTTTTGAGATATACTAAAGACAACACTGTTCCTTTCAGGAGATGTCAGTGCACAGCACCACATGTATTCGGCTTCAACTGTTGAGAACAAATTTTCTCATAATTGGTTCTCCAAGCTTGTTTAATTTTTCCTCTCAAATAAAGCTAGAACACACAAAGCAGCATCTGAAGCTTTTTCAGATTGTTCCTGTTCTTATAAATACGCTTGTAGATCCAAATGTTTCTTTCAAGTGTTTGTCTACACAGCAATCAATATTATGCAATTTGTTAATTGTTGTTAGTTTTCCAAAATAAAACTAATTTGAATGAAAACATACAGACATTTTTGGTTTGCACAAACATTGCTGAAATATTTTCAATTTCCTGTGGCTTCAGGAGTTCTACTACGGTTAAGAGAAGAGAGCTTTCTGATATGAATTGGGTCTCTCAGAGTTTTTCTAGACAGCACTAACTGCAGCCCTAAACTTCTTTGCTTGGTGAGGCTCAACATCATGCTGAGGTTTGGAACCTTACTCTTTCTAATACATCTTTTTAGCCACCTCAAACAAAATTAAAGGAACTGAAGTATATCACACTTCAAAATGACTTTTACATGTTTTCTGCTTTCCTCACATAAAGCTCCAAAATAACAAAACTGGAATGACCACAGGCTTGTTTAACTTGTGTTCCCAAAATGAACCCTTTCAGCTATGGGGGGGAAAGAGGGGGAGGGGGAATGTTTCAGGAAGTAACCAACAGCTGAAGAAATGTAGCAAAATTATTCCTCCAGATACTATGTGAAAATTGGTCTGTAGAACACCATATAAAAGTACAATTTGGCAAAGGAAATAGTCTACAAAATGATACAAAATTAGATGCTGTTCCCTTTTCTACCCCTCATTGTGTACCTCAACTAAAATAGTTCTCATACTAAACACGTCATTTCTAACTATACTCGAGGAGTATTCCCGTGCTTGCATCAGGAGCCAACACATTGACACAGCAATTATTTAACACCGGTTTCCTCCCAACCCTGATTAATTAGCATGTCGTTACTTTCAGCTTTATTTCAGAATCTGGATGAGGACAGCACAAACGTAATTCTCTAGCAGCTTTTAAAAATAAAAAACCTCAGCACATCAATAATGTCCCATAGCTCAGTAGAAAATTCTTAGTGTTTAACCATCTCACTCACACCCTACAACATCACCAGAAATCTGTCAATTGCAATAAACCTAGATGAAATCATGCACATATTTTCTATGTTCACTAAGTACTAATGACATTGTTAGGAAAGCATTCCAAAGATCATTTGTCCTACTGACCTCAATGTACAAAAATATAATCTAACTTACATATATTGGTCATTTCTTGAGAAATTTCCTTAGCCTACTAGAAACAGCTCAGGAAACACAAAAATGAGACAGTCATCATGGCTGTAAAGAGATTTAAACTATGTCCCTGCTTCCATTGGCTAAGAAAAGAGGAAGTTAACTTCTTGCAGTTCTTTCAAGTATCATCCATATATCTTATCTATGAAGATATGACATTAATCTCACAAAATTAAATACTTCATTTCAAAGATAAGGGGGAGTATATGGATTAAATGCCACTATAAAGTGAAGCCAGAGTTCATTTTCAGCATGTAAGCTTAATCTTCACCTTTTAATGTTACCCACACACACCTCATTAGCAAAAGCTACGTGATTGCTACATTGTAAGACTGGGATAGGAAAAAAGAGCCCTTCTTCATCAGAAGAATGCAGATTCTTCTGTGTTTATCGGAGAACTTCTGATAAACCTCTGATATTCCTCTTCTCTCTCACTTTCTTTTCCTCTCCTATTAGAGTCTACTCCAGTTTTGGAATTATTAAGGTTCCTTGACAAGTTGACAAATAAAATCAAGCTTTTTATGTTACAAGCTTTTCTGAATTAATTTACATATAGTGAGAGACAATGCTTCAGGTATTGTACATCACACCTACTAATTACAAAGCAATAAAGGCTTTCTAGAAAAGCAGAAACAGAAGCTTGAGGGTATAGAATTCACTGTCTTGTCCTTGTCTCTTACAAAACTTAGTTTTAACATGATTAGCAGCAATCAATTCATTTGGCTACAGTAGGTGCTGGAGTTCTGTTGTGTTCTCAGGAAATTTTGAGATTTATTGCTCTCACAGTTTGCAATGATTAAGCACACTGGACTTTTTTTTTTTTTCCTCATCTAATTCTATTGCCGTGGATACACATAAGTGTCACTGGGAATTATGTTCACATTTGGAAATAACAGATTCTAAGATCTTCTCCTCCTTATTTACACTGTCTGTCGGACACATATGCACAAGCACAAACACATTCCAATCACTGTTGATTTATTTTGAGCTCATCCTGACAGACATTCCTAATTGTTCTCAAGTTCCAAGCCACCATTTAACACTTAAGTTTAATACAAATGATGCCATTTGTCAAATTCTTCTGCTGAATCTCCTTAATCTTATAAAACAAACAAACAAAAACCAGCTGTCATTTGCTAGCCTCTTTCTAGGAAAGATTCTTCTTGTCTCGAGCAGAGAGTAAGACAAAACAATGCAGTCCTGCTAGAAATGCATTCCATAGAATCACAGAATATCCTGAGCTGGAAGGATCATGAAGTCTCACTCCCACCTCCACCCAGGACCATCCAAGATCCAAATCCTATATCTGAGAGCACTGTCCAAATGCTCTTTGGACTCTGGCAGCCCAAGGCCATGACCCAGAGAGCCTATTCCATGTTCGCCACCCTCTGGTGAAGAACGTTTTCCTAACACCCACCCTGTCACAGCTCCATGTCATTCCCTCAGGTCCCGTTGCTGTCACCAGAGAGCAGAACTCAGTGCTGCTCCTCCACTTCCAGCAAGGAGCTGTAGGCCACCATGAGCCCTCCCATCATCCTCCTCTGCCATGGACTGAGCAAAGCAAGAGGCCTCAGCTGTTCCTCATATCTCTTGCCCTCCAGACCTTTCACCATCTGTATACTCTAATAGTTTTGTCATCTACACAATAAATAACCTAAGGTATTTTTTAAAAGTGACTCTGAAAAATCTCCTGGTAAATAATAAAATCTCTTCTCACATGCTCTACATTGTCATTAAATGAACCACCCCCTGTAGAAAATGAATGTATACAACTACTATGTCAAAAGATGTAACAATCAGCATATGCCTTACATTTGTTTATAGTTTTATCTAACTCGTGGCACATATTGCAGAGCTACAACAATTTTCTTCCTGCAAATCCAAAAATATTGCACAAATGTCAGTTATGTTGTTGGAGAATGATGTCTACCAGTGTAGTTGAAGCAGGTCATGATATCGCTATAAACAATATGTACTATATACTGATTACCTCTCACCAAATAAGAATGAGGTTATCTCCATACTGCTCCACTATAAACATGATGTGGTAATTAACTACAGAGATAGAATTTTCACATTCATTATGCAATAAATGATCTGATAATAATGAGAAGATTTTCATGTTTTCTATCTTACCCATAAATATCAAGTTGGGGTCTAGCTGTGAAAAGCATCTGGTTTGGTGGTTTGGTAGACATTGCTGTCACATTATTAATTTCCCATGCAGAAACTTGGGGCGGTAATAATAAATCTGCTGAATAGTATCTGCATTTTTCAAAGAAATATTTAAAATATGCTTTATAATGTACATTCAGAGTTTGCTTATATGTTGTTTTAGAACCAAAGCAAATACTGATTCAACAAACTATTTAATCATCTTCATTAGCCCATACTTGTGATTGCTAGAACACCTCCTAAAGCAATGTCAGTGCAGATAAATACATCATAAAACCCGTGAACAGCTGTTAAGCATTTGTCATTGTTTACTACCTTCTGCAACTACATCAAACTTTGCTTTGGTAATTTTTGAAAGATTAACCAAATGATGCAAACTACTATTTAGAGATGGAGAGAAAACCACTGTCAAACCCTTTCTGTAGGTCATGAAGCAGCTGCTGAAATTTACTCTACTAGCAGCTGAACTTAGATGAGAATAAGACTACGAGTGTGCTATAGGTGTTAATAAGGTATAGACATACACCTACACACACACATACACAAAAGTGCAAAGGCTATAATGCAAGATGTTTTTGTTTGTTTGTTTTTCCCTTCCTATTTCTGTTCAAAATTTACTCAAGTATTTTTTTCTAAATAGCTTAGTAATTTCATGCGGTGGAGCACTCTGGCCTGAAATACTGAAATACAGGTATTGACATTGAATATTGCCATTGGAAGAATATTACAGGAATAAAAGGTTCTTTTTTTGAGTACCACACTGTATAAATCCAGGCTTTATGTTGTAGATTTCATTATAAAAAAATAATGATAAAGAGGTGCTGAGTCAGCATATCACTGAAAAGTACAGACAGATAACTTCAAAATATATTGCTTCTAAAAATCTATCTGATCCTACATGAAGTGCCATGAATACCATGGTCAAGAATGAGATGACAACAGAGGGAAAAGCTGCAGGGAAAAATGGGTTTATATGCTCTTCTAAAAATGCAAAAGCTGACTCTGAAATTAATCCCTTCCTTAAACAGCTTTTCTTTTCTTTAGAGGTTTTTATTCTGCTAGAATGGAGGCATTCAACAAATCTACACACAAACACGCTCTTTGAATGAAAATGGGAGAAACCAAATAATCTAGGCTCAGTCATCTAGCCCTATGTTCTTGTTAAGGCAAGGTACTCCAGAAGAATGTCATTTAAATTTCAGTTGAAAATTAACATACATTACTGCTTTTACTCTTATGTTACACAAATGTTAGCAAATCCAGGGTCAATCAGATTCTAGTTTCAACACAAATGTCCTAAGAAACACTTTCCAATAAAAAGAAAAACCTTCCAAAAAGGGTACATATAACCATGTCTCTAACACGTTTCCCACATGCTTCTCAGACTAAGAGAACTAATGATACTCTACTTAATTCTAATGCTTGTACTCTAATTTTGTTAGCAGGACAACACAACTTCCTCTAAAACTTGCAATCTAAACATTTAGGGCTCAAAGTGACCTCATAATCACAGATGTTGTAAACTTAAGCTGCATTCCTTTTTTTTTTTTTATAGTGACATATCTTTTTAGATAGATAAATAGATCTTACGCACTTTAGAGAAGACTTTCTACTTTTCCAATTCATAACTTCCGAGAATGTCTAATAAATAAATTAAATATAGCCTTGCAGAATATAAATCACAGATAAAATGAGTTAGACTTACTTTAAGATTTTCATCCAATAAATTCTGATAAAATTTGCTCATATTTTTTGAAAAAAAAGGAAGCAGAAATGAAAACAGAATGAATTTCAAACTAAATAAGAGTCCCAAACATGACTGAAAAGATCAGTCTTAAATTCCTTCAATTCTCAGCCGCACTTGAACTTCCTGCTTTGTTTTTATTAACACTACAGTTCTGCAGTAACATAAAACTCTTTGAAAATTATGACACTATCATACGTCTATGAATTTACATTTTCCAAAGCTTCACTGCAAGTCAAATAAGTGCATTCAAGTTCTGTTAAAAGAGTTTCCAAGGAGCATCAGGTAAGAAGTCAATTAAAAGTACATAACATCATAATTCCTGATTTTAAGATGAATTCATCTATTTCTTACATTAGTTGCAATTAGTTTTGTTGTCTTAGAAGGCAAAGTTTCAAAGCAAGAATGAGAGCTGCTGGGCTACTTTCACACAGCATGGGATGTGCCAGGCACCACTGTCAGTCCAAATACTCCCTACCCTTTTTCCCACTTTTTTGGGAGACTTCCTAACATGGTGCTACACAACAGGATATTAGCAAATCCAAGGCTGAAAAATGCCTCAAGCAGCAATATATTTTCCTGAAAAGTGTGTATTTCAAAAGAAAAAATTTAAAATTCAGGTCTGTAGAATTGCAATAATTTTGTCCTATGTTCTAATGTACATGAGTAGGAATTAACATGAACTTGCTGCTCTAACATGTAGTAAAATAACCACAGAAAAAATAAATGAAGCATGCTGTCCATCTCCAAGTCCACAGTTGCTATGAACTCAAATTGCCTGCAATTTACAAATATTTTTGAGAAATCAACTTGACATTTAAATCACTGAAGAAATGATTTTGGTTTCAGATACTCCCTAAAAGAGTAATACAAGTAATTATATCCCTATTTTATAGTTTAAAGAATATTAAGAAGATATGCGGTAACTTGCACAGACACTCAAAGTAATTATTCACCTGTTAAAATTAGAAGAAGGTACAGTAGTGCTGATTGCTTATTCAAAGAATCTTATGTTTCATCTACAGCTTAACTATTATAACCTGGAACAATGATGCTAAAAAAAGTGTTATGTTATTATTATAGATCCTATCTTCTATGGAAATTTCATAGGAGAAGATGATGGGGGGAGGACATGAAGTGTCTATAATCTGAAAGTGATGAAATAATCTGTGTACTGTCTTGAAAATATTTCAATCTTAAAGAAATAATTAAAACTGTACTTACACTATGATAATTAAACACATTGAACGTACTGCAAATTGGACAATAATGCAGGCTGGAAAGCAGCTAAAGAAAATAAAAGTGTACAGGATGAAACAAGAAAGATCTTATGAGGTCAACCATAGACAAACATTTATTGTAAAGACCGGAAAATAAATAAATAATTTTAAAAACAAATAAATAAAAGTAACACACCAGAAATGACATTCACAGAAGGACAAAATCTTTTTTACTGTTATATGTTCTCTGCTGATCAATTCAAGGTTGTAAATGAGGAAGCTGTACTTTTGCAGCTGCTAGTTGCAGCCAGAAGAATGTTTTAGAAATTTTTCCTCTTAATTAAAAAGCTGATAAAAAGTCATGCAACACTTCCGTCACACAGAACAAATCATAAAAATAGATTTTCTTTTTAGCAAAGCACTAATATATCCTAAAACATTTCCTGCTAACATACTCAGAGGTAGCCCAAGGTTTTGGGTTGAGTCAGCAGAAAAAAGTGCCTGTAAACAACGCGCATTTTATTTTCTGTCACATTTGATTACTACCCAAGTGATGAATGCACAGAGAAACCTGTGCAAGAAGCATAACCTTCACACTATTTTTTTCTGTAGTGGCTTTCAGTATTTGCCACTCTCCCAACTAACTAAAGAAAATATCTTCCTTACATACTGCTTCTGAAACTATGATAAAACAATCCCAGCAATCTCTCTATATAGGAAATATGAACAACAAATAAACTGGGAAACGATTTAACAAAGCACAAGGAGATGTGCTATTTTCAATATCACAGTATGAATTCTTCCCTCCTATGCACTTAAACGACTTCAACAGATACATTTGCTGCAGTTTCTAGTCAGTTATGTGTTAATAGAGCCTTTCTGTGGTTTGGAAAAGAGCAAATCTCACTCAGTGTTGCTTGAAAGCTTTTCATGTGATGAGATAATAAATCTTTAAAATTTGTATACAGGCTTTTAATCTCATTATTATTTACTTACAGCAATTTTTGTAGCCATTATTACCATATTATTACCAATAAATACTTCAACTTTCACGTGGGACCGTTTTGGGGTGGGGGGAGGGGAGAATGCTGAAGGTATAACCAGAAATGTACTTCATATAAATGCCTCATGTCCATAACTTCCAGTATTTGATTTCCTTAATGACAGATAAAAAATATCCCTGAAATTTTAAGCTCTGCTTACCCAGCATTTTTCCAAAGACAGGAAAATTGTGTGTGTGTCTTTTTGATGTGTTTCTATGCCTAAAGAAATCTATGAGTTCATTATGCTACATTTAATAGTAGCAAAAAGTAACTTCTGGGAATTAGATCACAACAGCAGGCATGAGTCCCAAATGCACTGTTTCGGAAAGGGACCGTTTCTTTACTGAGATCATGATTTCCCACAATATCTAAATAATTATACAGATCATTTATTGCTAACAAAGTAAGGTTTACTGTAAGATAAAATTCTTCAGGAAAAGGAAAATCACACTGGCTAGGACTTGAGAGCTACATAGTTAATGTGCTGCATAGTCATATAGCACATATATCAAACTAGCTCTCAGTGAATAGGAATATTTACTGAAGAAGAGAGACAACAGAAAGAATTAACAATCAGATCTCCTCTTCCATATCCTATGTTCCAGTTACAATTCATTATGAACTTGTACTGAAATATGCTCCAAAATTAAATTTAAAGTTGAAAGCACACAACTTATCTTGCAAATAATAATAATAAATTAAAAAAAAAAATAAAATGTTGATGGTTGTTGTTACCATCAACAGCAACACAATAAAGCCAAACTAACAATAAAAAAACTCAAGGTGTAAAACCACAGCCCCTCGAAGGTAAGGGTGGGAGTGTGGACAGGGAGATTCATTATAATGGCAGTGGAGTCAAACACTATTTCCCTAATTCTTGGACTGAAGAGAATTTTCTTTTTATCATTACCCTTCCAGTCTCTGGGCCTTCTTCTCCCTACTTCACTTCATATTCATGATTTTCTATCAGTAAACTTCCAGTTTGTTTTTCTTTTGTTTGGTTGGTTTCTTTTTGTTTTTCTGGATAGTAGGACATCTTATCTTCACTAGTGATGAAAATACCCATGCTGACTACCAGAACTCTTTGATGGTGGCCAGAACATATTCGTGGGACACAGGTCAAACTCTTGAGACCAGAAAATACTGAACAAAAATCTCTAGCGTTGCTTATGAGTTCTTCGATAACATATTAGTATACAGAAATGATGAATGAGCCCATGCTCCAATATATTTCATAGATAAGACTTGTGCATCTGACTCCTGCAGAAGATTTAAAACTGTAAATCCCAAGGGATTTTCGTAATATATTTTCTACTTCTCATAACTCAGGCAAGAACAAAGCGTTTAAAGACAGACCTTTGTCAGCAAGGTATGCTTACAGAAACTAAGACATGGCTGACGTTTCAACAATCCTCTTTGGTTATCGTAGAACAAACTAAAGTAGCAGTATAAAGGGACATGATTTTAAGTTGAAGGAGGGATGATTTAGATTGGATATCAAGGGAAAGTTCTGGGGAAAAAAAATAGTGCTATTCCATTTCATATGGAATTATGGAACAATTTGAGAGTTGGAATAGACATTTAAGGGTCATCTAGTACAACTTCAACATACTCATACATTCTCCAAAAGAAAGTAAAGAAGCCCAAGTGCATTTTTTTAATAAAGAAACAGCACGTCACAGCTTCAAAACAAAGGCAGAAGCTTCTTAAAGTATAATAGTAATAGAAGATCATTTGTGATTTGTGAGTTATGTTCTCAAGATCATATGAACAACAAAGACAACTATGAATATTTCATTGCAATCTTAAATGTAAGCACATATAGTCCATAATATGAGTCAATGTCTCAAACTTCACTTCTCCAAATTGATGATATTCTCAAAGAATAAGGATAATAAAGCAAACATATAATGTGAAAAAGCAGCAAGTCAGGACAAGTTTGAAGGCTCAGTTCTGCTTTGTTTAAGCAAACACTTATGCTACTAAGTCATAAAATCTTATAGAATTCAAGCTACATCCCTGGGATCAAAAATAATACCTAAGTCCACAACAGGAGATGGGGAAAAATACATACAACATAATCATAATATACCAATCGGAAGTAATTAAGCAACCATATTCACCACTTCAAACTGAAAGGAAAAATATCTTCCAATAAGCTTCAATAACAAGATTTTCTCACTGAGCACTGGGGACTGAAAACAGGTAGGAAATGGAGACAGGTTTATATCAACCATGGGAAACTAAGAACTTAGCTCTTACTCAGTAGAACAATAAATCACCTGAAGTTAACAGACTGAAACCATTCCCAGAAATCCTTCTGTACTCATCAGTTTAAATTACACCATAAAAGATTGTATTGAATCTATTTACTGTTTTATTGCAAATCCTACAAATGGGAGGCAGGGTGACAGCGCAGCCCTGGAAGCTGCAGATGAGATTTAAGGAAAGGATAAAGAAAAGAAAAAGAAGAAGCAAAAATGGCAGGTTACTAAAACGGTTTCTACCTTGGCATTATTTCTGTCTGATTTACAGTGGAATTGGAGGCATTATCCAGGCAACCTGAAGGGGACTCAGTTGTTTTGCATCTGAATGCTATTGTGCAAATGAAGTACTGTACCAGAGTACTGCAAATACAGAGTAATTATATATCATTCTCAAGCATATCTCTTGCCAAATTTCAGGGCTTCGCAGGTGATTAAATAGTGGCTTGCTGTTTTATTTAAAGGAAAATGTGACACGGCTGCATGTCAAATGCAAGGTAAACATGTTCTTGAAAAGCACTGATAGCATGCTGCCCTGCCACTTCAATGCAGATGAAGTGACCTGAACCAAAAAACAGCATTTATAGAGGGCAGACACAGCCTTTTTCCCTACACTTTTCTGTAGGCTTAAATACTCACGCTGTGCAGCACAAGAGAAAATCTTGCCAAGTTAACATTCACTGACTGATTTACAAAACAGGTTTTTCCCCATGCAGGCATATTATTCTTTATCATGATTATTATAAACTCAGCAAATCTTTCTAAAGCTGCTCACTAATTCAAACCCACCAGGACCATCAATTTGTGACTGAAGAACATAGCCTAAAGGAAATTTCTCTATATATTGTGTGAGGAAGAGACACTTCCTGCAGCTTTTCTGCCTTTGAGAAGCACGCATGCCAAGTGCTGACAGGAGAATGAATAGAGCCAGTCATGCTAAACATGCATCCTATTGTTTTGGGCTGTGTCGGTCAGATCCACTGTCAACACATTTTCTATTTCTCCCCCTGCCTCCCCCATCACCATCTTTTGTTGCTGTTGTTGGCAACTTACACTCATCCCGTTGAATTCAGTCAGAATATGCTGCAAACCATGCTGCATCTGCCGGAGCCACTCTTTTAAAGAAACACATGGACTCTCTTCTGAACAGTGGGGATTTAATTTTTTTTCCAAAAGGGCTGCAGAAGTAACCCCTTGGGAAGCAGGATGTGTTTTCCTCTTTTGAAACCAAAACAAGTTTCTTGAGGGAAATTCACTATAATCTCCTCACTACAAGGAGAGAGTCTCAAAAGCAGGACCTGACTGGGAGAAGATCTGTCTCCAGCATACGCACAAGTAGATATCAACACATGCATAAGTATACATTCATATAATTCCACACATACATACACACATAGGTGTGCTTCTATTATATTTTTATATGGAACAAACAGGCTCAAAATTGAAGAGTCTATCAAAACCAAACAGGAGATTCTCAAATAGCAGCTCCAATAGCTGGCCAATCAGCCACTGCCTGAAGAGTGAATGCACTACAAGTATTTGAGATCATTGCTGTTCTACTACTTTTAATGCAGTATTGACTTTCCCCCTCCCCCTTCCCCCCAGCTTTTTGAATCCATATATAAAAATAAATCAAAATTAAATAGTCAACGTTAATGAAAACTATTTTGTATAGAGATTATAAATGATGAGAATAAGGAAGGAAAAATACGTTATCTTCTAGAAAAAAGATTTTAACTACTGTACCACAAACTGACACAATCATTTTCTGAACAAGTGCATTCCAAGATTTCAGCCTGTGAAAAGAAAGACCTATGCTTAGGTCTTGCTCAGGCTGGTTTGTCTGCCAGTACATAAATACGTGGGTGAAAAGAACAGCTATGAGAGTTAGAATCAAACTCAGAACTTCTGGAGCAAGGACAGACTTACAAGACCATAAAAACTAGTAGGTAGTTTATACACAGACGTTATATGTAACATACATATATATACACACATACCTGTAAGAGGCCATGCTTTTGCACTATTGCCTTAAAGTTTGCTGAGGATGGACAAGTCAAAGCAAGTCCTGGGCAAGGGCTGAGAAATCCTCTGTCTGAGGGACACAGATGGACAAGACCAGGGACCACAAGAGAGAGATAAGCTGCAGATGAATGACCCTGAAGTGGTCTTTTGTGTGGAAGATGGTCATCTCAGGGGGCGCTGCACGTGACTCTTACCCAAGCATCCAGGAATGTCACGTAGGCAGGAGAAAGGAGGATAAAAGAGGGATCAGCAACCATGAAGTTAGATTTTCTGACATCAGATTCCTCACGACCTGACACCTGCATGCTGAAGAACAAGATAGGTATCTGACTTCAGATCCCTCGCTGCTGATCTGCTGCTGCTGCTAACGGACTCTCCCGGACCTGCTCCTTGAGACCCTGTTGCTTCCTCCACCACCTGCTCTGCACTGATTGGCTTGCTGCTTGTGGCCAGTCACTCTGCTGCTGCTGCTCCCCCCCGCGCTTTTGCCTCGGACCAACGGAACAACGTGTGATGGGACGCTGCTGCATCCAGCTGGTGGCTATCCCCGCTTTATGCAATTCTTGCTTTCTTCCTACCTTTCCTATCGCCTGCTTTCCCCTCCCCATCATCCTAATGCTCAGTAGTCACCGATCTCCCTTCCACATCTTCTTGGTTATTATTTGTAATAAACTGGTCGGACCAACATTTAAACAGTTGTTTCTTAATCTCACTCTGGGTATAATATATCAAAAGAACCTTGTCTCCCTCCTTTAAATTGGAATGAGACAATACCTCAGCCACTATGAATGAAATCAAGAGATGATCAAAGTATATATGTTGCCAGAGTCCTGGATAACATGCATTTGAAGGAAGCCTGAAATTACAGCTTACAAGGAGAGACTGCCTAAGTGGTAGATAGCATAAAGTCATCCTGATAGACAAAACAAATAAGACAGCAATATCTATTCTTTATCAATCACACAGATTGCATCATGTTAGCCTTTTTAACCTTCAAGCTTCAGTGGGAAAGACTGGCCTATAAAATACACAAAGTGATAGAATTAAAATAAAAGAAACAAATGATGCTGTGGAAAAGGAAGATGGCTATCAATCTAAGTCAGGAATTTCTGTCATCCAAAAGAAAATGAGAATACTTTCTACTTCAACATATCCTAAAAGTAAGAGCTAGAAGCTGAATATTTCCTTGCAGGGGAGACTAGAAAGAGGAAGATGTTCTCCAAGGGCTACCCTTTACCAGTAAGCTACTCACTAGGAGATTTTCAAAATCTATTTGTGCTACTTCTGATAGCACCACATTTGCTAGATTATTGAGTAGTCCCATGTTGCTTCCAACTCCGTGAATTTATGGAAAAAGAAGGGAAAAAATGAAACGATTTACCAATGACAAGATCTTTAGCAAATATTTTGAGTAGTACAGAAGTATTAATATATTAGATGATGTGTTCTGCATTAATCAGGACCTACTGTGAATGATTTTCAGAAATCCCAGTTCACTCTCCTTTTTAAGGTGTTATTCAATGAAATCTGAAATTTCTAAGACGCACTGTCTTCAGAAGCTGGAAACAACAACTCTCCCTCAGTAATTTTTTTCCACATATACGTGCTTCAAAACTTGAACTTACTAACTAGGTAATAACATTGATTATCAAATAATACTATTTTCACCCTTTAGGAAATGTCCCCATCTACAGCACAATCAAGTAGGGGTCCTCTCAAAAAGCCTCATCATTTTCCTCCTTAATCTTGGTTTTCAGTTCTCTGTTCACAGACACTTTGCTTCTCTTTTCCACTCTCTTCTTACCTCATCTCTACCTTCTCATCACTTAGCTTGTTCCATTTTTTTTTTTCCTTTAGCTTTGCTCCTATTACTATATGATCCCCCATTCATTCCTAACTTTAGCCACTAAGCTTCTGCATTTCTTTGTCATATTTCTCAGAAACATGTTGTTTATCTATTTCATGTAGCGTATCCTAATTGCTTTACTCCTTTTGAATTCACTTCCTTGCAAGCTAAACATGTAAATGTGGAGGAGCAAATGGAGAACAAGCATAAGCCTTCAGAGAAAACTCTATATACTTACAAACCAAATCAGAAGCCTACATCAGATTCAAAACATTATTATAATACAATTGGATGCTTCCAAACTGACATAAGAGCAGAACAGTTCATCATATACATTTTGGCACTATTTTCTGAAAGGAAAAATAACATTGTTTTTCCAAAGACTTCTGATAACAGTCTGTTTCCAATTTTCCAGAAATGGTATGAAGAAGAGTATGTTGAAAGTAATGCAATCATTTGATGTTACAATGCTTTGAGTTAAATATCATTCATCGCAACTGGAGAGCTAAGGTAGGATCTTTCTTGACCTCAGATTTGCCTAGTGATTCAGTAACAAAAGAAAAATCAGTAGAAATCCATATTCTGGCAAAACATAAATTAAGATTCTTAATAAAGAATTCAGGAAGTCAGTTAATCTTTGTTTGCACTGCTCTTTGGAGCATTAGGAAAGAGCTATTATCACTCAAATAGCTAAGAACAGAAAAGCTTTACTATAGTTACCTGTTTTCCCTCATCAGATTTACACTAGGCCATACTTTTTATACACATGAACTTTTAATGACTGCATACTTGTTATTTTATCAGAAGATGCTTTGCTTACTTTATTAAGATTGATCAGTAAGATGCCCTTACTACAGTAAGGGATGTCACTGAAATCAATCAGTCCTAGCACACCAGCAAAAACCTCTATCATTTTGCAGATATTTAGTTTCCAGCTTCAGAGATGTCATTTTTCTGGGAGTAATGGTGCTAATTACAATACACAACAAAGAGCATCTGGAATCTAAAAATCAACTTATCCCTGTGTAAAGATCTCCACTGGCTTCACCGGGCACTGAATCAGACAGTTACTGCAGATCAGCCAGTGTAATTCTCCTCGATGTGTCAGACGTTAATGAAGTTAACATGGGAAAGAACAGCACACAGCAAACAGCTGATGACAAAATTGCCTAAAGCGTTCAAGCTACCACTGAACCTGCCCATCAGGCATGATTTCACAACCTCCTGAAAAGCTTTCAGACTCCAGACAAAATATTCTGTTGCTGTCATTAAAAGGCAACTCAGTGACTTTTCTTAATCCATTAACAGTGGTCACTGTTACTTCTGCTTAGCAAGAGGCAGCATTCTAGCACTACTTAAAAAACACAGGGAATTTTCAGCCTACACTAAGACTACAAAATCAAAGTAACAACAGCACAGACCTTTACCACTGCCAATTCACCTCTCCAGCAGACAAAAGAGATTCAGAATTCATGTTCTGCTCTATTTGCACTAGACCAGGCCTGCTGACAATTGATATGAGTAGCTTATCCCACTGGTGGAAAGAGATCTTAAGATGGGAGTTGGGAAGGTTCATTGATAGAGCTTTAAACTAGGTACAAAGGGGGGTGGGTGTGTAACTGGGTTCCAATGGCATCCTGCCTTGCATTGGGAATGCTGTGTAAGCAAGATTAGGGAAGTAATCCCACCCCTATACTTGGCACTGGTGAGGCCACACCTCAAGTACTGTGTTCAGTTTTGGGCACCTCAGTACAGAAAGGACATTGAGGTGCTGGAGCAGATCAAAAGAAGGGCAACAAGGCTTGTGAAGGGCTTGCAGGACAGACTTTTGATTTAGCAGAGGGTTGTTAGAATTGGGGTAGTATGGGTAGGTTGTGGTTGGGCTTGATGATCTTGAAGGTCTTTTCCAATCTGAGCAATTCAATTCTATGTTTTTCTTTCCTCTTGGAGGCATGCTGCTCTCACTAAATTTGTATGATTGCCTCTGACACCCCACATTGAATTAATTTCATCTCCACTAATGAATAAGAACAGATGTATAAAAACAGAAAAGGTAATACGGATGCTGCTCCAAAAGTAATGCCTCCCATTTATTTCCTTGGAAACTGTGACAGATACAAAGAGCACAATAACAGTAGTTGATAGAGAAAATTCTCAGCTACAAAACAGTATTCTCAACATAGTCATCACCAGTAGCTATGCATTTTCTCCAGCAATGAACTAAAGCCTACATGCTGCACTTATGACAGTATGTATGGCTCTCTAGAACGTGGCCTGTTTTTCACATCATTATCACTGTTGAAACATAACTCTTACTGCCTCACTGTGCTTGCATCCACTGGTTGGTCTCCAACAACATTGAACAAGTGTCAATGAATATCAAGTACTATCATTTTTTCCACATGAAGGGCAGTGACACACCTTTTTTCATATGCATTTTCATGTCAGATGCCATTTTGTTAGACTGCCCTTCTGCTGCTATCTGTTGCACAGCAACAAAATGTAAGGATATATTGGTGGGAAGGGTCAGTCTCTACTGCCATACCCCCAACAGCCACCTCTGCCATCATGGGCCAGCTTAATAAAACACAAGACATCACTTCTGGAGTACCCCATATATTAACTTCATCACAGACCTGCCTTTGAAGACTGCCTCTCTAACTTAATAGCTATCAAGTTGATTGAAAGTCCAGCAATATTAGCTTTTGCAATCAAGAACCTCGAGTCTTCTGGTGTGCTGGTAACAAAATAATGTAAATGGAAATTAACTGCATCTCAGTCTGGCTCTGTACAGGGAGCCCATGGATAACTTACCCAGCCTAATTATCTCAAATGAAATATTAAAAGACACATAAGGCTTCTGGTACTCAAGTTACCTCATTTTAGGTACCCATTAACATCTTGATTACTGCACCATGCTCTGTGGACACTCTGTGTTTGTTCCTTATAATATGCTTTTAAAAAGCAATATTGCTGCTTTTTCAAATGGGAAACCTGAAACACCTTCTTTGCGCTTCCCCACATCTGAAAGATGTGAAAACAACATATTTTCTAAGGTGAAATGGATAACACATACTTAACTTTGTGTAATTGTCTCAGTAAATCCAGTCTTGTTGCTCTGACTTCTAAAGGGAAGCACATGGTTGTGTGCAAGGAGGTTTTTTGGAAGTCACTTGAGAATATACTTCATTCAGTGTGAGGTTCTGGATACTCAGCACCTTTAACCACCAGATCAATACTGCACACTGAACTGTTTCTTTGTCAAAGGCTCCTCTATGTGGGCACATTCAAAGTTAAAGGAAACCTAAGTAATTCTAGTGGGAACAGTTTCTTGTAGAGAACAAATTTCAGAAGCTTTCTTCCTCTACATGAATATTTCCTACAAAAGAGTGAGTCACACAAAAATTACTTTACACCTGGGTGTAGACACTTTGGTGAAGATTTAACATCTTTCCTTCGAGTTAGGTTCATTTTTCATTTTCCTTTTGATTCCCTTTAACTCTGTTTCCAGCCAAGACAAATTGGCTACAAGAGATGTGTTTCTGTTCCAGTACAGAGGTAGCTCACTACTGCTTTAATTTCCCTAAATCAAGTCTTCCAATACAGATTTTGGAAAGTATTTCCACGGGACAATGTCTTCATTCTTCTCCTTTTTGCATCACAGTATACTTTATGTATCTTTTCTTTTAATGTTTACTTGTTCTGAGTTTCCTCTACAAAACATTCTGAAAGATGTTGTGGGATAACCTTGTATAAAAGTGTCAGGGAATATAAAGCCTACAGAGCTTTGGGATCTTTCTTCCTATCCAAGAAATCATTGAGACAATGATCACAAAATCTCTGTTCTGCATCAACAGAGCTTGAATGGTTTTGAGAAGACAAAAAATAAAATAATAATAATATATATGTATCAGAGATTCACCACAGAAGAATCATAGGTAAAAGCAATGAAAAGCAGACATGCACCATGCCCAGAGAAGTAGTAATATATGAGAGGAACATACAGGTGAAGGATATAGGTCAGGGGTAGATTTGGATGGAGGCAAAGAATAAACTGCAGTCATTCAGGCCAGCTGCCAAGCATGCAGAAAATGAACTGGCAAGAACGTAGGCAAGTTTCTGATGAATAGCTTTCAAATAGGAAACCTGCTGGAATCCTGCTTGGTTTCTATATTGTTTTCATCATAATCCATTTCTTATCAATCTGAAACATCTTGCAATGGGCTGCTATCTATAGAAAATGCAAACTCTGTCCTTTCTTCTTTCTTTTTCCTCTCCTTTTCTGTACTGTAAGTAGAAACCAACTTGATGCTGTCTGTAGCCTCAAATATCTCAAAGTGAGTCCTGACTTCCACATGAATTACTATGGGCTAGGAATTCCTTTTTGTCTTCATAGAAAATAATATCTTCCTTTTACATGAAAGACAATCTGATTGAAACAATTCTTAGCAAGAATTCTGCATTAAAGAACACAAGCATAGTATCTGCTACTGAGTAAACTCCAAAGACATTTTATGATTCTGAAATTGCATTAGGGTTCCCTTCTAGCTCGAGAAGTTAAGACTTGCGGATTCAGACAATATAGTTTTGTCTTCTGATAACCAGTCCAAGGATCATCATTTCAGTATAAAGATCTATAAGCCTTTAATCACAGTTACTCATTTACACACACACACATGCTATATTGACTGTTTTTTCTTCAGTTTAAAAAAAAAAAAAAAAAAAAAAAGATTGATATTCATCTACAGAGGTTTTATTTGAGAATGGAAACCAACTGTATCTAAAAATACTGATGGGAAAGAAAAACAAAAAAACAACAGGCATTCTTGCGGTTTTTACTTCATACTTTATGTAGTTTACTTCATAAACTACAAAGACCCTTACACAGTAAATTTCACACCTATTTTTATAGCCAGGAAGTCATCTTTCATTTTCATTGCTATGTTACTATTTTAAACAACACAGCAAGGGAGATAAACAACATGAAATTGCATTTATAAGAACACAACAAGGTTCTGGCAAGGTGAGCCAGAATCATATGCAGTTTCTGTAACAACCATAAAGTCATTTTTTCTGAAAATGACAAGATTTTGAATCCCATTAAAGTACTTATGGTTTTCCTAATTATTAATATCAATTATATAGGTATTAAGAAAAGAAAAAAAAGTCAGTTTGTAAATTAATCATAGGAACATAGAAAGGCATGAGTTGGAAGGGACCTTTAAGATCATCTAGTTCCATCCCCTTCACTACAGGCAGGGACACCTCCCACTAGACCAGATTGCACAGTCTCATCCAGGTAAGCCAAACCATGAAAAGATATAGAGTTAAGCAAAAAAAAAAAACCAAACAAACAAAAAACAAAACAAAAAAACAAAAACAAAAAAAAAAACCCTGCACAATTAATCAGACTTTCAATGTTGACCAGTCCCAATGAAGAAAAATGATAAATGGTTCCATACAGACAATTCAGTTAGACAATATAATTTATGTCCAAGACAAGAGAAGCTTTGCCATGTAGTATCTACCTGAAAGAACAATAACCCCTAAAAACAGAAAAAGGCACTCTTTAGTCACATGAATGCTGCCGCCAGAAACCCTGTATTTCTTGTTCCGATATTAACAAACCCACAGCACATTCAAATCAGCTCCTCCACTGATAAAGAGGTTTAGGTAGGTTTGCCAACAGATTACAGAATAAGAAAATGCATAGCGTTTCATTTCTCTCTTCTGTTATACACCTTATTAATGAAGGAAGAGTACCTTTATTTTCCACTTAACTGTGCTGTTGCAGCTTGTGTCTTTCCCATTAAAATATAATTCAGACCAGAGTAAAGCAAATACCTGATACCTGCCAAAACCAAAGAAACCAGCATAAGACTCAGTTAATATCCCTCCAAAGAACGTGCACAAACCTTAGGAGGAGATAACTGCAGGATTCTTTCAGATATAATTAGCTCTTCAAAGGCTACATATTCATAAAAAAAGGGCTTATAGAAAAGCTTAATAATGAAAGGTTTCTACAATTCACTTCCAAATATCATGGGGAAGGTTTTCTCCCATCCTATGTCCTTGATAACTGGATAAATTCTCACTTGAACATACAGAAACAGTTGAAGAAATGTTATGGTTGGGCTGTTCAGAATATGAATAGCTCTCTCTATTAAAATGTTCCTAACATTGCTTCACCAGGAAACTCAAGTCAGAAATATGGTTTCTGTCAAATTAAAAAGAAAGCTGTCATTCATAAGACACAAATAACCTTGGTTCTCAGTTTGCCTGAATACTGTCATATCTGCTAATGGTCTGAGAAAACATTTTCAGTTTTATCTCTCAAATGCTTTTGTCACGCAATTTGTCCGTAAGGTACAAAATCAAGACTGTGGCCTTGCACAGGTACAGCTGATGGCCAACATTTACCTCTAGAGATGGGCCTGAAGGGCAGAAGAGAGAAGAAGAAAATGAGCTATTTCATTGCATGAGCAAGCATTCCTGCTGTCAGCTCTCTCTTCTAATTGCCGGCCACAGGGTGTTAGAACTGGAAGCCCTTATAATCGTGTTGAGTACGAAAGTACTTATGTCTAGGGCATATATAGCTTCAGGTAAGAATTAGACAGAGATGATTATTTAGTAACAGTTACAGTCAGCTTGACCCTATGCTACCTCACTCTTTGTCTGGCTTTTTTTTTCCTAAACCCTTGTCAACTAACAAAATAGATGTGGCACTAGTAGACAGTTGAATAAGTATAATTCAGCACATACCTTCTTAAAGTTAACAATAAATGTCTCAGAACTTCTTTCAAGTGAGAACATAAATTTCGTTTTAAGAAAACCACTCACTTCCAGTCTTCAGGTGACTCCACCAGCTTGTCATTAAGTCACAACACTATCACTGGTACCAAATAATATGCTCTGAACAAACAACTGAAAGGATGAAAATTCCAAGTGTAAAGATTGTCTTAAAGGTCAGCCTAGCAAACAGCAGACAGATTTGTTTTTCTTCTTTCCTCTTTTCCTCAACAAAACTGGTTAATCATCAACACCGGTAAGTGATTCAGGATTATGGCTTTTTACTGCAATAGGTACAAGTTTGGACATCTGTTAAGTTTAATAATCATATGAGTGGGATAGGTCATGAAAATGTGATGAAAGACTGACTTTTGTGTATGAATTACAGCAGGAAACTGGCCCAAGTTTTCAAACAAAACGCTGAAATACACATAAAACAAGGAAAGGGAAAAGAAAAAAAAACAAACATTTAAATTACATGGGTTTCTATACAATCAAACAAGCACTTAACAATATAGAAATAGCAGTCTGCATGTATTTAGGTCCAATCATATTACTTGTATTGGTAAAGATAAAAGAAAACTTATTTGATGTGATTACACATGTATTTAAAATCACTTGTGTGCGTGTGGTTTTCATTGTGTTTAGTAAGTACTGCTACAACGAATAATCATCTGCAAAGGAGAGAACTACAGTTTACAGTCTTAGGCAGCAAGACAAACAACCAAACTCAGAGCACAATTTGGTCCTGCTAGCTGAATATTACCTTCCAAGTAAAGAAATAAAGAAATAAGTGACTCAAAATAAACAATTTTCAAAAACTACCAGCAAAAGTAGACATAAAAACCAAGCTCTCCTTTGAATAGAAATACTTCTATAGATCTGCATTAATTCTGCATGAATATTGTAAAATCTTTCCCTCTGGCTGTTTCCTGTTGGATAACATTGTGCAAAACAACAAGGGGATAAAAAAGACAAAAGATTAGCTGAAACTCTGTTTAGCATGGTGCTAAAAGACCAAAGCTATACATGGAGTATAAAAGAATAGAAAAATGCTTTTCCCTACTGTTCAGTGGTGAACAGTGGCTCCTGTACTTTCTCTCTGGTCCAACAATAACCTCTAAGATAACTAGAACTGTAAAGCCAAAAGCACGTTTCCTATTTGCGTAGCTGTCTGATGTCAATAGTGTTTTGTGGGGATAACAAAGACTGTTGGAAAAAATAAATAAATAAAACACCACATATTAGAGAAAACAAAAATCATACAATATACGGTGTCAGACTTCACAGGTCGGGTGATGGGAAAACCTAAATACCAGAGATACTAATGATACTGCTTCTACTACAACAGAAAGAAATAAAAGTTACAGAGATAGAACTGTTTTCTTAGCTCAACCAGCAAAATGTCAACCATCTGACTCAAATGACAGTGACAGTTGCTAAACTCTTCTTCAAGGAGTAGTTCAAAGTGTCAATGTGAAATAAACAGAAATATTCTGTTTTCTATACTGATGCTCATTGCCTTTCTACAGTACGCTTTTTTGTTCTCTTATGTTTTGGCTTCGTTCTGTTCGTCCATCCATTTTCAGTAGAGCCACAGTGACAGGCTAAATTTTATGTGGAGAAAAACAGTGAGAATGTTTCTGGAAGCTTTTGAAAAACTTCAGAATACATAAAATAGCGTATTCAGAGAGCTATGCTCAAAGCTCATTTCCTCCTGCTCCAAGGACAGCTGGGAGATGATCTGCTATTCACTTGGAAGAATGGACAGGAAATGCACAATTTTCTGGAAGGACAGATTTCAAAACTTCACAAAACTTGTGTTCAGGTCGTTCTTAAGCATCAGACTCCCAGGGCTGACATGAAGCTCCCTCCGTATGGCCAAGCACGGCAGAATGCAAACAGACTGGGTAGCTGACACATACAGCTGCCATACTCAGGACTCAAATTTTAGTCCATCTGGATCTAAACCTAACCTGCATTAACACTTCCTCCAGCAGTCTCACAGACATCACTGAGGGCATCTTGACTCCTGGCAAAGCGTGATGCCAGCAATGTGCTCACCCCCCCACACAGGACATTCTCTTTCACAATAGGGAGCTGGCATAATATCTAGAGTCTGACAGCAGGGCATTCTGCCTGCCTGTGAGCCAAGATACAATGCTCTGTGGTTTTTGAGCACTTTTTCAGTGACCCAGGATGCACTTTCATCTGGACACCCAACAGATGCTTTGAAACATTAACTAGATTTAATCTTCTAAATGCACCTGAAAGGAACAATTCTATAGATTTAATGCTAGCCTTGAGAAGCAATGGCATCTGAATATTATAATCTGCCTTGATTAGCTTAGTTGTATCTCTCCTGCTGTGTCACAAAGTTTTTCAAGAACATATTTTCCCCATACAGAACCAGTTCATCAAAATTAATACCTTTCTTTTGACAATGATCAGTCAAGAAACCTTGTGAAGCCCAACATGAAAATTAGAGTTAAAACAAAAACACGGTCTTGGTTCTGACCTGCAGCTGAATCTTCTGCATCTCAGTTCAACATGTAATTCCCTAATGGCTACCTCAAGATGTTTTCCCCTGTCATTTATTATTTTCTTCCAATATGGGCTGAAATGGAATACTAAAATAACAACATCCTTCATGCATTAAAATGCCCAATTCTCATCCACTCTATCTTCAAGAAATCTGAGGGCTAATTCTGCTTAAGACTGGTTTAACTCTGATGGGACTTGCAAACTGAGAAAATCCTTTGGCAAAGATTTCCTTGATTCTTTTCATGGATATCTGAGTGACATACAGAAGTAGGTAGTAGTAAGCAATTTATATCTTCATATGTTTTTTTACAAGAGAGTCAATAATGAGCCTCATCAAAAGGACATAGAAATACCTCCAACAAAAGTGTCTGTGGGAATTTCTTCATTTTTTTCCCCTTAAGATGAATATCCATTGGAAATCTTGTAAAATCTATGTCATCATATACCATAACATACTGACATTTTCCTGAATACACAACAAAGTGAGTTTTGTTCATGTTTCCTAAGTATTCTGTTTTCACAAACATGTTTAACTCAGACATGTGTCAAGGAATTTGGATGGCCCTGAATCAAAGATTACTTGAGCCATTAGTCCTCAAGAGACCTGGTAAGATCTCCAGCAATGATATACAAAACTGAAAACATAATAGAATAAAAACATTATATGCCTCTTTGTAAAGACACAGAAACAAAGAAGATAACACATTAACTTCAGTACTTGACTTTCCTCTCAGCGTTTTTTTTTTGTTTTTTTTTTTAAACGCTATTTTTCTTGCTGGTGTTTGGTTTTGGATCAGGCTTAATGCCAACGCAGAACACTGTAGCCCTAAGGACACAGCAGTACATGGTAATACACTTTCCCTTCAAATGAATGGCATGAAACAAAACTAGCTCAGTATTAAGAGTGTTCTTCTACATGCATCACTCAAGGGCTGTGCCTCATAGGATGAGCTGTTAAAAGCAAGTAGTCTCTCTGCTCTTATGTCTGTATTCCATTAAGGTATTTAGGGCTGTCAGAAATAAAATTCAGAGTCAACAGTCAAACACACTGTATGTAAATGCAAACCTGAACTCTTCAACCCAGATGCATTTCAGATTACAAAGAGGATGCTGCAGCAACTTCTATTATACTCAGCAAAACACCATGGCTATCTCTTGTTCAATTAAACTCTTATTTTTATTAATAAAAGTTAATCAAACCACAAAAAATAGCCATAAGAAAACAGCAGAAAACTGCTTGTAACTGATTACTCTCTTAGATGTAATTAATCTTCTAGACTTATATGTAAAACTTTTAGGGCTGATTTCTCGACTTTATACGTTTTTCAGAGGTAAATTTTCAACTCATCCCCAAAATTCCAACCAAAATTCACCACCAAGTCCACTAAACTATGTCCTCCAGTTCCACACCTCCACATTTCTTGAACGCTTTCTGGGATGGTGACTTCGCCACCCTCCCTGAGCAGTCTGTTCCAATGCTAGGTCACTCTTCCTGAGAATAAATTTTTTCCAGTATGCAAACCGAATCTGCCCTGGTGCAACTTAAAGCCACTACATCTCATCCTTTGGGTACCAATGCCTCATGTTTTAGATGAGCTCTCTTGTTATTATTACTATTTTTTAAATGTGAATAGTTCTTAAAAAGACTAACCACTTCAACAGACATAATGCTAAGGAAATGACCTATCTAAATCGCTGAGACCAAAGTTGCTTATGTGAGAGCAAAGAGCAGAGCAACCATAGTTTTCAACCAATGCATTAAGCTTAACTTACAGGTTTTGCACATAATACAGTAGACATAATCAGTTGCAGGATCAAAAAGACACAGCACTTGCCTTCAGGTCTGAATATGATTGAAGGCCCTGAAGCAAGACCACCTTCTTTTGCACTTATACTTCAAGCATTCCTCTGTTGTCTGAAAACTTAGGCCAAAGCAGCTATGAACAGAAATGACAGTAAACTGAGCAGCTGTCAACTAATTTGCACCAAATTATGTAATGAGATGTGATCCATCTGAGATGCTTGAACTCCCGGTGGTCACCACATGAAAAACTGATACACCATTAATTTTGTACTTAAATTCCTGGATATTATAAGAGTTTGAAGAAACTACAGACTGGAGGCAGAGAAACAAGACAGGCAACTGAAATTTTTGAACTACTAGCGAGCCTTCCAATCTATAAATGAGAACACAGCCTTCCCTAATGCCTGGTCAATAATGAGTGAAAGGGGAGTACAGGAGATTTTGATAGGTAGAAGAGAAAAATAAATGTAAGGAAATAAATGAAAATAATTGTATAAAGGAAACAAGAAATATTTGTGGTCTGACCTACACTACTTCAAACAGCAGTTTTCTTGATACTTCCTTGTATTTACAATGATACTTATCAATTTTAATTGAAGTATGTATATTATAATGTTATAAATATATGCATAAATAACACTTGGAAATTTGTCTGAGAAAACTATCAGCAAAATTTGATTTGAATTAATTCATCTACGATAAACAGTATAGTAACATACATTTATATTAATCATTAGCTCAGCTACAATTATTTCCTCTATAGATTTTAAATATATACACCATATTCTGTAGTTTAAGAAAAGGAAAAAGAAAGCAGAACATTAACTGTATGCTACACTAGACAGTGTTATTCACACAGATGGAACTTGCTCCTTATCCACAGTTCCTGAAGTGTAGAACATGATTGCACTGCAGGATCTACAAGACACTTAAAAGTATTTAATAACATTTCAGTGACTAGTTTTTCCTCAAGGACACCTACTTCAACATACAACTTCTAAGGATATCATGAAAAATTAGATTTTGCAAACAGCATGATGGGTCTTTTTCTTATTCCTGTTTTCTCTCACAAGATGACCTTTTAAAATATTTGCATTTATTTCTTTCACTTTCATATTTCAGTGGCTTCTGTCAGTGCTAGCAATTTAAGTATGGTCTTGAAGTTAAAAATGGTTTTAACTGTAGCAATTCAAAATGGAATAATTCTCAGGCCCTTTGGCTCTTTGGAACATTTAGAAAGCTATCAAAAACAACGTCTGAAGAAAGCTTACATACACAGCAACAACATCGGTAGGAATACTTAATATGTCTTAATGATTGTTGTCACTTTTAAGAATCTGATCCTATTTTTTTTTGTAGTTGTATTTGCATTAGTTTAAAAAAAAAAAAAAGTTATCCTGTGGAGAATGTGCTATTAAGAAATGCAACCCAAGGGGTACCATTAAAATCTAAAATAAAGTAAGAAAAAGAAGGGAAGACGATTTGCCTGGGGACTGAAAACAGGTCTCAGGTTTCAGCCAAGATTCTTCTCTATAAAACTGAATCTTAATTCCAGTAGATTACCCTATTAGATATTTCATCTAAGAGTTTTCAGAAGCTTGTTGAAAGCTTGCTTGAAATCTGCAGAATTTTCTGTTTCCTTTACACAAGCCTCACTTTCCCTTAAACTCCAGGGCTGGAAGACAAAAGCCCAAAAAATTTAATTGTAACTTATAAGTCCTTTAGTCCAGCTACTTCACCAGCTTAAAAAGGAAATTAAAAATAAACAAGCAAACAGAAAACCAAATAAACAAAAAACAACCACTCAAACAAAAAATTTGACTTCTCTCTTAAAAACAGAGAAGCCTGAGCTGAGAAAGGACTGTTATTCTGTGCAGAAAGTCATGAAGATATTTCCACTCACACTATTTTAACAAAATGCAATTTTAAACTCTCCAATTCTTCTGGTGCTAAAAACATGAAACTGAAAAACGGGAGATTAACACACTGCAAAGCGTACTGTGCCCAAGCAACAAGAGACATCCACAAAATGTCATCCAATGTTGCAAATATTTAGCTATTTACTCCTCAAAGCACATGGAACTTTTCATCAACCAGAAGTCTAGGCAATTAAAAACATTTAAGTAGTGCTTCACTCCCTCTGGAGTTCAATAAGTCAGCACAAAGCACACCAGACTTCCTAATATATTTTTATATCTACACTGGTCCATACCTAAACTTGTGATTTTGGGTGAAGTGAAAAATATTTGTGCATATAAACATGAACCCTACCTTTTTTTTTTTTTTTTTTTTCTTCTCAACACTGTGAAGGTACTCTGCTGTTTTTATTTTTAACTGCATACGTGTTTTAACACATGTGAACATAAATTGGGAAGATAATATCAACTCATGCAGTTACACTCATGACACACAACCTCTGCAAGAGAGCTATTGACTCTCACCACTGCATATTAAGACAGAAAAATCAGACATTATTAATTTCTGTGCACTGTTTAGACATAGCCCAATATGACAACTCATAAGAAAACACATCTAAGACATAATGAAAAACTTAATGATAAGTAATAATATCTCCTAGTACATAAGACTAGAAGTACTATGACTAATATAGTAGAAAATAACAAGTTAATAAATTGTTCCTGTGAAATTTACAGTAACTGTTAACCTACCACTTACCTGTTTCTAAAAGTTTCTAAAACTCAAGGAGCTTGGGTGCTTTAGAAATACAATACTTAGATGATTCACAGATATTGACTACTTACTACATCTGATTCATGTCAAAATTGAAATGTCTTTTTTGACAGCAGAATTTTGAACTATACATTTGTTCCCTGCCTAAAACCACATTTCCTTCTTAACTACATAAAGCTGATAACGATATCAAAATAGCCTCCACCTATGAACTGTTCTCCAAGCAACACCTATTTTATCTGAAGAAAAAAAAAACGAACAAATAAGCCCAAAGTGTTCCATTGGAACCTCAGAGGGAGAGATGACTATGCATCTGCAGAATTCATGAATCAATATCTGAATGTATCAAAGGGTGCATAAATGCCAAGTTACACATTAAATGCATCCTCAAAACTGATAAAATCATCCTTCTCCTCTCTTTAAACCTTAAAGTTGACATTCATGTTGAATTGCGCATACTAAGCCCAGAAAGCTTATTTTACCATGTAAAGGTCACACAAGTACTCAAATTGGTATGAAAATTTAAAACACTACATTAGTGCATTTCATTTTCACAATTTATAATCTTCATGACTGATTTAGTACTATTTAAGAATTGCAAAGAATATATTCATGAGACTGAAAATATCCATTAGATTTGGATGACAGACCATGGATTAGAAGTCATTCGCTATTTGATTTTCTTTCCCCCTTTCTATTTTGGTCTGTCTCAGACTTTCTTAATGTGATATCTATACAACGAAGACTTAAACCTGAGTATAACATCATAACACTGTCCATGATTAAAATTTAAAATGTGTTAATTGCATGTGCACACTATGCCATTGTGACTTAACGAGTCATTGGAAAACAAGGTTTCTCATGATAAAAAAAAATCAGATTACCCAATCCTGTGGTTAAACTACATCACACTTTCCTGGGCATCCCTTCTCCTCCTCTCTTTCCATCACAAGAAACAAAACAGGAATTAAGAAAAACTATGTTTTTTATGATTTTTGAAAAATCATAAGTGGCTCAGTCAGGAATAGATGTAAGGAGTTCCATTGTCATCTCAAAACCATGAGTCAACAGTGACTTCTGGGTAGATACTCACAAGGGAGTCAGTGACATACAAAAGTACATATTTGATTCAAGAGCCAGCAGTTTCTCCCTAATCTAAACAAAATTCACATACATAGATTTTTTTTACTTGAAAAAAAGTGACTACTAGATCAATGTACTGCAATCTAATAAATAATTATGCTTATTTTTCCACAGTGGTTGATGATAACTACCTGCAGTTTGATTCCTTAGAGCATTTAAGTTATAAAAGAACAAAGTTTTCTGCTACAGATTTATGTGGCAGAAACATCAGGATGCTGCAGCCTTGACTGAGCAGCTAAGAATGCAGAATTGCACTGGCACAAAATTATATGGAAAGGTGCCACGCAACTTTAAGCCGGAAGCATCCTATTATCAAGGAAACTTAAAACACAGAGAATATGAACTCCCTGAAGGAGAACAAAAGTAAATTAAGTAAAGATTGGCAGCTTCTACCTTAATGAAACATGCTAAATTTACACTGTAGATTGAAATGCCTCTTCCATAGAGTGAAGGGAACTCAAGTAGCATCAAGCTGGCATCATCATTGTCATTTTGAATTCAAAAATCAAAGTAACCAAAGGATACAAAGAATGAAGGAATGGTTCTAATTCAGGCTGTGAGTTACTTTACTTCGGTGTTAGTTCTTTTAATATTTTATTGCTCTTGATACCATCTTGGTCTTTTTCAAGTTATCAGTTTCTATTTTTGAATCCTTCAAGGTAGCTCAGTAAGAACGTCAAGCTCTGTAAATAAATTATGAACCTCTGTATTTCTCTACTTTCTGGAGATCTCCTGGTTTTAAAATGCTACAGTGATACAGAACAAAAGATAATAGTGCAATTAATTGCAAGAAAAAGAGATGTAAATTAGAATAATCGCTTAGTACTCCGAAATGACCTGGCAAAATTCACTGTAAGCCCTAAAACATAGAGCATATTATGATACTTTCTACAAAAAATAAATGAGGAGAGGGGAGAATTACAGATTTCTTTCATTTCAAGGTGATTAATCAGACAGTACAGTACCGCAGACTATCCTAGGCTATCACCTGCAATTCAAAATATAAAACAATATACAAGTGCCAATCTCAGATACCATTCTCTGACTAACGCAACTCATCAACAATGAAGCACAAGTAATCTGCTTGTACATCTATGATCTCCCTTTGGAATTAAAAGAGAGCTGAAGAGTCATTATTAATTCTCTCATTGAAGCATACAAACCTCAAAAATACAGAATGCTCAAAAGTAAATAAAGGTCACAACAGAGAGAACAGAGAGGCTTAACTAATCACCAGGACATTAGATGTTGAACAGCAGTTCCTGAAAAAGCAATGAGGTTCTTCGATGGTGGAATAGAAAGGGGGAAAGAAAAAAACAAACAAACAAAAAAAAACCACTTGGCAAAAAAAGCACGCACAGACAGGGTTATATATGTGTGTGTGTGTATGGTTTCTAAGTCACTCTATTAATCTTATTAAAATAATAAATATACAGAGAACACAACAAAACTGAGTAGCTTGAATGTGAAAACTATTGAAACCTCAGACACTTTCTCAAATATACACAAGCCTCATGGAACAGTTATGACCATAATTTTCACCAAGTTTTGTATGCAGCTGCAAAATCAAGAGCAGTATCTCTGTGCAGCTCAAAAAAGATAATAAAATTGCCCAGCTCTTCCAGAATCTAAAAAGATGCTCATTTGGAGCCCAGACATGATCCTATTCTGCATCTTTTGATTGGAATTTCTGTCCATGGAAGGAGGGTTTGAATTACATGACCTTCAAGGTGCCTTCCTACTCAAACCATTCCACGATTCCAAGATTTTATTTCACCTGTTCAAGTTCAGTCTATCCTATCATCTGCGCTGCCTTCCATAAGGCTAGAATTATTGTGTTTTAGAAGGTTTTAGAAGTACTGTTCCCCCTACACAACCAAAATTTTGTCCTACTGATGTAAAAGGAATCAGAATGTTAAAACACATCTTTAACTCCTAATAATCTTGTGATTATACTGTTGATATAATTACTGCATATATTAACAAGAAAATGCATTTTTGTTGTTTCCCACCCCCTCATGAATATTCCATCGTGTAAATCACAATCCTGTGATACTTGCCTCAGAGCATCCAGCAGCACGACAGTACTGTGTTTTGATTTTGTTTGGGTGGGATTTTTTATTTATTATAATTTTTTTTTTTTCTTTCTGTTAGTTGAGTTACCTACCAATAAATAGATACCAAATAAAAATAAAATAAAAAATAATAATTAAAAAAAAAAATCAATTCTCACATGAGATACTAATACTCCAGATCTCCTACTCATTTACACAATAATTCTTCTGGGCCCTATCTTGACTGAGAGCAAAAGCTTAGAAAATTCCCTATGGTCATTTAAGTTGTAAAAGCTTTCTTTTGACTTTTCAACTAAAAAAAAAAAAAAAAAAAAAACAAAAAAAAAAACCCTAATCTTCAAAATGAATTTCCCAGCAAAAGCTATCTTGGATTCTGTCTTCGAAAGGAGAAAACCTTCAGAGTCATTCAAAAGCTTTAAAGGTTTATTCCTACTGGAAAATCCATTTAAACAAACTCTCAGGCAGACTTCCCTTAGTGCAAAAGAAGCTTTTGAAAACTTTTTAAATAGCTATAGGGTTTTCAGCCTCTTGAGGTCAGCCTGTCTGTACAGTGACTGCCAATCTCACTAGCCATCTTCATGCAACTGTCAAACCTATAGCATTGCTTTAGAAATGCTCTGCCAAGTGGAAATCATTTCTCCTGAAATACTGATAACTATAAGTACAAAATAATGATAAAAAAAACAGCAATCTTTACTGCAATAATTTAAATATAAACAACTTAGCAGAGAAAGAATTGTAACAAATTTACCCACTGTATGAATGATGTCACAACTGTTCAACACTGCACTGTAGCTGCCTAACACTAAATGGTAGCACAGCCTTAAACACAGCTTAAATTTATTATAAAAATAGAGTAATTGAAAAGGTGAAGTTTAGCTGCAGAACAAAACTTATGTCCTTGCTAGAAAACAGAAGAGGAATGCTTAGATGACCAGGTGGAATGAAGGTTGTTCTTAAAAACAATAAGCATTTGTCATGTTTCGGAAAACAATTACCAGAATGAGTGTCCAGATAAAACAAATTAGTTCATCAAAATGTCACATGCATGTGTATCATACTTAAATGTTACCAAAACGTAACACAACTTACTTGATCTTCAGGATTCTTCTAAAAAGTTTCTAGCAGATTGACCCCTATAAATTAAGTCAAGCCTTGCAAACCACTGAACTGACATTTAAAAACACCAAAAGAGATAGAGTGGGTCGAGTTGGAAGGAATCTATAAAAACATCTAGTTCCACTGCCATGGGCAGGGACAATTTCCTTCAGATCAGATAAAAGGAAAGTTTTGTCCCTTCTTCATGGTTCTCTTAAAACTATCCTAATGCCTTGCAGCAATATATCTTCCAATTCCATTTGTCATAACTCAATCAGAAAAAAGGCAAAGTTTTAAGGACTTTATTCCCACTTTTCCACAATATTAATTTGGTTTGCCTCTAAATGGTTTGGGAGAGACTAGGTGCTTTTTCAATAATATCATACCATTTATATTCATTGGCCCTTATACAAATAATTATTTTTGTTTAACTACTGTGCCAGACATGTGGATTAGCAAAACTGCAAAGAATTCCTTCAACTCCTTAAACACTTCTGCCTCAACAGTCCTTACTTAGGGAGTTCAGTGAATCTTCTTCACATTTATTCAAAATAATACAATGATTCCATGCTACCATATTTTGGAGGACTAGACTGTGCTGGAATTTGTGTTATTCTGCTGCTGAACAACCATTAATGTGTATTTCTCTTTTTCTGTCCTTATGAGTGTGTGTATATTTTTATACACACAAACACGTGTGTGTGTATTATATATGTGTATTATACACACGTGTATATATATACACACACACAAAACTGAAGTAAACAAATCTCTGAAGTAGTGAGGAAAAAGAACATCAAATTCCCATGTTTTCTGTTTCCAAATTTTCCTCTTTAGATCAGTTGCACTTAACAGCTGAAGATGTGCTTGCAGACTACCATTATCCAGCAAAAGCTCCCTTTACTGAAACATCCTAACCATAATGTCTCCTCCTTTAGCATACTAATCTTTACACGCCTCCTGAGAGATGAGATAAATGCTATTATACACTTAGATAAAATCAAAACCAAGAGGCTGCACACAAACTGGTCAGTGAGTAATACTGATGAGGACCTGACTGCCTAGCCGCCTAGGTTCCAGTCTTGGGCTGACCTTATGTTTCTGGTTTGTCATAAATTCTATGACAGATCCCCTGTTCTTTGTCCTTTTCCCACAAACATTTAGTATATCTAGTTTCTTCCCTGCTCAGGATCTAAAACCCAGTGTATGCATCTTTGAGGGGAAAATATGGTTATGCATGACCTCAGGTATCAGCAAAAGGTTGCTTTCTAACTTCGTAATCAAAGATCCTTGCTACTTCCCATTGCCCCCCTCCAATGAGAAAGAAACTGAAATATAATGCCAAAATCAGAATGGAGAGAACATGAGAATACAACATGAGAATACAAGCGGAAATCAGGAAAAATATGCTGTTCCATGAACTACTACAAAAACGCAGGTTTCTTATCCTCAAGAAGGTATTGTAATTCTGTCTCCATGGCTGGTGGAGAGAAGGAAGTATGTTACAAAAGGTTATTTTAATACAAAAGCTGGAAGTTAAAGCAGACTGCTTATGATTTTCTTCTGCTGAGTCTTCAGCGTAGCCCTTCTGATGAAGAACACTGCTTAAAACTATGGATATGCCTTTACAGAAGAAAACAGGTCAAAGCTGAGATCCCTGTAAGCTCTGCCCATATAAATTGCCCAGGCGCTATTAAAGTAGAGTGCTGAGCATAAACTATTAAAAAAACAAACCAACCAAAAAACCATATCCACCTGGAGAGCAAAGGCTCTCACCAGCTGCACTTTCATGCTCCCGCGCAAATTCCTAATACAACAATCTCTGCTGAAGGATCAACTTTCATTATCAGTGACTAGGAATAGATTGTATTCTCTCTCTTGTTTTTCTGGGCAGAGAAATGAGAAACAAAGAAAGATACTTCTGAAACGTACCTTGAAAGCTCATCTATATGCCTCACTAAAACCTCAGACAATACTGTATCTGTTTTACTTGTACCAATTTCTGTTTCCACCACAAAGAACTCACACCTTCACCCAGTACTTAGTGTACCAATTTACATTCAATTTCAATAGTTTCCCCCTGTATGATTTAGCTGAATTTTCTATTTGGCTAAAGCAGCTGATTTCACATGTACAAATGCGAACACTTCCACACAGAAGAATTTTAATAAATTTTTGGGATGAAATTTCTAAGTAATTTTACCATTCTTTAATTTCTTCTTTCTTATAAACAAAAACTCTGCATGAGATATTTCACTACCCGTAAAGAGAATGAAATCATAATTTACAGCCTTGATTCCTTACAATCATTAATTAGATCCATAATATGCTTAAATTTGCCCCACCCACCACTCCTCATTACTCCATTAACTTATGCAGTTTGTGGCCCATTATTACCTTCTCATCACTGGGTGATCATCCCAGATGATTTTCTATTATTATCACTTTCTACACAGTTTTCCCTTTTTCCCAGTCTTGAATTATTATTATTATTATTTTTTTTAATCCTAAGTAGAAATACAAACAAGCCCTTTGTATTTTCTCTTATTCAATTTCATCTTACTGATCTCAGACCATTCCTGAAATATATAACAATGCAATTTTGTATCCTTTGGGACTGTGATCCCTGTTTCATAATCAAATGGCAGAGAACTACTGATGATTGCTGTAAACAGGGCTACCAATAAGGTGTAATTATCTTGCAATCATTTTGCATTTGCATTATTTCCTATTTCCTTTTTAGAAAATAATGTGCAAGACTATCAAAGAGCAACTATTATATGTGCTAGGCAAACCTTACTAAGTAAAGGGAAATCAGATTCATGTTATCTTTTCTTTGTAAGATCATATTATTTTCATTTTCTAGGTTTCTAATACCCAGCTCTCTGTTAATTTGTTTTAGCCTCTTTTCAACTCCTGAAGTTAGGAAAGAAACAATGTTAGATCAGTCACACTTGCTTTTCCACTTCTGAAAGATTAATTACTATGTTTGCCCTCATTCGGGCCTCTGGGGCCAGCCCGTTCTCCATGAGATCTCCATGATAAACAGCACTGGTTTCTGAGCCATTGATTCAGTTAGTTCCTTAGGGATTGCAGGTAAACCTCATCAGACTTAGCTGACTTAAATACAGTGAGCTGGGATAAATGTTTTTTGACTTATTCTTTTCCTATTCTGACCTCTGTTCTCATTTCATTTTAATTGCATTAAATCATTATAAGTACTGTTTTGTTTGTTTTTAAAAACAGCCTGCAACACAGAAGAAAATGGAGCATTTAAGCATGTTATGTTATCCGTTACTTTGTCATACTCCCCATTAAATAATGGATTTACTGTTTTCTCTGGTTTCATAAAATAGCAAATATAACATTTTTATTGCCTTTTAGTAATTGACACTTTTTACATCTTTGTAATTTTACTCCTGTGTGTTTGTCCCTACTTATCTATGTGCTATTAGCAAAATTGTGCTGTTACCACTTTCAGTTTAATCAGAGTTTTTTTTAAAAAATGAGGAAGAACCATACTGTACTTTTGCCTCAAAATATACTTCCTATCTGTGTTTTACATCAAAATCATCTTCTGTGATACTTTTTTTATACCCCCTCCTTAAGGAACCTTTCCCGGGGCCTTTATCCCTTAAATGATTTCTTCCACCTAATTATTTTATCAGTTGGTCAAACTTTACCTTTCAAAATTTGTTGTCACTGATGTTCTAATTCCTTCATTTTCTAGTCAGAGATGATACTCAGTGGCCTAAGTCATTCTTTGAAGCATTCTGTTTCTGAATGCTTTCATCCTAATGACTTCTAGACTCAGCTCTATCCTGTCTATTTGTTAAAATCAAGTCTGAAGTAGTTGCTCTTTGAATTATTTTCTCCACTTTAGCAGGTCATCTTTGTTTGCTGGACATGAGAAAATGCAATTTATTTCAAAGCATTTTAGCAAATTCTGAGTCTTTTAGGTTATCAGGCATTTTGCTCTCAGCTGTGAGCATCAACTACACTCCAATATAAAAATGTGTTATGATAAGCTTGCACTTCTTATTTCAATGTATCTTCCATTTTTAAGATGAATCAATTAAGCTAAGCTTTAGAGTGAAAGGTCTTTCACACAAAGATATTTAACATGTTTTCACAATCAAGTCCTTTCAGGTGTGAGTGGACATATTGAATTCCATACATTTAGTAAACCATGGAAAAACATTTTGGGATAAGTTTTACAACTTCCAACTAAATGTTATGTGAAAACTCCCAGCACAAAGTATTGTGAAAAGTTCTCTGGATATATGAGCCCAATAAAATTCTTAAGACAGGAAGAGGCGATTAAGTAAATTGTTTTCACATAATCATTGGTGTAGTTACCTAATAATTTGAATGCAGCTGTAATCACAGTAGTTTAAAACAGTCTATTCTGGAAAAGAAAATATATATTTTTTTTTCAATTGCCTATTACCATATACAGCTATTGAAATCAATGTTTTTGTTTTTACTGATTTGGAATGGTGTAGATAACAATTATGTCTAATTAATCTGTAACTTTCAGATCTATTTTACCTTGAATGATTGCTGTTCTTCGGGTTTTCAGGTTATTTTCTTTTTTCATTGCTTTTTTTGTTTGTTTTAAATCACAAACTTTTCTATATTTGAGTAAATAGTCATATTTTTAACAAGTCTAGCATTACAAAAAAAAGTTCTTTCAAAAATTTTTAAAAGCAATTTTCAACTAGGAATTTGAACTTCATCCTCTAATTATGTATCATCCCTGAAGAAGTAGTGTGAAATTTTCATCTAAGATATAAAAATGGTATTGCTGGGAAAACAACAACAAAAACCAACCAACCAAAAAAAGCAACACTCTATATAAGGCCACAAGCATATGTGTAAAATCAACTAGTTATATTTTGTTTCAATATTGACCTATATTCAAGGCCAACAAGACAAAGCATCTTCTTGAAATTTGGAAATTCTCTTGGTGAGTCTCCAAAGAATTCCAAAGAAAAGAATATTTCTGGTAATGGGTCTCAAAATTTAACAATGGCTTCTTGTTTGAGTAATTTTGTCACAGTACATAGTATATGAAAAGGCCAGTTATTTAGAAACAAATGTGGTTTTTTCTTCCTGTTAAGTTGTAGACAGTGAAGCATCTTTCAGAGTTAATCTATGAATTATTAGCTGCAAGTGATAGTATATTGTCATAGTTCAAATGTATAATATTTACATTCTCACTACTTCTTCAACGTTTCCCTGCCTGGTAGTCTTTGAGCAAACAATAGTGTAGTGCCCTTGCAACAGAAGAGTAATGAGTAACAGTGAGAAAAAAATTGTACTTGTGGACTGAAGCACAGGAGAACAGTGTATTCTTTCCAGCAAGTCTTTCATGTTTGTCTTTTTTTTTTTCCACCCTAGTTCATTTACATTGTGAATAGTGCAGAGCAGCATCCACCCTAGCCACATGAAGGGGGTCAAGTGTAATGAAGACTCAGACTACATCCAGATTTTATGGCATAGAATAGTAACAGTTAAATAATTGACATTAGCAAATATTAAAGCATGAATTAAACATTACATACAGAAAAATGAGAAAGTTAAAACACATCCCGTGGGAGAACTTGGTTAGAAGCAAGTACATTGTATTATCAGGCCTGCTTTTTCTATCACTTACATTTTGCTAGATTTATATTACCAGAACTTGCATTCTACGTGTTTAAATTAGAGTGTTTTAATGTCTGTTCCACAGATTTCCACATTAGATAAAAGACTAGAATCTAGGTAACATACGTCACAGATCAAGAAACATCTCTGGTGAATTCCAGGTTAAGCATTATTAAAATTTAAGCTACTAATTCAACTCAGCATTCTTTTCATTGTGTGAATCATAAGAAAATGCATTTGAAGCAATGATGATAATTCCCAGGATTGCATCTAGAATATTTTACTCTTAGTATGAAGTGCAGCCTTCTCAACTGACTACTGAAGAACCCACAGCTAGGCCTCTTAAGCATCTTCTCTTTTGTCTCCACTTTCATTAGAAGTGTTGCAAAATGCCAAGAAAAAAAAGTAACACTTAATGCAGGCTCAGTATTTACTGCATTTTGTACTTTTCAATCCATTAAAAGTCCCAATCATCCGTAAAGAAAGTCAGATGAACACTAGATCCCTTTCAAATTAAGTCATTCTATTAATTTGAATGCAGAGGGTGAAATTTTCATAAGTATGAATGGAACGTTCATCTCTCTGACAAAATAACATTTTGATTTTCCCTATATGCTGAGCAGGTACAAGATATTTTGCTCATCAGCTTTGACATTATGGTGGCCCTTCATGCTTTGGTACTAAAATATCCAACGGAAAAAAAAAAAAAACAAGCTATCACCTCCAAAACATCTACCATGTTTCTTAATTTAAAAGAGAAATTGTTCCTTGAGAAGGTTATATTTGGTTAGATTCATATCTTCTGTGTTAATATTCAGAAGGTGGTTTCTGAAAAATCAGACTTTCCTCAGTATCGTTAATCACAATCACTAGAAAACACAGGCCACTATCTATTTCAACTATCTGCCACAAAAATTCTTATAGAGGCATGATCCTTGCAGATAGAACACACTGTTTTCTATACCTAATCTTGTTAGCTTCAGCAGGAAAAAAACCAATGTTATACTTTATAGGTCACCAACTAATGCTAGACAGCGTACAGGAAACTGTTTGGCATGTTTACGCTCAAAATAAAGAAAACATTTTCCCATGGAATTTCTATGAAAAAAAATCATTCCTAGTTAATGCTTCTAGAATATGTCTGGGATGCAAGTCACTACAGAAACACTGAGTAATTTAATATGATAAGCAAAGAAAGAAAACCACTGAAAGTGAGCCTCTAATCTTGCAAGTAGAAGCATCATATGAACTTTTAATTGCTAATTATGAACATCTGAATTCTTGAAAGACTACTGTCCCATTGTATGCAGAATATTTCCTATAATACAGGATGGAAAATGAGAAGTTAGGTAATGATTTAGCAGATCATTTACATATTATATTGGATCACAAATTCATCATAAGTAAACACTTGTACAAGTTGGTGTTTAGCCTATAAAAGATGCAAGTCAGTGGTTTCACTCTATACCACTGATAAGGAAGGTGCAGGAGTACACACTTAACATATTTACTTCATAAGAAATAATATCCAATAATGGATTCTGAAATGGTTTTGGGCTGGGGGAACACAGGAAGTATAGGTGAGGAAAACGATACCTAGAAAAGTGTGGAGAAAGACTGAAGGAAAGATGGTGCTAGACTTGCAGACAGAAAAATAGACATGGAATAAAACAGGCTTCTCTGACTTCTGAAGACAAAATAAGAATGGGTTTTGATTGTTTTTAAGAAAAGTCCTATGGAATTCCATCCCAGTTACTTATTCTTTTATTTACCTAACATAAAAGCATTATGATTCAGGAGGGTTGACTTCCTGAACACTGCAGGCCCTTTACCAACCCCATTAATTACAATTTTACAAACTAAACCCCATTCAGGGAGAACGATTCAGTATGATCAAGAAACATTCTTTCACTGCTCCCTGACAGAACAGCCCAGCACCTTAAGACTGTCAATGAACACATTATACTTGAGAAACAGATACCTCCACTTGTCTTGTTTACCCTGTAGTCAGCCCCAGGGAAAAGCCATCAGAGATTAATTTATTCACACAATCCAAATACTGACAGAACACTCCCAAAAGATTCTGAGCTATGTTAAAACATCTAAGACTAACACTTGACCTGATTAAACAAGAAAAAGCATCTACAGTAACCATACAACAATGGTATCAATACTATGAAAAACTATCAAAGCAAGAAAAGAACCAGTCTTAATTTTCATGTCATTCAAAGACTGCAAATTACCACATCTGAGATTTATATAGGAAAAATCAAATTATTTCACACAGTAGTACACCTGGTTCAAAAGAAGTAATCATTGCCTATCTCTATTTAAAAAAACTGTACTACCTGGACAATATTTCTCATATTTGTATTTTGTTTGGCTAATTATTGAAAGACAGTTTTCTGAGCTTTAAACAAGAATATTTCAGATGGAGGAAAACCCTCACAAATTTTATTTTAGAGAGGAAATGTTATGGAAAACTAAAGGTATGTGAAAAGTAGGAGTTACAAGGAAGTATCGTGCAGTAGTTTACACTCACCATTCCGCCTCCCCCCTGCCTATCTTGAGAAAATAATAGAGATCAACACCATCATGAGTAAAGGACACCTAATTTCTACAGAAATTATCATCTTTACTAATCAACATCAGCATATCTTACTTTGGAGTTCATCAGCAAACTGGAGAACTCGAAAAAAAAAAAACCAAAAAAAAAAAACACTTATTACTGCAGAAAAAGTGACCATTTTTATAGCTGAAAAGCAATTGTTTTCTGTGTTGTTTTTGTTGTTGTTGTTTGGTGTGTTTTTTTTTTCCTACTTGGACGTTTTTCAGAAACTATACAAAACGTCTCTAAAGTAAATTAATGTAAATATTAATTAAATATAAAGTAATTTACTGAATTAATTCAGTAAGTATTTTGTTTTGCAAGAAATCTGAATTTTCATTGCAAGTAATTCTATATCATTTATACAGCCCCATTAGTACATTCTAAACAATCTGACCACATACTAAATAATTATTTAGTTTATTATTTATACTAAATAAAGTATAGCACATACTAAATAATTACATTTAAAAATAAAAATAAAAAAAAATCACTCCTTTTTGCCCCCAGTGCCACACTACCACTTCTATCTGCATCCTCCCAAATCCCTTCCTTCTTGCTGTAATTGGAAAAACAGAAACCAGGGTTTCAAGTATTTATAGGATTGGTGAAATTCATCACTCTTGCTATGTGAGCCAATTAGACTTGTAGTTTTCAGCGCCATTCTTAATGCTGAAGATAACATCAATTACTCTTTTCATTTCTGGTCAGTGGCTTTCTGACCCAGCATCCAACACAGAACTTCTATATTAATGCAGAACTTCAGATTTCAGCAGTTTTATTTCATTTACAGATCACAGAATCACCCAGGCTGGATAAGACCTTCAAGATCATCAAATCCAACTGCAACCTACCCATACTACCCTAATTCAAACAGCCCTCTGCTAAATCCCATCCCTGAGCACCACATTCAAATGTTTTTTAAACACATCCAGGGATGGTAACTCAACCACCTCCCTGGGGAGCCCATTCCAGTGCTTATCCACCCTCTCTGTAAAGAAGTTTTTCTTGATATCCAACCTAAACTTACCCTGGTGCAACTTGAGGCCATTTCCCCTCATCCTGTCACCAGTAAGAAGAGTCCAGCCCTGCTCTCATTGTAAGCACCTTTCAGGTACTGGAAGAGAACAATAAAGTCTCCCCTCAGCTTCCTTTTCCCTAGAATAAACAGCCTCAGTTCCCACAGTCTCTCCTCATAGGGCATTTTCTCCAAGCCCTTCACAAGCCTTGTTGCCCTTCTTTGGACCTGCTCCAGCACCTCAGTGTCCCTTCTGTACTGAGGTGCCCAAAACTGAATACAGTACTTGAGGTGAGACCTCACCAATGCCAAGAACAGCAGCAGGACTACTTCCCGAGTCCTGCTCACCACACCATTCCTGATACAAGCCAGGATGCCACTGGCCCTCTTGGCTACCTGAGCACACTGCTGGCTCATATTCAGCCAACTGTCCATAGATACAGCTACAAAAATGGGAATGGGCCCACGACCATCACCGGGTCCTTTGCTCTCCCTCCCCTAGTTTTCTCACAGAGGTAGGATAGTTGTTACTGCTAAGAAGATTTCAGATTTGAAATGCCGATTCTTTCCATTTTTTTAAAATCATGTTTTACTGCACTCAAACCAAGAACACAGTCTTATGGTCAAGAATCATTGTGTGAGATAAAAATAAATGAATTTCCACACCCAGCCAACTGAAAAAAACTTGGCTCTCTTGTTCACTTTTTAGTCTAGCACTTGGCTCCCACAGGCTTTGCTGCACACTCAGACATTGCATCAGTAGCCAGAAGATTTTGTTGCAAGCAGACAACAAGTGGAAGAATCATAGAATAGCTTGGTTTGGAAGGGACTTCCAGGATAGTGAAGTTCCGATCTCCCTGTGGCAGACAGGCTTGCCAGCTGCTAAATCAAGTACCAAATCAGGTTGTATATGCTCCCAAAGAGTAAGAGACTAAGATCTCAACAATTAAGCAAATGAAAAATTTATAGCTTAAGTATGACTTTTAGTGGCTTGTTTTTTTTTTTTCTCCACTATTTTTTACCACCTCCATCATTCATTACCAAGTCTAAACTCTCAGCCCTTTATATAGCATAGTAGTATCTGATGCACAGCACAAGACTCTCAGAAAAGAAACATAGTTGAATTAAAAAAAAAAAAAAGATGAAAATACAAAAGAAAAGCTATAAGAGAAAACAAAAACACATTTGACAGAGAGGAAAACACAAACAAAAAAAAGCAACAAAAAACAAAACACCATCACAACACACTCTACAACACTCTGGAGGCTTATGATAAAGGAAATTCAAAACACAGGAAGAGCTGGGCTGAAAATAACTTTCATTAGGAGTAGTATAATTTTATGATAAAACTGATTTGAAAATATACAGCTATGAAAATTCTGCATCTCAAGGATGTTCCAAAATAGAAGAGAAAGTAGTCCGGTCCACTTTCTTCTACTCATGATACCCCACGTCTATAAATATGCAAATTAAATAACTGTCACTTCAAATAGATACTCCTGCTCAGAAGTAATTGCCACAATCCATAGGTGGTTAAGAAAGAAAAGAAACATGCAGACAAACCAAACACTAATGCCTACAGATATCTAATCATTCAAATCAATTTTCAAAGCTGTCTCAATGACTTTGAAAGCAACAGAGCCTTACCTTTGACTTTCAAGGCATTTGTATGAACTACTGGCATCAACCATTAAGATCTTTTTCTGTCAGAGTTAACCTGTTTCTGCTAACAGATTAAACTATGCTGTAGGCCTTCCTTCTTTCTGAGATGATTCACATTTTAGGACGCGTCATGCGTGCAGTTCTACCGTAACTTCAGTTAACAAATTGCACAGGAGTAGTGTGCTAATTAGCGAGGAGACGACTCATATTGACAGTCAAATATTCTAATTACCAATGATGAAAAAAAGAACTACAGAAAATACCCTTGTGGTTTCACTGCAACACCGTCCTTTCTGAATAATATAAATTCTATTTAACTGTATTACAGAGTTGCTCATTGAGTATTCTCCAGCTCCTCTTTTAATCAAAATAATCAGCACCATCTCTTTTACAAACTAGGCTCTTCTGTAATTTCCTCTTCTGTCTTCAAAACTACAGAAAAGTCTTAGTCACCTCCCTTTAGTAACTGGATGCCTTAATCTTTCTTCTGATGTTTCAGTAGCATCTACACCTCACACTTTATTCATCTATTGAGATTTTTCTAAATGGATCTGAAGTCTGACATTGCCCATTTCTCTCTCTCAGAATAGCTTTCTCCAGCCTCCTGTATGGGTGGATCCAGCACTGAGGAAATTAGATTTGCTGCAATTGAAGAAATTTGAGGAAAGGAGAGTGTCTGACCCACGCATGTGATTACATATCATTACAAACTTGTATTTGACCCCAAACTGAAGTCCAATTTCCAGGTCAATCTACACTCCCCTTGTAACATACAGATTAATAAGAATTCATAAAATGCTTAGGAAACAGAAAATCAGGTCAGATGTCCCATGTTCTACTTTGCATTTTAAAGTTCATTAGTGATAGAAATAGAATGATCAATTTAGCCATTGATTTTCCTCTCAGGTTCTGAAGCACCTGTGCACTCCTATTTTGTCTGCATACCAAACATTGTACAAAAATATTTAAAAAAAAACTGAACAGTCATTACACCACTTGGCTTAATACATTAACTCAATATTTTGTAACTAACATGTCAGGAAAACCTGACCAACACACCCTTTTAAGCAGTTTTACTCCAATTTTTATTTATTTATTTTGCTTTTAACACTTTTGTATTAAAACATTTGTGCTTCTTCCTTTCTAACTGTGGATGAAAGTGAATTTTTAAAGAGTACCAGTTTATCAGAAGAGGCTGAGGTGATAATGATTCAACCAGACAGTGAACATAAAATCAGACTGAAAAAAAAACAAACAAACCATTTTTGCTTTTAGAGAACACCAGGGCAGCTGAGACATATTCTGAAGTGCCCAGGACAGTTTGCTGAAAAACTGAAAACCAAAGTCAGCCACAGGTAAGTGAAAACACTATGGGGGGAAAAAGGCAAACAAATAAATAGATTTGCTATTGCAGAGACCATACAGGTCCCACTTGAGACAATGAAAGCTTTGCTATTGCTTTCAACAGAATCACAGTTGATTCATAAATCAACTCATAAATCCCAGATGCCAAGATAGTCTTTTGCTAAACTCAGAGAGTTTTGAGTCAACAACACTGTAATAGCTACCCATCATAAAAAAGTTCTACTTGCAAAAGTACGTACAATGCTTCTCAATAATTCTTAATCATTTGAATGCAATTCAAAAACATGAATTCTATGATCTGAGATTTCTTTCCTTTGAGCTACAAAAGGCAGACTTGAGGCATCATTAGCTCATCATTCCTCTCTCATCTACTTCTGATCAGTTATTTAGCTTATGGTTGCTGTAATTCAAAGGTTAATTAATTATTGGGGAGCATCCAAAACATTAGGATATTTGTAATGCTGCAGAGACATTGAAAATAAAACAAAAAACTCCCACTCTTGGAATGAACAAATTTCACTCCTCTGCAGGAAATACGATGATATATTTAAGTACCTACTTTGCTTTACAGACCAGATTTATTTGTTTCATTAGAAAACTCCACCCAGAATCTTAATTTCCTATCTAATACAAATTGGAAAGCCATCTAGTCACTACCTAGGAACTACAGTCATACCAATGATTTTCTGTCTTCAAGTAGCAATAAATCTCTCCTTGTTGCTATTGTTCTTTGTAATACTATGAGACCTGTCCATTTGATAGTGTTCAGCACCTGACACATGAATATAAATTATCTCCTAAAAAATTCAGTAGCCTATCAGAGATAGAGCTCAGGGAATGGTCATAACATTAGTTAAAACTGCAGGGACACAGAGCAGGAAAGCTAAAATCCTTAAGATAAGCTCTTACAGTGATGACCACTTACTGCATTAAGCAGAAGTAACAGTAAGTACAGAAGTTGTTAGAATTGAAAATCCAGGTAAGAGTTTTGATGTATAGTAATAACTTCAAGAAAATAACAAAGAATATGCTATATGACAGGCATAATCATCCCTTCAGTCATAGATTTATAAAGCTACCTTGAACTCCAGTAAGCATTAGTAAAAAATCATCTTGAGAAAACAGTGTGTCCAGTGCTACAAGTATCTATTGAGATATGCCATTCAATTTGGCATGTTTCTCTCCTCTGACAACCATAACCTCTGTCTAGTAAATATATGCTGACATCATCTTTTGCATCCAGCTTTATGACTCTGATGTATAATCTGGTGTTTTATTTATTTATTTCCTAAATGATGATGGAAATGAGGTTAAACTGGTTACTTAGAGTCATACTGAGAGAAAAAAAAAATCAAGACCAGCCAAGAAAATAAGATGATGACTGACACTGTTAGTTCCTTGATTCTTTAAACAAAGACATGGGAGTTTTAGTTTAGATATTAAGAAGAAGATATTCACACAGAGAGTGGTGACGCACTGGAAGAGGTTGTGGTTGCCACATCCCCAGAGGCATACGAGGCCAGGGTGGATGTGGCTCTGGACAGCCAGGTCTAGTGGTTGATGACCCTGCACATATCAGGGGAGTAGAAATTAGACAATTATCATGGTCTTCTTAAGTCAGCATTTTGGAATAATACCAGAATAAAGAATTACTGAGAATATCACCCTGTCATAAAGTTGTTCTGGATATTTTCTTTTCCCCAAAGACAATTTACCCTAACTCTTCCACAATCAGTTGGCCATGGACAAGATAGTAAAGCTCTTTCTTTCTCTTGAACAATTCCTAACTAAAACTGTGGATTTTGGAGGTTAAGCCTTTGAGCTATATATTTCATTTTTTAGCTCTGCCATCACACTTTCATCTAAAAAGATATTACATTTCGTTCTATTTTCCAGCTATTTCCTTCCTAAACTATTTCTTGTTCTCAGCATCCCTAACCAAACAACACTTCTGCTGCCCCTAAAACTAATCAGTCTCCATCACAACACCATGTTTCTTGGAAACATCATTTCCTATTCACAGTGCAAAGTAATCACTCAAACAATAAACAATTTAGAAGGCAGAAAGCAGTCATATTAAGTTTGGATGTTTTTTTTGTTTTTGTTTATTGTATACAGTTTCACTCTTTTGTTCCCTTTCCATCCAGTGACACATGGTCCTAAAGTTACACAATGTTTTATGATTATATTTGTACAAAAAAAATTTCAAAGCTAACTGGTGTGGCACTTGTTTTTCCATGATCATTTAACTCATGTCCTTCTTCAGTACATTGCTTTGTTCACATGTAGAATTCTCACTGGGCAGCATGGCTTACTCAGCAGCCAGACTTCCACACACAGACTATGCCTTACAATTCCAGGGATGGAATAAGCCATTTTATTGGGCTTACATAACTTGTATACTTAACAGTTTAGTAATGATCTGCACAGAGAAGGGGAAATTCAAACACTGAGAGAAAAGTGGCAATGATGTTGTATTTTATAAGACCAATCAGAAACATTCATAACATACGAAGCTCAGAAGGTCCTAGATCTTTGATATTATCCATATGGCCTGCTGCTTTTTTATTAACAGAGAAGGACAATACCTTCTCTTCTGAACTGTAAGATTAAATATATTATGGGATAAAGAGTTATTTCCTATACATATACTCATATATGTATACATACGCATTTTTGCTTACAAATACATTGTCTTTAATATGAAGTAGAAAATAAGTGCTTAGCAATTAAAAAAAAAAAAAAGTCCTCTCTGCTTGTTCTGAGGTTCTTTTTTGATATTTTGTGGGTTGTTTTTGTTTTTTGTTTTTTGGGTTTTTTTTTTGTTTTTTTTTTTTTTTGTTGATTGGTTTGGTTTTTTGTAGTTTTAATTCATTCTTACCAAAAAAGAAGTTTCAATTTTTCATTGATAAGACACCAACCTTCCATAGCAAAATGAAGTCTCCAAGACAATAAACAACTGTGTTTTTAGGTAACTAAGCAGAGAAACAACCTCTGAGCAAAGAACTTCTTAGAGAAGCAAGCTTTGGAACTTATTTAGCTAGGACCATGCAAATGTTACAGATTTTAAGAAAATGATGAAAAAGGAAAGTTAATCAGAGTAAGTCAAATTTACCCCAAGCATTTTGCAAATCCATCTGTTTCCATTGATCCTTAATCTATAATCTTTTCACATCACAGAATATACAAGCTATTTTGACAGTAAAGGAAATCATTCTGTGAGCAGAAGCATTACGAATAGAAATCTAGATTCAAGTAGATGGCTAGAATAATCTGTAAGACAACTGAAATTCAAAGTATGCAGCAAATTTTACTAAAATGCAGACCTACACTGCAACAAGCATAGCATATATACACATTCTAATATGCTGGGTCTGGTTTTTGGTTGTCGCAATACACACAACTGCAAACTGGCAAAGAAAAGTACCCTTGCTGTAGTTGGATTCACAGACTCAATTACACTACATGTGTTGACAGGCCTTCAGTGTTCATTCAGGGAGCTATTTGCCACCAATTTACCATCTAAGGTTCCATCTTAAAATGTAAATAGAACATAATAGGTTGAGGACAGACCGTCCTTGCTGCAGACATTGCAAACTAACAGTAACATATTGCATCTTGGGGAGGGGAGAGAGGGGGGACTGAGAGGGAAGGTGTGCAGGGGAGAACAAACTGCAACAATAACAAAAAAAATCCTAAAATCCCGATGACTCTACTTGTGTAAAAGCTTTGCCACCAAAACATCCAGTTTGAAAAATGTCTTTCTTTTTTTCTTCCTTTTTATTCTTTTTAGAGAATTTGAGAATTCATTTAGCAAGTAAACTAAGGAAAAGTCTGGCAGTGCAATAAGTCAGAACTATCTATGCACCCCCTGTGTAAATTTAACACATTAATGTGTAGCAACTACTTGGTCACTTATGTACAATTTCTATAGGAAGGCAAGTGCCTTTAACTCACTGATGTATCCTGTATCAAACTGGAATGACCTCTTTCACTGGAAATGTCACTGCCAGGCATAACATTGTTTACAAGGTCAAGTGCCATGTTACAGAAAGCTGACACTTCCCATACTGGAAACATAACGAGAAACAAGCTATATGGGACCACTAATAAAGAGGATTCTTCTTCACTTCCCCTGGTAGCTTTCATAGCTTTAGGAGGTCTGGATAATGTTAGGCTGCTTAGGAAGATTTAGTTCTCAAGTACTGATGCTTGCCCATCAGTGGCACAGAGTTGCACTTTCCTATGGCTGGTAAGTTTTCCTTCTCATTTCTGCCAGCCTCTTTGACATCAGATGCAACACTCTTCCTAACATGTGCCAGGCTGGAAGACAGCTTTTAGAAATACATATTTCTATTCCTCTTTCACTTCAGACATCTACACAGATACTCCAAGGAATGAGCGCCACTTATCTGAACAATTAGACAGAAAACTTCCATTTGAAATCCCAGCATAACTTTACAGATTGTCCTGAGGATTGAAAGCAATTATAACACCTTCATTGACTTGCAGTAGAAGGCCTCTGACAGAATAAGTTAGTTAGAGCTAACTTAAAGGAACCTTCTAAGAAATGGCTTCAAAATATGTGTCAGTGAATCCACAGTTCTGGACACAGTTCTGATAAATAATCTGCATAAGACTGAATAAAAAGCACATTTCTTCTCCTTCTGATTCTAAGCAGTGATATAATTACTGACACCCGCACCAAGAATTATTTACACACAAATGACATGACCAATTACTACTAAAAAAAATCCTGATGTATTAATTCAAATAAAAAATAAATTCTTGATGCCTAAGAAGCTTCAAACTATTTCTTACAGTAGAAGATTCTTGATTAATATGTCAAGTTCTCTCATTGCCAAGACAGCAAGCTATTTTGCTGCTGTTCTTTTAGACCATCAACTTACTGAGATTTTTGTTCCCCTAGGCTTAAACACACAAGTTGCTCTTTCAGCAGTCTGCAAGAACTCAGCTGCTCAGCCATATTTATAATGAATATTCCTCTCTGAGATGGGTGATATGCAAAGGAACTTTTCTACTCACAACATTTCCAGCACTGGGTGAAAGGAAGGAAACATCAAAATAAACTGGTAGGGATTTATCATTTCTGTTTTTTACACTTGTCATAAATCTGAAGTCAGGAACAAAAACTAAGCTTTTTACCAACATTTTCATTTATGCTACATGGCTACTATTGCTGAAAAGCCTGAGAACATTAATTAAATAAATAAAGAGACATAAACCTAGTAAACTTGCATTGCTGTTTGTACTCTTTACAGTAGTTACTAGCAGATGGGATGCTAGAAGGTCCTTATCCAATTTTGGACATGGGCCTGCCAGTTGGTAACACGACACGCATGAGTTTGAGTTTGTCACAAATTACATTGAATTTACAGCTGCTTTCAAATCTTTGTGTACTGATGAAAGATATTCAGGAGACAAAAGTTACAAAAGTCACAGACTTTAAAAAACATTATTTTGTACTTTTATATCAGGAATAAAAATGCCTGGATCCGTCAGTAATAGTACAATACTTTTAGAAAAAATTAACTCTGAAAATGTTTGCAAATTAGTATCACAAAACCAAGTTCAGGAGCAAAAATATAGATCAATGTACTAATATAATTTATGGCTCTAACACAGCAAATTGATCTTAAACCTATAGCACAGAAAGACAGAAAAAAACTCAAAAACTTCATGCAGCAGAATCTCAGCAGGCATCAGAAATGACAGTTTATAATTCACAGTGAAATAGCTCTAACCAGCTTTGGATGGAAAAGTTCAATTTCCTGACAGAGAACAAAAATACTACCATTTAGCCTCAATTCTTATTTCCACCCCACCCCTGACTAAGTAGAAAATATTTTATTATTATTGGTCACAGTTTACTATCCTACCTGTAGTATGTGACAATAACAGAGCCTTGTATTAAGTACTAATAGAACCAGAGCTTTGTGTGCATCTCCTCCAACAGAAAATTAACAGCACATGGCCCATGCCATAACAGGTAAAAAAAAGAAAGGAATGGAGGAGAAATTACAGCTTTCTCATGAATGAAAATGTATATCATCATACACACTCAAATCCTAACCAGCACATATACTGCTGTTTATTTTGTAACAATAAAGACATTTTAGTATTTCAGAGTTGTTCTGGAGCATTATACAAAATTATACAAAAATAGTGAAAGATGTATATTGTTAAATGGATAAACTAAAGATACTCTAGTGAATATGTATAAAAAAGACAATTTGAAAATATGATTTTGTAAGAAAAATAGCTAGTGTCAGGAAAAAAAGACAGACAACATCTAGATGTTGGTTTTGATGTCACTTAGACTAAGTGAGCATCACGGGTGAACTGCACTACTGTTCTTATAAACATATCTGCTGTTCTTATAACAGTAATCTGCTACAGATTAGAGTCAAAAAGTAGGACTAAAAAGAAGTTGAGGATTTTAAATTTCCCATCATTTAGATCTCTGCCAGGCTTTTCTTAAAAGTAAATAGAGTCATAGATAACATCCTTTTTGGAGAAAAACCAACTTAGAATAGGAGTAGCTAGGTGAGAAAACAAAATTATCCACATGCTACTTTATTTCTCAGCAATCACTGCAGCTGAAAGAAATCCTGAATAAACCTTATCTGCTATAATTAGCCTGTTATTTAGTAAGAACAAAACTGAAACTCTTCACTAGCCATTTTGCAGTTTTAGCTGTTAACACACTTCCGCTATATGCCTAGCTATAAACCATCATTTTTTTAAGTATCTGACAAACCAAATGCAATATCTTAGTCTTCACTGAAAGCAGCTCAATAAAAACCTGACAACATTTGTTTTGTAAGTATAGCCATCAAAATAACAAAATTGTTCCAGAAATCCATCATTTAAGGGGAAGCAGACAGGCAAGCATAGCCATGCACAGCCATCTAATTGGGACAATTATGTATTTCTATGAGTGATGCATTTGTATTCATATTTAAGTGCACATCATACAGATGAAATCATCCATTGATATTCAAGCTTTGTGCATTAACTTCATGCATCTTTTTCATCTACATTAGAATTTGAGTCACTGAATCACAAGAGATACAGGTTGGTAGAGGAGACAGACTGCTTATGTAGCTTGCTATGACAAATTTGTCCTACATAAGAAGGATTTCTATCAACAGTAATTAATTCTAGTCATGATAACCACTCTTACTTCATTCCTCAAAACCAAAAATCAAAATAAATCTCTGATAACATTAGGTAGAGCACCTCTGAGTGTGAGGTAAATCCAGTCATTTTTCCTAGGTCTTGCTATCGTCACATCATCTATTCTTATTCCCAGGCTCATACACAGTACTCACAAGAGCCAAGTAGAGGGGGACAATCACCTCCCTCTCCCTGGCCACCCCTTTTTTAGTGCAGCCCAGAACACAGTTGGCCTTCTGGGCTGCAAGGGCACACTTCCGGCTCATGTCCAGCTACTCATCCACCAGGATAGTTTTTCCTTAACCAGAAGCACATCAGAAAAACCTGCTTTTTATCAACAATTTCTCTTCACTAAAACAATCCACAGATAATGTGACCAGACTTCTGTTTTTGCTTTGTTTTTGTTTTTAAATGGGTGTAGAACACAATCCTGTGAGCAGTCGCAGTCTCCCTGTTTTAGGTTGCACTGGCTGAAACCCTTTAATCTCACTTCTGTGCTAGAAAAATGTAACTGGAAGAGACAGGAGAAGTTTGGTCCAAAAAAATAATAATAATAAAAAAAATTAATAATAATGGCATCTTTGAGGCACATTCTAGTAATGTGAACGCAACCTTTATACTTTTAAGGCTGTTACAGGTACCCCAGAAATTTATTTGCTTTCTCTCACAATTATAATACTGAAAATCATGACAGATCTAATTTGTATAGCAATGTTATCTGACACTGGAAGTGGAAATTACAGTTGTATTCCAGGTTATGTTTAGTTACCTTTCCAATTCTAGAAAAACTGAATTTCTGCTACCTACTGAAAAAGCTTATTCTCCCAGCACAATATTTTGAAGAGCTTTTTGACAGATGGCATGACAATGTCTTTTAGGATTTACTATGTAATATAAAGAGATATACTCAATGCATTTTGTGAAATGATTTTTTTGCCAGCTAGCTTTTACCCAAAACAAACAAAAACAACACAACTTTATGTTACTTCAGAAAACTCTACTGGTAGGAACTGTCCCATCAGTTCATCAGCTAAGTTCACTTTCATAAATGCTATAAAAAGTAATTTTTTAGATGTGCAGTTTAATTCAAAGTTTTCATTTCCCATCAGGTGTATTTCATTTTAATTCCAATTAAAATTTCCATTTGAGACAAATAGCAATATACAGAAGTAACAAAGTAAGAAGCACAGAAGTCTTCAAACACTTGTATTTAAATCCCTACTTAAAAGCAGAAAAGGCTACTGCAACCTCTATGGAGGAAGTGCTGTTAGTGTTCCCAAAGTTTGATTGGTATTAATTTTGAGTAACTGCTTACTAAGAGGAGAAATGTGGTTTGCATGCAAAGGGAGATCACAAGGATCTGTGTGGCACTTTGATTCTACACACTGGTTCACAACACGGCTGTTTTTGTCAATGTATGCAGTATCTTGAAGAGTGGTTAGACAAAACAACACTTGCGGTCCACTTTCTCTATGTTGTTATAATATTCTGCGACTCAAGTTTTCCCACACAGAAGAAAAAAAGTGGGACAAATTATTCAATATTCTGCTTATCTAGTTAAAAAATTTATTTGCATTTTTCTCATCACAAACGCTTTTGTAAAAAGTCTACGAAGGATTTTACTGTCAAAAGAAAGAAGTAGAAACCTGTTTGTATCAATATTCTCATAATCAGAACTATTTCAAAAACAGCACAGTAATTTGTTAAGAAATGTACATAGCAATAAAATGATTTTTATAAGAAGTAGTACAAGCCTGTACTTTCCCCTGAGAGGTTGAGAAGTTCAGTATTGAAAGGAAAGAATGGCCCTCAGGATTTTTATAAACACTGTAGCGATCAAACAGCTTTATACACCATTTAGCTTAAAAACACTTTATAAAGAGCTCACCTCAGCCAAATCACAGCAAATGCTAGATGTTTCAAAAATATAGCCACAGAATATTAGCAACAAGAAAATAATAAGAAAAACTTAGTGAAGTTTATTTTTCTTTCTTTAACTTGTAGGCCTGGATTTTTTCTTTCTTTTTAAAAATGCACTCTTAATAATCTTGATCCTCTTCCATTTTCCTGCCCCAGCTTGCAGTCCAGAAGTTCAAAGCCTTGAACAAACAAAAGCTATAGCATGAAGAACAGTTCCCATGTTGTGTTCATACTTCCAGTTATTTAGGCATAAGGCAGAGTCTTAGTTTTCATAGCACAGCTCTGTAATATGTACAGGATGGAAAACTCGCCTCTGCCATGAATTTGCTGTAGATAGCTGGAGTGTCATAGAGACTTACATAATTTAGAAGAACTCTTGATGGTTTAATCCTTCTATTTTAATGAGTCTTTACCCTTGAGATGTTACTTAAAATCTGATTTGGCATTGGATCAGAAAGTACTCTGCTTAATGCAGAACAATAAGAGGTTATTGTAGTAGGATTTTCCTTGATACATTTTCCGTACATAAACTTGATATGAATTTATAGTGTTGATATTTGACAGAGAATGAAAGTAAATGCATTTTTCATTTTCTATGTTTCAAGTGAATGAATCATGCCGTTTTGACTAAATGCAAAGGGAAATGGGTAAACAGGTCATGCCATTCATAGTTCATCAAAAAAACATTTCTTGAATGGGATATAACCTCTGATTTCAGATCATTTCAGAAAGGAACAGACTGTATATCTGGATTTGCTAAGAGTCAGCATTCTTCAACATTTCTGATAGTTTGTGAGTGAGTGGACCCTTATAGGCAGATGCTGAAGCCCACTGCTGTATTTTCTGTTTGCCAGTAACTAATAATTATAGGTCTTGTCAATGGCTTTTCATTTCTTAAAGCCTAAGATTTGGAGGCTTTTTATATTACTCCTTATCTAATAAGAAGGAAGTTAATTTAAGCCAATTTTTTCATTCACATACCGATTTACATTTCAGAAAAACATATATCATAGGTTAAAAAAAAAAAACAACAAAAAAACAAGATAAAAAGAAATAATAATAAAGTTATTGACTCTACACTAGGCGTAGATTCATGTGGCAGTTTTTTCTGCCATACACGTATCCAAAGAATCAGACATTTCCATAAAATCTTCTGTAAAATTTCTACATTGGGCATAGGTAAATAATTGCAACAGCAGACTTCTATTTATTTTAGGGAGAATTCTTACTTATACCCCTCAGTTTAGAGGTTAAAGCAAGTACCCAGCATTAGCTTTACTGGAAAGGAATCTTTCGCTGAAAATTTCAGCACTCTTTTTTTCCCCCCCTTGTTTTTAACCCAACAAAGATTTGCTGTGAAATTGTTTTGTTAAAAGTGTTTACACATCTGACAATTGAAATGTTTAAACTTGGTAATGTTAAATCATGCCATTCAGACAAAAAATGGTATATTGCAGAAACACTGTTATTCCTCATGTATTTTTTTATTATTCATTTAATGATTTTTATTTTAGTTTTGATATAACTCATTTACTGATGTTAACATATGAAAACACTGTCCTGATTTTTCTCTTAACCAAATTTTTCAACACCTGTGGATTTATCTTGCTATTTCATGCTACTGAAAATTTAAAAGATGGCACACAAATAAGGCAACTTTTTGAACAATGTATTACTGTAAAGAAATATGCCTCCTTCAAAGTCTGAAGCAGTTCTAGTTGTTGGGCACCTGCTATGATAACAACACAGAGTTTTACCCTGCCACTGCTACAGCCACAGTGATGAAGATTAGAAAAGCAGAAACACTCAGCACATTTACTAGCGTGAAAATGGTCTCCATTGAACAGAGAAAACAAACTGGTATCTGAAGAGAGCATAGGTTCAGATGAAGAGCAAACTAGAGGAAAAACAATGAAGAGGGAAACAAACACAACTGAAAAGTCTACATAGTGTGTATCTAAAGATTCTTTAAATTACTTAGCAAGTTTATTGAATACTTATTCCTCATATAGGAGATACTTAAGACATGTAGCAACTGGACAGCTCAGTACAAATGGGAGAGGGGTTACAACAAAGGTATGATGACAGAAGGACTGGCACGATATAAGGGTGCTATAAAGGAAGGGAGGAAGATTCATATCAGAAGATTCTAGGCTTGCAGGGGAAAGCTTCATCAAGGAACTGCCTTCACCTGAGCTGACCAGATCTTTTCCCCAGGTTCTCAATCAGCTGTTCAGGACTTGAATTAACAGTTCCCATACTATGTGTTTGATGTATTTAATTCTGTTCTAAGCAATGACTGAAAACAGTTAATTCAAAAGTCTATGCATCTCTTCACAACTATTTCTATTTTCTGACAGTAGGAGGCATTACAAGCTGGAATTTCAAAATGAAAAAGGATACATTCAAGTTACAAATGCAGGCCTGAACAATACAACATCTTTGCCTCCACATAGTATGCATTAACATGTAACTCTCAAGTACAAAAAAATGAGGTTTGGAAGAAAAGCAGAGGTGACTGGCATGTTAGACTGAAGGTTTAACCCCAGTTTCAGTCTATACACACAGTAAGTGAAAGGAAACATGTCTTGTTCCCTTTTAGTTCAATCAGTCTCATAGATAAGTTTTATTAATTTTATTATTTCTCACAGCTACAAAAAAAAAAAAAAAAAAAATGGAATTTTGGAATGATTCATCTCCAGAAAAATTTAGAGTTCTCCACTCTAGAGATGGTCTACCAAAACAAAATGAGCAAGAATTAGAATGTTTAAGAGAAAGGAAAATATACCAATGACTAAAAACACTGACCACCAGTCAGGTTTCTAGTGCTATTTGAAAGGAAGAAAGAAACAGTGCTGACTAGTTTTTACCTTTCATTTAGATTTTTTAGTATCCAGTTGTTTAGTTATTTAAATAAAATTAATTAACCAAGAATATGCACAGTGTGAAAAAGAAATCCACAGCCAAGATTCTCATTCAGTTGCAATTAGAGTCATCCTGCCTTTGTTAAACTGTCCATCAAAATTCACAAATCATTTGTTTCCTCTACACCACCCTGCAACCTGCAGAGTAAACTGCTAATGATTGCAAGGTACTATTCCTAGACACGTATAACTATGAGTAAAATAGCAGTTCTATAAAAACATCAGTAATACAGTGTTCCGCTCTATGAAGAGTAGCTGTGTTGAGCTCATCTAGGCTAAATAATGAATGCATTATCTTCCTTTGATTTTCTACTTCCAGAATGTGAAAAAGCATCCACTCATCAACACCCACATAACAAAAGATAATTCATGCCTGACTATAGTGCTTTAAAAAAAATAAAATATAGAAAAACAAGAGAAACAACAGCAACAAACACTGAGAAATTTCCACCATGGCATCAACAACATCTCAGAAGCTGCACCTATGCTTATGATCATAAGGCAACTTTAGGGATACTCACTATTGGATTTTAAAATATCTGTTAAGAATAACTTATCACTGCTTTATTATTATTACTAAATAAACACAACTAGCACAATAAAAATACCACAAAAGCACAATAATAAATGAAGCTATCTCAGCCTCTTCATAATAGAGGTGCTCCAGCCCTCTGATGATATTCATACCCCCTTTCTGGACCAATTCTAACAGATAGGTTTTTGACCTCAGAGCTGGATGCAGCACTGCAGATGGGGTCTCACAAGTGTGAAGTAGAATAAGACTATTTATTTATTTTTAAAAATAATAAGCCTTGTTTCTATGCATAAGAAAAAGAACAAAAGTTTTCTCTGCTGATAAGCATCATTAACATGCTATGTTTGAAAAGACAAGGGATTAGAAAACTCCAAATCAAGCGTAAAAGTCACTCATATGTGCAAACAGAAATACTTATTACTTATGACAGTGTTCTGATAACTCATCTCTGCAATATGGAGGTACATCAAACCTGCTGATCTAAAGCACCTTTCAGTCAGAGAGGTTTTGTCTCTCAATCCAGACTCAAACTACAGACCTAAACTTCTGTGAATACTGCAACATTAAATGTGTAAACAGCAGTAACTATTAGTGACCTATACAGAAATCTTAAATCTCATTTCGCCCAGGGAAAATAACTTCATCCACCTAAGTTTTAGAGGCATCAGATTTTTAATTTAGATTCTATGACCACACTGGTAACTGTATGAGTAGCCAATGCCATGTAATATTCACCTTGTCTTCTGACAGCTTATATAGAGAAAACAAAACAAAAAACAAACAAAAAAAAAATTCACACAAAGCAACAACAACAAAAAATACAAGAAGATTCTTCACCTGACCTCAAATTTCTCACTGACTGAAAACTATGGGCACTTTAAAATGATGACATATAGCAGTTTAAGAAAAAGCTACAGACTGTCAGCACACTCCTAGAGAAAAATTAAGGTATACTTCATTAATAAGTAACCATTTTAAATGAAGTTTAGAAAACTTTGTGCGGTTTCAGACTGTTTAAGCCTGTAAGGTAGAAATAATATAAGGATGGTAGTAATAATACAAGAATGATGGTAATAGATATCCAAAGGTTATCCATAGGAAAAACTCACCAATACAGATGCCTTCAGTCTAGCTCGAAAATACCGAGGCTGGTTATCCAATCTCCACAAAGGAGCGATCTCAAAAGAGATACTGCCTTAGTGGTGGTCAGTCCTTAAATGAAGGAGAGGTGGAATCAAGCTCCACCCCTTCTGGGAGCACAGCTGAATTACTCTCACCTGTGCTCCCACAGCTGACCCAACACTTGTCTCAGCTGATTAATCAGCGGTTCAGGCTGTGATGACCAGTTTCCCCATACAAAGTCTATGACAGATTGTAGATCCAAAAAACCCATAATAATTCCCCAGTTATGATTTCCATTACAACACTATAGGACCCAAGAAAATATTAAGTGAGTAATAACTTCTATTATTTTTTGTTTGCTTGTGAGTTTGCAGCAAAAAAAATGTGGCAGGATACTTGCAAGTAAGCATTATGTTAAGAGCGTATGAGTACTGAAGACAGTTTTCTAAGTCACTAGTTCTGTTATGTGGACTTCATTTTATTTCATTCCTTCACAGTTATTTCATTTCATCCCCACAACGTAATATTCTGTTCATGAGAAATTAAATTGATATTGTACTTAAGTTAACATTATTGTCAATGTTACACCTTTAACACATGAGATGAAGAGATCTCTAGCATCTTTTTGTTGCAAACAAAATATTCTGCGTTAAGCCTCTGACGAGCTCCAAAGCATTATTTAGATAGCTGCATTTCTAACAAAGCCCTAATGACCTGTTAGCTTCAAGATAAAAAAGCACATATCAGTGCATAGATGTTCTCAACATTTGTTTTCCCACTTTTGCTCTACTTCCCACTTCATACAACTTTCAAACACAATCTGCAAGTTACCTAAAAATAAATAAATAAATAAAATAAAAATCTGTTTTGAAATCTTTCAACAGTAAAAGATAATTAAGAAAAAGGATCTCAAGTTATCATAATATATTATTTCATAACTCTTCCCCTTAAATCACCAAGAGAAATGTTCTGCATGAACGCTACAAGATTGTCCTGCCATCTGCAGGCCCAGCAAGAAGAGGAAGTCATTCTTCACCAACCATAAGAACCAGTCTGATTTTGTCATAATCATTCAAATACTTCTGCTATGTAGCAAAATGGCCACAAAAGGGCTCAGATTGGAGTGAGATGGTTAAGTCAGATAGCAAATAACAGAATTACTCAAGTATTCTAAAGTATGGAGGAGGCTGCACATATCTAAGACCCATCAGCACCTCCCTTCAGAAGCCCTACACAAGTCCCATGAGTTTCTACAGATGCCTGTGCACACCCCATTTGTCACTGTACAGAAGTAGGAATACCTAGTCCAAAGTAGCAGGTCTGTTAAGTCAGCGGCTCACTTCAGGTAATGGTAATGATCCAGTTTAAAAGCCTCATGTCATTATTTATAGAGACAGTGTGAATCATATATTAAAAGTCCATGATAAAAAAACTTAAAGATATACACTAAAGTCCCATACACAAATCAACTAACTAGCTACTGTACTGAAAACAGTACTTCTCATTTTGGCAACCACAAATTTTGTACAGGTATTTTTGTACCAAAATAAGGAATTGTCAGGAAATAAACAGTTTATACAATCATATTTAGTTCCTTCCTTTTATCTCGCTCTAGATCTTTTTTCCTCTTCTGATGAGTCTCAGTAAGCCATTTCAAAGGCATTTAACCTTAAAATATTGTTACTTGCAAAATGATAATTACTTTATTGAGGAACATATATCAATATTATATTGTACAAGTTAACAAAACAAAGAAAAACTAAAGTGCAAGAAATTACAGAGGAAAGTACAAAACACCCATTTGCATTTTGTTGACACTGACCATCGCTTTCCCTGATAAAAGCAAAAACCGCAAGTTTTCTATGCACCCCTGAAGAATCTTGTTTCACAGTTACCATGATTTGCCATCTGCAGTTTCCTTCTGAAATGAAGATTACTTCATTGCAGAAGAGCAGTTAACTGTTAACTCTTCACTACGTTTTTGTGTTCTGGTTCAAGGCCAGGCTGGATGTGGCTCTGAGCAGCCTGGTCTAGTGGCTGGCAATCCTGCACATGGCAGAGGGGTTGAAACTGGATGATCATTATGATCCTTTTCAACCCAGGCCTTTCTATGTTTCTATGAATAATAAAGCAGGACTCCTGCAGTGATTATCTTGCTTTACAAGGGTTTAAGACAAGATTTGCACAGCTACATGTATGTGCTATTATATATATTCACAAACATATACATGGACCATGGTAAAGCCATATACTAACTGCTTAGGAGGAAGCATGGTTTGTCAAACAAGCATAACAGAGGTTGAGAATGTGAACATATGTAGAGTGAGATGGGAAATGGGGAAAATAAATAAATAAATTAGTCACCAAATTGAGTGACCTCAGTGTGAAACACACTCAGTTGTAACTGTACAGTTAATAATAAAAAGTGAGTGGGAATACAAAGTATTTCAGAAAAAGTAAAAAAAAAGTAAGGCCAACCCTAGAAAGCGTGACAGTTTTGTTTCTAATGCAGAGCTGCCTTCCTTTAATCTAAGCTGTACATTTATGCAAACAAAATATTCTCCAAACATTTTATATTTACATTTGCTGTAATGTAATCTAGTAATTGGTCAAGTGTGAGCCATAAAATATTCAATAAGTAGTTCCATTGTAATTTTTAAGCACTCACATTTAATAATACTGTTTTCTTCATTTATGATTGGACAAAGATGTACTTCCAGTGTTATCAGTACTACACTAATGGAAATGCAATTTACCAAAACAATTCAAATATATCAACCAGCTCTTTATTACGGCCTCACAAAATAAAATGTTAGAAGCAATCTTTTATCTGAGCATTTTCTTTGATTGCAGTATGTCTAAAGAGATTGCTAAAAGGTAGTGAGCAGAGTGGAGAGCAGCCATTTTCTTCATGTCACCCATCAATAGGCATGACCAAGACATCCATAAAAGCCCCAATTCTGCTGCTAGTTGCATGGAATGGACATGTTATTTCCTCACTTTCCTGAGCATGTGATTAAGTCTGTGTGTGTGGAGAGTCCATCTCTCCCATCTCACTGGGCTAGGCCAGGCCTGGCCATGTTGCCACAACCATTAGGTTGTACTGGCCACTACAGTGGGAGTTCCCATAAGAAAAGGGTCCCCTTCTCAGCCATGGCATCACTGAACCTCTAACTGGATGACCTGAGATCATGTTCCTGAGTCCTGCTGACAGTTCCTGGCCCACAGAACTAAATGCTCCCAAAAATGCTTCAGAAAAACCAGGAGATTGTTCTAAGGGACAAATCCCATCAAAATGAAGGGTTTCCTGCTTTGTAGAATTCAGCACCAGGGCCATGGCTTGCATCTTCCTCTTGCAAATAAGCTGACAACCTGTGCCAGCCAGTGCTCAAGGCATTTGGACATTGTCATCATTAATGTGTGTTAACTTTCTGTCACGCAGCTCAAGTGGGGGCAATTTGAAGGCCCCAACCCATTGAACTATTCTATCATTTATGAAGTTCCCCTGTACTCAGCACTGGTGAGGCTGCACCTCAAGTACTGGGTCCAGTTTTGGGCCCCTCACTGCAAGACATTGAGGCCCTGGAATATGTTCAAAGGAGGGCAACAAAGCTGGTGAGGGGTCTGGAGCACAGGCCACATGAAGAGAGGCTGAAGGAGCTGGGATTGTTCAGCCTGGAGAAGAGGAGGCTCAGGGAGACCTCATTGCTTTCTATAACTTCTTGAAGGGAGGTTGTAGTGAGCTGGGGGTCAGCCTCCTCTCTCTTGTCATTAGTGATAGGACCAGAAGGAATGGTTTCAAGCTACAGCAGGGGAGATTCAAGCTGGACATAGGAAGCATTACTTCTCAGAAAAGGGTGGTCAGGCACTGGAATGGACTGCCCATGGAGGTGGTGGAGTCACTGACTCTGGTGGCGGCCAAGGAAAGACTGGATGTTGTGTTGAGGGACATGGTTTAGTGGAAGCTATTGGTAATAGGTGAACGGTTGGACTGGATGATCTTTTAGGTCTATTCCAACCTTGGTGATTCTATGATTCTAAGTTCAAATTTTACAGCTCATACTAGTATGTTCATTTACACTACTAAGTAAACCTGAACTTTCAAAGCAAGATGTTACCTTTTTGACACCATATGCTTGAATTTCAATTAATGCCATGTGAGTCAGAGCATACTTTTTTGTTTATAACTGACAAGAGGAACGAAAAACAGGTACTGATGAACTGTGAGACACCACAGTGTGTATAGTTTTACTCAAATTTCAGTTTCATATCATTCATTTTAACTGCACAATTCTCCATCAAATTTCACCTTCCAGAATTTATGACTATATTTCAGTATAAGAACGCATCCTAAAAGCAGAGGAATCAAATGACTAAACCCCAGAGAAAATACCAGTTAAATGCTTGAATTTGTTCTGTTGAGTGGAAATAAAACTAACTCAGTAAGAGACAGAAAGTTTTATTTTGAGAAAAAGAGACTTCACAGCTAATAAACAATGCAGTCCATGATCTGGCCCACTCTCTAGTCCAACTACAGTAAAGAAAAGAAAGACAATGGACACAATATTCTCAGGATTCCAAAAATAAGACATCAGTAAACTTCTAAATGAAATATAGCTGGAACATTAAAAATATTAAATTTTGTTAAACCAGGGTCAACTTAACCTTCTATGAAAAAACCTAACACAGCCTCTGCACAAGGAACAAGTGGAGACAGCTCAGGAGATAGCAGTCACGTCAGGGACTATATTGGGATGTGAAGTGCTTTAAGTAAAGCTCAGTAAAATCCAATTTGACCCCAAAATACCTTACTACGCAAGAATAAAAACTACTGCAACTTTGTGTTATATAAAGCACACCCAAGTCCCATTAATAAATGTATCAATGGCTACATGAGATTACTTAGAGCTGATTATCTTCCAGTTAAAGAATCAGAAAATACTTACATATTTGGGATAAAATAATAATTTAAAAAGGAGAGTTTGAACAGCAATATATGTATTCTGAAACAATTCAAACTTTGAAGTCATCACTATTGAAAAAATTAAGCATCTTTCCTATTATCACTTTTCTGTTAAAGTCTTGTCTTAAAAAAAAAAAAAAAAAGAAAAGAAAAGAAAAGAAAAGAAAAAGAGAACCTATTGTATACTTTAAACATTAGAAATTAAAAAAATAAAAGATTTTCTCAAAGAATCTACATCAAAACATGAAAGTGAAAACAAGTTACAATCGCCAGCAGTCATTTTGAGTTGATTTGTATTGTTTTCTGTTCATGGTGGCATAAAAATACTAAAAATAAAAAGCTCTACATCTCTAGAAATGGAGTTCCCACCTACTGGAATGGAATAAAGAGAAGGTCTCTCTCACTTCCTGCATATTATTATTGCTTACCTTTTCAAGACAACGAAAAGTATGTGCTTCAAAAAAATAAAAATAACTAATTTCTCAAAAATAACAGTCAGACAAGAAGAGTCAGGGACAAAGCGATAATAAATGGCACATTTTGCAATCTGTCCAAAATAGGCATATATAAATGCCAATATGTACTAAAATACTAAACTAGGAAGAAGAGCACGAACACAAGCTTGCTATGGCTAATGATCTAAAATTGCCCACTGAGTAAATAGGGCAACACTGCTGAGTCCACACAGTGCTTGTAGAGTGAATAACACATCCTCCTCACTTACTCAACATTATAAAGCTCTGAGAAAAAGACTGCCCTGTAAACCAAAGAAAGTCAATTTAAGACATGCTGGCTTACAGATGATAGCTATTGTCAGCTTCATCTAAGGCTTCTGAATTAACTCTTGATCTCTAAAATGATTTAAAGTCATAATCCACTATGAGTTCATTTGAAATTACTTCCCTTCCTACTGAGGGAGTTTAAATCTGCCTTATAAAACAATTTAAAAACAAACAAACAAACAAAAGACCAACAACCCACAACCACCAACCACCTTTGCATCAAGCAGGAACAAGTAATTGGAAAACAAGACATAATAAGAAACCCAAACATTACAGTCATCACAGGCAGGGTTTTCTCTTTCAAAATGACTAGCACGCATTTTCTAATGAAGCAATGCCATTTCATCTTCATGGAGTTCTACATGCTAGCAGAGAGTGTTTCTGTGAACACCGGTGCCTCCAGGTTAATACGGCTACTTATCTGGAAGACTTGCATCCTTCTGCCTACAAACATCCGCTCAATTAAATTTTCCTCACTTACATCCCTCTCTCACCTCTACCCCTTCCTTCTGAGGGACAGTAGGCATGCATTCTCCTGCATCAGACTAACTTCTGGTGGAATAGATCATGGAGTTAAGGCATGGCTAACACTCCAATTAAGTTCTGTGTGAATTAACTGCTTTCAAAGGCATATTCTTATAACCTTCACTACCACAGTAAACTATAATGTGGTTCAACTAAAAGTCACTGACAATGTTTTCAAAGATCAGTGATGCTATGAGCACGCTATATCAGGTCTATTTAATTTCAAATACAGACAAAAGGGATGGAAGATAAATAAGTGTAGTTACACACAGTATCACAAAGATTTCCATGTGCAAGTATAGTCATGTTGAGCTTGCTTTTACCTAAGCATAGCCACATATATCTTGCAAGAAATCTAATCGTTGAGGAGACATTAATCACTAGGGGACGATAAGATATCTCTGGCATTTTTTGAAACAGAAGTAAAAAAGCTCAGAGGCAGAACAACTGTTATACTAATGACTCCTGAATTCAAGTGGAACTTCCAGGAAAATCCTATCATTTATAGAGCCTGGTAAGAAAGTATGACTGATCAGAAAACATGGGATCTAAGAGAAGTTAAGTTCTTATTTACAGTTACAAACACCTTTTTCAAATATGTTGCCTAAGAAGCAATGTCCCACAATGCCAACAAGTGATCACATTTGTGGGATTGAGCGTACCCTCAGCAAATTCGCTGATGGCACTAAGCTTAGTTGATTCAACAGAAGGAATGGATGCCATCCAAAGGGACCTAGATAAGCTTGAAAAGTGGACCCACATGAACCTAATGAAGTTTAACATGGTCAAGTGCAAGATGTTGCCCCAAGGTCAGGGCAATCCCAAGTATGTGCAGAAACTGAGAGAAGAACTAATTGAGAGCAGTGTTGCAGATGACTTAGGGGTTCTCGTGGACAGAAAGCCAGATGTGAGCCAGCAGTGTACACTTAAAACATTGAAGGAGCTCTGCTGAAAAGGACACAAGGACCCTTGTTGATGTTTGATTGAAGATAAGTCAGCAGTGGACCTTGGAATGAATGAATGAAGACTGATAGCCAACCCATTTTTGTTACCACCCAGTAGACAAACTTTAATGAATTCACCTGAAGACCACCAAGATAATCATGTTGGTGCTGGGGAAAATGGGACACATTCAACCCGAAAGAGAAAAGATTTTAGTACTTCAGTACCTACAGTGAGGCTATTGAGAAAACTGATCCAGGTTATTCATAATGATGCACAGTGATGAGAGAGTGAGAGACAACAGTTGTAAGCAGAAATGGAGGTCATTCCAACTGGATAAAGGAGAGATAAAAAAGGCTTTCATTCTGAGAATAATGAAGCACCAGAACAGACTATCCAGAGAGGTTACCAAAGGTCTGTCTCCAGAGATTTTCTGGGCCTTGGACAGAATGGTCTGAATTGAATGTTGATTTTGCTTTAAACAGAAGCTGAGTTTAAAGACCTCCTGAGATCCCTTCTGACCTGAGCAATTTGGTGATTCTACATGATGCAACCAAAGACATACATAGAAGCTCCTTAGAAAGCTTAGCAAGAAAATCCTCTCTGTGTAATTATTAATGAAACCTCTGTCCTGCTAATGAAGCTGTCTTTTCAAATGTCTGAACAGCCAATCCCCAAACTAGTGCAACCTTTATTCTTCTATTTTTGTGGTACAAAGTTGCTCATTTCTCCAGTATTATTTAGTTTGAAGAAGCAATTTAGCAAATAGCATCATTAATGTTGTATGAAGAATAGAAACATTTGAACCAGCAGCAAATACAGTCAGCAGGTTGAATTCACTGATAACTCTCACATGCTGTGTAGCCTGGTAACTCTCAGAAAATAAACAGTCTAACACACAAATGCATCTCCTTACTCAGTAGGCCAATAAAACAGCAAATAAACTAAATAAGAAATACTTTTCAACAATACTCTCATTGCTTCTGAAATATTATTATTATTATTTTCATTTTGCCTTGAGGGATGCAGAAAGAATCAGATCACAGAATATCTTGAGTTGGAAGGGACACACAAGGATTACCGAGTCCAATTCCTGGCTCCACAGAGGAGCACAAAATATATGAAACCCAGCAGGCTTGGTGCCTAGCAGAGGAGAATGGAAAGTAAACTTAGAAACACTCATTTTAACTAAAACTGATTATCACCTGTTTTTAATATTCACGTTCAACTGCTAGAACTTTTTAATCTGAAGCTGCATAGAACATGGCACAGATCAGTGCCTCATCTACAGAAGTTCTCAGAACATGTTAAGACCAAGATAACATACTCCACATTATTCAGTTCAGATGCAAAAATACCAAGGATGTTCTCAAACTGTAATAATTAGGACTAGTTGATGTCAGTGTTATCTAAAATGTACCAAATTTCTTGTGTTTTTCAGATACCTTAAGGTTAACTATATCAGATAAACATTGAGTCACGCAACTACACATTCATAAATAAATAATAATAAAAACAACAACAACAAACATACCATCTACAGCCAGTAATTTACCATGGAAAACAATAAAACTCACAGAAGTACGAATACATGCCTTTTGACTTAAAATATCCTCCTTATTCTTACTTTTCCTAGAAATTCCATATTTTATTTTATTTTTTTTGTCCCAAGAAATAATCTAAGGGAATCTTGTCATCTCTGGGCAGAGGGATAGAACTCTTCTCTGCAACTGGATGAACAGCACTCCCATTAGAAACCAAGACAACATTTACCTGGCTGATATATGATATGATACCTGGCTTATACAGAGACTGAAGAACAGTTGAAAGACAAAAAAACATCGCTACATTTGCTTGGTGAGTGTTGTGGGGATAGGAGAAAGATACTTAAAAATAATAATAATAAAATAATTCCTGAACTAGTAATACCATTTCTATCATTAAAAAGTACTTCCTGGTAATCTCTCTTTTAAAAAAGAAGAGATTTAACTGCTACCTCAAACATCACTTGCTCCTTTTTTTATGAGGATTATAAGGCACGGAGTCAACTTGACACATCAGCATGTAATCAATTGGGCTGCCCATACACTTAAAATTAGACAGTTGCTTAAATACTACTTCAATAGACTCAAAGAAAGGTAAAAGTAAGAACAAAAGTCTCACTTTTGCAACACACTTGGTTACGTAGATCTAAATAACATTTGTTTCTTAGGTTGGGGTGCTACTTAGAAAAAAAAATCTTACCCAGATATCTCTTGTGAAAACTACATGAAATATATTTTTCTATGCAGTATTTTCCATACTTCTGCTGGGCAAGTAATGAAGAGAACTGATTTTTCACTAAGCCTTATATCAAAAGGCAACTTAAAACGTAGCACCAAAACCAAGAACATGATTGCACTGATTAAGCAGAAAAATCACTCTAATCATAGCCTGATACACTCATGATTGTGACTTCTTCCATACAAAGCAATGAAAAACCAAGATATGTTAACAAGAGGAGATAAAAGAAAAAAAAAAAAAAAAAAAAAAAAAAAAGTTCAGAATGTGGCCAACATGGGCAAAACTACGATTTCGTTCTCGAAGACCACACTTGGAAGTCTCTATAAGGGCTCATCTTTCAACCTTCAAAGAATGCAGGTGTTAGGCTAAGCAAAACTAACCCTAACCTCACAGCATTAAGATCAACAATTACAGAAATATCATTTAATGTAGTTTAACTCTGTTCTTACTCCATTTAGAACTCTGCTAGTAATTTTCTTATAGTGTAATTTTTTTTATACATAATTGAAAGAATGAGGAGGAGGTTTGAACAAAGTATTTTGTGAGGACAGATTTCAGCAGAGCATAATTGTATTTCACCTAACCAAAAGACTTCATTAAACATTGGTAGACAAACAAAACAGCTCAAGGAACAGGTATTTAGTAGTAAATGCTAGTAACTTGGTGTCAACGTAAAAGGAAACCTTACATTGTACTGTTTAAAAACACTGTTGGGCAGTCTTTCTTTTCTACATATTTAGAAAAATGCAATCACTACCTGATGAATCAAGAGAACTAGGCAGAAAGTGTATTGGTTGGAATTCGAAAGCATGTTCTTAGTACTGCGCTATCCTCCTGGACAGATATAACACCAGGTGCAGATAAAAGCCTTCAATTCACAGGCTGCAACATCAGCCCAAAGGAAGAAAGCAGTACCAATCTGACTCAAACGATTGTCCAATAGCAACTTAATTCACCTGTAAGCTTGTAGTAAGGTTAATTATACAGAAGATGGGTGCAAATGTCAAATTTGGCATCTGAACAACATTTCTGGCACAGGCAAGGAAGGCAGAGGAAGTCATAGCAGGAAAAAGCAAATAGGCTTGGCTTTTATATCAATTCAACGTGCCAAGACCAAATATGTCTTTAGTGAAAGTGTCTCCCTACTCCTATTAATTTAAATACCAGTTGTACTGTTTACTAGTACATAGATTCAATCAATACAGTATTTCAGTCATGCAGATTACAGAGTGATGAATGGAGTGTTTCATACACCCTTGCATTAAGACAAAACCCACTGTCCCACCAAGGCTCATTTTTTTCTTCACAAATAATGGCATAGCTAAAGGCAAAATTATTGAACAATTCAGTTAATAATCAGCAGCAAAACAAACAAACAAAACCAGTAAGCTCGGTATCAGTAAGTTCACTTCAAGAAGCAGTTTGGACTCAGTCCTGAATATTTTTAAGCATGTACAATGAAATCAAGCATTTTTCTTCACAGATGATAGCTAGCTCCTTCCGTAGAACTGATGGTCATTTATACCTATATGTATACAATATGGATAACAAAATCCTACATGGGATAAAAAGAATGGGTTTCACATAATGAACTGAGGCCCAGAGATAACCTTTTTTTTTTTTTTTTTTTCTTCCAGGGCTTGCCTCCCTCTGCAGCCTTCACCAAAGGACTTATCTCTCAGACAGCAGAAACAACAACAGAAAACAAGCAAACAAAACCAAACAACAAAAAACACCCCCAGCATCTGGGAATTAAACTCACCATAAATAAGTTGTGACAATACCCATATAAATGAGCTGACTCAGGGATGCATCCATATTACACCTTCTTTCCTTCTGCACCCACGTAAGCTGTGTCCTTGCAAAAAAGACACCACAAAAACCACTAAGCCTTGTTCCAGAAAAGCCTCCTTCACTGTTCTGCAAAGCAGAAATCATTTTCAAGGGCTCAGTGAAAAACCAATGCATACCATTTGTTGAGTTTCTATCACATCACCCAGTTACAACACAGTAGCCACTTCTTAACTGAGCTCTTACTTTCAGATAAGAGCTGAAAATAACTTATAACAGGGAGGTACCCTCAGAGAGACCTTTCACATCAGGTGGAAGATGAATCCCAGCTGCTGTGATTTTAAGAATTATTGAAAATTTGCATGTTATTATGAATGCTGTTCTGTTCTACAATGAGCAAATCATGCTTACATTCTCCAACTGTGAAGTGAATAAATTCCTGCAGCAGTGATGCAAACAGGAATGGTGCAAAGTAATTTTACAGTAACTAACACCCATCACAATACCGTTAACATAAATGACAGCATTCAAGTCCCTTGTTAATTACCTGTCTGTAAAACTTTAAGAGCTTTAAGTTGACGAGTGTTCTCAATGGAACAAATGTAATTAATTCCCTAGGAGGGAAAAATAAACGATACTTTAAAAAATGTACTGTACTTCTATAGAATGATGCAAATTATGTTTTTTCAAATGTCTGCTTCTTCTTTCACAGCCTCTAACATAACAGAAAACAATCTGAAAGAGCTAAAGTAATGTTTAAGCAGTGGATGTAAATGTAAAATTTAACTTTCCCAGACTTTAAAAACAGCCAATATGATGTATAAAATGATATTTAGAACTAAATTTTACAAAAGTCTGTAGTTATTATTTATATATAGAACCTATTTCACTAAAGAGAGACCAATTTATATTACCACTAATTGATCTTACCGAATACTAAAAAATTTAACAGAACAGAAACAGAAAAACAACAACAAAAAAATTGTATAGTACATATTCTCATGAGGTTTTTATCTTTAGTGAACCAGAGATGAAGATTCAACTTTAAAATCCATTGTTGTTGTTTTGTTGTTTTTTTAACTATAATTTATTTTGAAGTAACGAGACATAACAACATACTTCCAAGAAGCTAGTGGAAATGGAACTTATTCAATCAGCAGTATTTTTAGAGAGCCTGTGAGAACAACAGAAGGCAATGCATACTGTTAGCAAACTAGTGACACAGGATTTTCTTTTAAATAGTAACTGGTTATCTGAATATTTAAAGTAGACTAGTAATGGCTAAGTTTCCCATAATAGAAGCAAACCCCATTGTTTGCGAAGTCTTTCTTTTTTTGGGCAAATTAAAAAACAAAGATATTCTACATGCCTTACCTAGAAAGAAAACAGTATTGTCATTTTTCTCCTCCTCTTTCATACATTCTTCTCCTGCCTCATACTTTATTATGTTGGCAAATGAAGTTAAGAAAAGCTGCTTCTCCTCTCTCTTCTCTAGTGTCTCCAGAGAAGTCTGACTTTTCATAAGCCTCATCACACAGAATAGATAACAGGTTATCTTCTTTTTTTATCCTAAGCATTCACACTGTTTACATTTTCAAGAAATGTTCAACAGAGCTTGGAAAAACTCACTGGGTTTTCATTTTACATCCACCAAGAATACATTTTCAGTCATGACTGTTATCATGGAAGTGAGCTCTCAAGTCCTGATATTCTAATGCTTCTTGCTTCCCAATTGTCTTTACTAGCAAGCCAACCAACACCCACTGAGACAAGTTTTTCTCAGGAGAATACTCCGTGAATGCAATATGGACAAGATTACACCTCATTTGACCCCTCTCCACTTGGAACATTTTTCCAGCATTTCCCCAGTGAGGTCTGTGCCTTCAAACACTCTTCATGCACCCTTATACTACATCCCATAGCAAGTAACACCTGCCCTTGTTCTCTCACTATAAATACACAATTTTAGCAGACTGCACATTATTTCAGTTAGTCTACATCAGCCCTACCCTCCAAAAAACCAAACAAATACCAGAAATAACCTTTATGACAAAAGAATACAAAGACGACCCTTTGTACTGTTCACTTTTCTGTAGAACTAATGAAGGCAAAAGGCACTATCACTATTAGTCAAAGACAAAATAGCTGAAAGTTCACTTCACAAATTACTAGCAGACAAGAAAAAACCCTACTCCATATCCCACATATAGTAATTTTTTACTCTAACTTATTCATACTCTAAGAAGCAAACATTAAGGCTGAACTGTGAGTAGTTATAAGGCAATACATAACCTGTCTGAATCACTCGGTTGCTCCTAACATGATATTTCAACACAGGGGTTATCTAAAACTCATAGCAATTTGCAGGAGGTGATACTGGTTTGGAGCGACAGCTGGATTCACAAAAGCTTTGTTTCATCTTGATGTTATTTTAACCATAATGTTTGCTGGTAGATGGAACAAGAAAAAGACGCTGGTGAATGCGAAGAGCAAACAGAGAATGATCCTCCCTCCTTTGCCTTTGCATCTCTTTCCTCAGGCTGTTCTTCTGACACATTGTGTTTTAAACATCAAAGGCTCTTTCCATGCCTGCAATGACAATTTTGAGACAGAAAATATAAAACTAGCACTAGCAGAATGTAAGGAATATTTTTGCCCTTCTTTTGCATATTTTCTCCCCAGAGTTTTCACATATACCAATGTTGTGTGACATGAAGCACTATATTGAATGTCACAGTGCATGACAGAATTATATAATTTTCATATTTTGAAAGTTGCTGTGCCTGTGGCATGAAATCGTTATTTTTGTTTTGTTGTTATTTTTCTTGTTGTTTGTTTTTAATCAACACACATCTAATAGGAATTTGGAATAAAGATGGTTTTTCACACAGATTGCTGTGAACAGTGTACATATCCTGATACACAGCAATTCAGCATGATTATTGGTGTTGAAAAAGTGTAGTAAAATTATTCTAGCTGGAAACCAGGGTTTAGGACTCCTGGATTTTTTTGCTAGCTGTGCAACTCACTATTTTGTGACCAAAATCTATAGTACTTTATAATACTGCAAAGAATTGTGCAGTGTAAATAAGTTATAATGCAACTTCTGACCTGAGGTGAAAGCATATTCATCAGGATGAATATGACAATGAAAGTCTGCTAATTAAAAAAGGAAAAAGTAGTTAAAGACACAAAGTGCAGGTTGTGTGAAGTGACCTAGGCTTATTGTTTCTGAAGGGAGTCTTCTGATTCATGCCCACAGCATTTGGAAATGTATACTAGTAGTTTTTCATAGAACAATTCAGAGTAAAATAGACCTCAGTAGGTCATCTTGTCCAACCTCTTGCTCAAAGCAAGGTCAGCCATTCTTTAATCCTTATAAAAAGCTATTTATCATTCCCTCACAGTTAGGTTATCAGGAACATTATGAATTGTTTAGTAACCTGATTACAACGATGAATTAATCATGGCTGAATTTTGCTAACCCAATTACAGTCCCCTCAAAGAACTCAGCAGATATTTGGATGCACATTACAGTTGCTAGTGATACAGAGCAATTCATAACATTTTGAAGATGAAGGCAGTGTGGTTTATTCATTGCTGATATTGCTAGGAATGTAGACACACATTCTCTGTTTTGGAGCCAAAGAGTTTAGCACTGTGTATTAAGTGAGAATGCTTAAACTGGGTCTTCTACAGACAGAGAGTGCAACCAGCCAGTAGAAACAGGGAGCTCTACCACAGGGGTCAGAGCGATAGTGCACTTCAGCAGCGGAAGTGCTAATTGGTAGTTCATGATGTATATACAGTAACAAAAAGCAGAAGTGGAGACGGCTACTTTTTAATCAAGAGCTGTTAGCAGCTTTGCCCAGATAAATGGACAACCTCTGAGGCTGTATTCCCTCCATGCACTTTAGGCAAGATACATACGAGTGACAGAGAAGCAAGATAAAAACTTGGTACATGTATGCGCAAGATACAAGTTTGTGCACATTAGAGAAAATAAAATACTTTGCATAAGTTGCAGGAAGCAATCAATATACTTAAGCTGGTTTAGCCTCATAAAACTTCCCAAAAGCACATAGAATAATTCCAGTATCTCCAGACAGAGACTACCACAGACATCTTTGGAGGATTTTTTTTTTCTTTTTGTCATATTTAGCCTTGTTGGCTTATTTTGCTCTTTCCTCTCTCTCAGGCATAGCTCTTATTTAATTCTTCTCCAATTACAAGTCTATACTTTCACTAAAAGTAGCTACTATGGAAGTCTTGACTTCAGAGAAAACACATCTCATGTAATACACCTTTATTTAACAGTGTTTTAAGTGATTTGTAATTTAAAATAAAGTCACAGCAAGCTGCTGTTCTCCTTCTGCTCCTGAGGTGTTTGCTATTAACCAAAGAATAATGCCCTAAGGCCATCTCATTCCTAAATTGAAGAATAAGTGATGTGAGCAGACAGGCATGTGCTGCACTCCACTACATATATTATGTTGCCTTTCACCCCTGGTTTAAGAAGGCTACTTTCAAAATAGTCTTAATATTTATGTTATTAAATATTTAAAGTTTGTAAGATATATTCTCTTTACAATCACAGAATGTACCACGGCCTACCAAGAAAAAACAATTATTTTCATTCTTTATACAGAAAAGGTGATCAGATCACTATAAGCAGGTACACACTATATATTTTCTAGACACAACTGATACAGTTGAAGACTCAGAGAAGAGCAAAAATATCATTTTCTGGATCTGTAGAATTTTACCAAGTAAACACTTAAGCAGTATTTTCACCTACTTTGCTCAAAATTTTCTCTTTCCCATGTAATTTAGTAAATCAAAGTACACTTTAGGTCATGCCAGGTTTCATTAATTTAAGTATACTTTCAACTTTATGCACCATACATAAAACATTCCCATAAAGACAGGCACAGCAGTGGTGGTGCTATGCTCTTTGCACAGTCATTCTGCCCTTGCAGATTGGGTCTTGTACAGTCATAATTGAATTCAATCAGTGCTAATTTATCTTGTACTGCAGCCAGGATTATTATACTGAGATGGGTTAAAAGTAGCTGTAGGGCTTTATCCATTTATTACAGGAATCACATCTGTTTGCAACAGCTAATAAATGGTAACCCATACAGATAGAGGATGATAACAATGTCAATGATGTACAGGTATTTAGGTTAAGAAAAAATTTCCAGCACTGTAGATAAGAATGGTAAGAGTGGAGCAAATACAAATTTTCAGTCAAAACAAACCATTAACAAATCCAAACTTTCCTGAACTATGGCCCAACCAAGAACTCCAGAGTTGTTTCTTACTTCTAGAAAGGTAAGGATTGTTCACCCTGACATTTAGAGTTCACATTAGCTTTAGATATACTATAGCTTTAGATATAGTGAAGAAAAATAACTAAAAGGTACTTATACATTCTAAGTTTCAATCTATCTTCACTAGAATAGAATATATATATATTTTTCCACTTGTAAAGGAAACAGAAATGTCAACGTTTCACATTATGTGTACTGATCACAATTAGCAAATAAACAAACTTCCTGAGATATCTCTTTTCTCTCAAAATTCTTCCCTTCAACAAGTAATGCTATACACAATTTATATATAAGCACAACTAGAAATGTATAACATAATTATATTAAATGTATGTATTAATTCAAAAGTTCTGATCTGCATATAGACTAATAAAGAATTTCTACATTAAAATATGCATATAAAAATTTGTGTCTTCTATACTCTGTGTTACACCACAGAATAACGATCACTGAAATGCTATTTTATTTTATAAGATTACTTTTTCACAGTAGTAGTGACATTTTCATATCCATGTATGGAAAACTGAGACATTAATCTACTGCACAATTTCACTCACAAAAAACTGTCAGGGCTCTTTTTTTTGCCTTCAGACATACAGTGGAAACATCAGGAATTTCAGAATAAATACAGAACCATTCTGTATTCCATCTAGAAATAACACATTAGAGCTCACCAGTGCTGAGAGGAGAATGTTAACAGCTTTACACACATTTTGGAATGCCAACACATTTTTGCACTTGCTTCTTCTATTGCCCCCTGTGCATCTGGCCAAAAGCATAGTCTTGTTTTCTGACGTCATTCAGCTCTTCTCACCTAAGACTGGGTTATCAAACGGTGTCCTCATCCATGCCTTATTGTACACTGAACACGGAAACTGTAATTATGTTCTCTGTATGTCTAACCGCCCAGAGGTAGTGACAGAATACTCAGTAATTCTCTTACACATTAAGTACCACTCAAAGAAGAAAAGATAGACCTTAACTATTAATTTTGTAGAGCAATTGGGATATTAAAAAGAATGTTATCATTTTGATAACTACAGTAATTATAAGGTTAAAGTTTTTGAATCTTGTAATGTCTTGTAATGTTTCACTCAATGCTATCTCTTTGTGGGGGGAGGAGGGAGCAGAATCAATTTACAGAGCCAATTACTTAAAAACTAGATTAGGAAAGAAAAATATGATGCATTCACAACTGTAGGTAGTTATAATTTGTAAAATACAAAATTACTTTGCATTACAATTTGCATAGCTTTATAACAGTATCTCCTTTGTTAAACATGTTTTATGGGAATCTTAATAGTCACCCCAGTTATATGTGAATTATTACTCACTCTCAAAAATATCCTGATTGCCTTCCCAAAGCCCAAAACAACTTAAAAAAAAAAAAAAAAAAAAAAAAAAAAAAAGCTTTTCCTTTTTCAGTGTAAGATTTTTCAAAATAAACTAAATGCATAGTGCATCTATTTTGTACACCTTATCAACTTTTGCTTCTGTTAAGTCATGCTACAGAAACAGAAAATTGATTGTGTTCTCCACCGCACATGAATGCTTAAAACCAGAAACATTTCATGAAAAATTGCTTTACAAAACCTATGAGAGACAATAGTAGTCAGCAGGCAGCAGCAGAAGGTGAACAGAGATCACCCTGCAATCCATTGAGGATCAAGGTGGAGCAGGTTTGTTCTGAAGGAGTACAGCCTGTTGAAGGGCCCACACCGGGAGAAGTGATGGACTAACCCCAACCCTGATTCCTCATCACCCTGTGCCACCTGTGAGGAGGAAATGGTAGAGAAGTTCAGGATGAAGGAGTGAAGTTGAACCGATGAGAGATGAACTTGTTGAGGAGTGCAGTGAGTGAGTGGCTGAGTTGGGCAGTCAGCAGGTCAAGGTCAATCCAGCACAGATTAGTAACACAAAGGCTGTATGTTTCAGATGCAGAAAGACAAATTCATTCACTAGAATACTTCGGGTCAGAACATTTCTCCTCACAGATCTGCAGGCTTTTTCTCTTCATAAGCTGTCCATTGTGAGCACAACGCACATATGAAATGAACATCAAATTACAGATTTCTGGTGTCAACTTGAAAAAGTTACCCTTTAGCACTTCTATGGTACATTTCTTCATAAGTATGTGACAGGCATAAGTGATATGAACTTGGTCTATGAACTTTTGTTACAATGTCAGAAGACTTCAGCATTTTCGCAAATTAAGTTCATTTCATTACAAGCTACATAAATGCATTAATTTATTTTAAGCACGTAATCTTACTTACTTCAGTGATTCAAGTTAGCTACTTGAAATTTAAAGTAAGGTGGATGACTTTGCCTTGCTGTTTCAGAAATGCCCAGGGAACGTTTGGAACATGGGACAGTGGTTTGTCCAAAAGTAAAAAGATGTGGAACTTAACTTTCTTTAACTAGGTATTTTAAAGTATGCATTTCATTCCAGTTTAAGGTCCATTTTTCATTGCTGGCTATAGAAAGAAGATTTATTCCACCACAATAGAACGATTCTACCCATGCATTACAAATTTCCACTGGGTTTTAGATTTCCTATAGGCTATACTAACCTGCCCATTAAGTAGAAAAGCTGTGGAAAATGAAGTGCTAAATATGACCTGAAATTGAGTTTTACTGATTAAGTGACAGTGTGTTGCAAAATATAAATTCCAATCTGCAAGAGAAAGTACACGTCCTTATTCCAGGAAAAGCAGTTTGGCTGTAGCTTTTACACCCTCAGAAATGTGCAATTTATGTTCTTTCAATTTAAAAAGGCCACTGTAAAAGGTGTCACCTTTATAAAATCTATTTCAATAAAACTTTAATTCCAAACTGTATTTTAAATTTAATTTGACCTTGAATTCTAAATTTCAAAAAGGTGAATATCTAACATTTCTTTCTAGATGGCCGTTTTATAAAAATATACTGAAATTTGCCAGTATATCTACTGCATTTTCAACCATAAATTAGGACACTTGGCAAAGAAAAACATACTGCACTCTAGATTTTAGGAAAGCATATGCTATAGTATAGAGAGTACTATATAAGTTCACTTAAAACAGATATTTTTGACGGTTAATTATAAAGCTCATTAGACTTATATTTCTGACTCCCTAAGATGACAAACTAATTATTTTAGACAACTATGGCAAGAATGGGAAGGAACAGAATCCAGTCAAAATGAGGATTTTGACTGTGTTCTTGCAAGGAATGGAAGCATAAAGGGAAACCAACATAGGGTAGCAAAACTAAGATCATTCAATACTGTTTTTTTTTTTGTTTGTTTTTGTTTTCCCTTAAGAGCTAAAAAAAAAAAAAAAAATCAGCTTCATGCATTTATTGTAGCTTGCAGTTCTTTGGACAGAGATCAGTATTTTGTCAACTCTAAATGAGCAGCTTCAAAATGTCACATCCCTTATTAACATCATCATAACCAATCAGGTTTAGGGAAACAATTTCTCTTGCTAAGGAATAGCTCACCAAAGTGTTGGGGTTTTTATGTTTTGTTTAGTTTTTGTGTGTCTTGTGTTGGTGAAATATTGCTGATTTCTCAGTGGTACTCACATTAATAGGCCAATATCTTTTCTTCAGGGATCATCAGACTTCCAGTCAGAAATGTTTTTCTCTCCTTTGATATTTAGCATTACACCTAAGTTATTTCACTGTTAGCAGCTATCAGCTGCATTCACATTATTTCTTTCTGTACATTTCAGTAGAGAAATTATATATTGTAGAATCAGAGAATGGCTTGGTTTGGAAGGGACTTCAAGGATCATAAAGCTCCAACCTCCATATCTATAATGTAACACAAGTCCTTATATGCCCTTTTCTCCTTGATCCTGTCTTACAAATCACTAAGTCGTTCTTCATAGTTATCCTGTTATAACCCTACCCACTGAATCTGATACTTTATACCCTTAGTTCAGTAACTGCTCTCATGGTTTTGTCCTCAGCCAAAAGACATCTTCCATCTTCTCAGTAAGTTTTTCACATTTCGGTTCTCTCAAACTTCTGGTAGTAAATGACATTATTTGTGAGAACCAGAGCTTGAGAAATGACTGAAGTGATGTTAGACTTCAATTTCTATGATTCATTTCTAAGATATATCTGACAATATATCTTTCTTAGGAATAGAAGAGAAGCACTTTCCATAAGATTTAGGATTCTTCTCTGCTTTCTTATGTTCCTGATGAAGCAACAGCATTTTCTCCTAGGGTAGCAAGGAGAGCACTAAGTGGAAAAATGGTAAAAAGTAACAGAAGACTGGTGAAAAATAGTGATCATCTGACCTTCTGTTAAACTGTTTTTTGTTGGTAGTTGTGGCCCTGTTTTTTGTTGGTTTGATTGTTTGTTTTTAACTCCTATTAGAAAGTGGGCCTATGAAGACAAAAAGGTTTTTTGGTTGAGAGCAATGTCTGCAAATATACCAGCCTGCTTACTAGCAGTGTTTGTGGTCTGCATGTATAGTATTGATATTTTGATGGACTACTGACATAAACTGTCCATGTAAAAAAGAATGGGAAAATATTCCTGAGACTTAAGAAACTGTATACAGTAATATATGACCTAGTATACAGATTACTTTTTCATAAGTATATTACTCCCACTACTCTCAGCATTATTCTGTTTATACTTTATGCTTTATGTTTATACATTTTTAAATGTATAGAGAGGTGTAAATCTGTGTTATCACTATCAATAATATTTTACTTTCATATTCTTTCCCTACATAATTATCCATCTATTACATCTGTTATGAAATCTCTTCAAATGGTTAGAAAAGACTTTTGGAGCAATACTACTGTACTTTCCCAAACAAACAAGAAGTAAAAAGTTGATATCAGAACACAGATACCTTGACTCTGCCAGTATCACCCAAACGTTCTTCCTTACTCTCAATCTGTAAAAACTTACATACGCGCATCATGTTGAGTTACACATATGTATGGATTTCTCTGTAGATAACAGATCTTCGCACATATGTGAATATGAGCATGCGTAAGTAAACCTTCATGGCACTGGGATCTATTTCAGCTCCTACTGTCTTCAGTATGAATCAGTTCATCCTTCAGCAGACAGTTTAACAAAAAATTAGCATAATTAGACAACATAAAAACAAACAAACAAATAAACATAAGAACAGATCAGATAGAAGTATCAGTAGTATTTGGGGTTACTTCAAATGGCACAACAACAGAAATTTCCTATGGATAATTAAATTGACAATTCCCAAGCTTTTTATGTTATATTTCCTCCTTGTTTTTGTGGGATTCAAATGCATTAAGCTTTATATTCTTTATCAAGTAATGTATTTTGCACGTCAATACAAACATAATATTAAAATAGTAAAGAAAAAAAACATTGCCACTTTGGGGGAAAAAACCAAAAACCAAAAACAAACAAACAAAAAACCCCATACCAATAGCTCATTTTCTCTATTCTTTGAATTATTCAGGAGAATTAGAAAAATACATCATTTTCTATTAGAGTATAAAAAGAAGATTATGTTATGAATTAGAACTGTGAAGACAGTCTCCTAATTCAGACACAACCACCTTTATGACTCAATAGCAACAATCTTAAAGAAAGGCCAGTATTGTTCTGTTGATAGAGTTCAATACTGTTTTTATGTTAGAATCAAGACAACTGATTAACTGACTAAAATCAGCCATATTTCTTAAACACCATGCTTAAAGGCAATTGGGCTTAAACTGTCAGACATTCATATCAGGAAAGAGTCCCATTGTTGTCATTAAGAATGTGTAGGAATAAGAATCCCACAGTCTGGACCAGGGGTAATATTATTTCTTGCTAACTGAGCACAGCTGTTCACAGAGAGGGCACTCAGATTTAACACCAGGATTTCTAGAAAAACTGAGATAGGAAATACAGGTTAGCAGATAAATAATTTTCAAACATTTGCCCCATAAAATTATTGGAAAATCCTAAACAAACTAAAAAAACAAACAAAAAAAAAATCATTGAGGAGACAAAAACACAGGTTTTACTTTTTCTGCTACATTAGTAGAAATTGCTCATGATTCTGAGACCTAGCTGAGAAGTGGGAAGTGAGACAAGGTGATTTTCAAAGCATCCAGTACTATAAATTTTCTATAAATAACAGTCTTCCCTACCCCCGCTTCTATAATAAACCCAATAGACTTGTCTTCCAATGAGATCCCATCTGGACAAACACCCTATCTCAAAGAATAACAGTAAAAATTTTCTGTACCACATTGTTTCACTACTGCAGTCCTTGTAAAGCAGCCAGAGTCCCTTTCAGACTAAGAAGCAAAGAGACAGGTATTCACAGCCAATATGGAACTATGACCAGTAGAGTGCCCACCCTTGTACAGAAGTCACTGTAGCAGCTGAATCTAAATGGGGATCTGTGTGAAAATCATAGAATCCTTAGATTTGGAAAGGACCATTAAAAGTCACCTAGTCCTATCACAACAAACCCTGTTAAAGAGTCTGTCCCCTCATTTTCTGTATCTCCCTTTTAGATATTGAAAGGCCACTATCATGTTACCTCAGAGCCTTCTATTTTAACAGCCCCAGCTCTTTCAGCCTGTCCAACCCTTGGATCATTTTTGTGACCCTCCTCTGGATGTGGTCCTACATACTGAGGACTCTACATCTGGACTCAAGTATTCCAAGTGAGTCCTCACCAGCACGGAGACAAGGGGTAGGCTCACCTCCCTTTGACCTGCTGGCCACGCTTTTTTGGTGCAACCAAGGGTACACTTGGTTTTCTGGGCTACAAGGGTACATTACCCATTCATGTCAAGCTTGCCATCCACCAGTACCATCAGGTCTTTTTTGGCAGGGCTGCACTCAATCTTTGCACCCCCCAGCTTGTATTGCTAGTGGGGGTTGCCTTGACCCAGGTGCAAAATCCAGAATTTGGATTTGTTTAAACTCATCAGGCTCATCTGGGACCACTGTTCAAGCCTGTCTAGGTCCCTCTGCAGGGCATCCCATCCCTCTAATGTGTCAGCTGTACTCTACAGCTTGGTGTCATCAGCAAACTTGCTGAGGGTTTACCAGGCCCTATTGTCAATGTCCTCAATGAAGATATTTAAGAGTATCAGTCCCAGCACTGAACACCTGGGGGACACCACTCTTCACAGATCTCCCTCCAGCCACTGAGTCACTTGACTACCACTCTCTGGACTCAATCCTTCAGCCAGTTCTTTGTCCATCAAACAGTTCATCCACCAAACCTATATCTTGCCAATTTGGAGAGAAAGATATTGTTGGGTACTGTGTCAAAGGCCTTACTGAAGTCCAGATAGATTACATCAGTAGCTCTTCCTTTCTCCATTGATGCAGTGACACCATCTTAAAAGGCCTCTAGGTTGATCAAGAATATGCCCTTGGTGAAACCATACTGGTTCTCCTGTATCACCCTCCTGTTTTCTATGTGCCTTAGCATAGCTTCCTGGGAGGATCTGCTCCATTAACTTTCCTGGCACAGAGGTGAGAGACTGAAAGGTCAGTAGTTCCTGGGGTCATCCTTTTTACCCTTATTAAAAATGGGTGTGATGTTGCCTTTTTTCCAGTCACCAGGGACTTCACCTGATTACCACAACTTTTCAAACATCATTGACAGTGGCTTGGCGACTACATCAGCTAATTCCCTCAGGATGTCCAGATATCCCCTTAATCTCTGATTTCATTCCAGAGTTCTGCCTTTCTATACTGCCAAGTGTAATCGCTTTTCTCACAGATTTCTTTCTGCATGAATACACACACACACAATTTAAAATATTCTATTTGCAAGTGGAGGATAAGATAATTGACTTTCTCTCAATGTTAATAGAAGCAAAATAGGTAATAAATCTAAAATCCAGGTAGAGAAGTTTCATTGTTGAGCTACAGAGAAATTATTTCCCAAAAGGAACAAATAAGGAAAATCTTGCTGATTTTTGCACTAGTCTCCCTCCTGTTAATAGGTTTAAAATCAAATTCTCAAATTAACAATAATGGTGATTCATTCAGAGATACTAATGTAAGCTTTCTGCCCATTCTTTTCTCTGACGCAAATTGACTATTACCAGTTGGATATTACCAACTTAAAAAATAATAATAAAAAAATAATAATAATCATATCTGTGTAGTGTATGCCTTATTGGCAAGAAGAATTTGGAAACTAATGTTGTTTTGCTAACTGATACTAAAATCTTTTCTGTATAATTCAAAGGTTATTGGCATTGTACATGGCTAGTAAACTCATAACTGAACATAGCTTAAGCCTTGAAAAATTGGAAATTCTAGAGCTGAGGTACTTGAAACCTCATTCTTTTCAACTGTGGAGCTTGATCTTATAAAGAATCTGCAGAAACATTACACTTGCATCATCAAAACAACTTCCCTATACAGATTACTCTGGTGATCAAAAGGAATGAATTACTTGGAAGAAAACAAAAATGGAGCAATAATTTTTTTTCTGAAGTCAATGCCTGTAATATGTATGAGAATGGGACATCATTTCACCAAAACAATCCATCTGTGAAGTGTGCTAAGGGATGACTGCATTTGGATACAGCAATTAATCACCACATTATTTATAGCACTTCAGAAGCAGCTTACAGTACATTAATCAGGGATAACTTCTGCTTAATTAACAGAGCTGCCAAAAACGTCAAACAAGACCATAAAAAATAGAATTGAGTAAGGAAGAATTAGCAAGGGACTGATAATCATGAAATATTCAAAGTTCCTCTTCAGCAAAGGTCTTCTTCAATTTCACTTCCTACAAGCTAAGCAACAAATTTCATCAACAAACTACTGTGCTGGGTCACTGTGTAAGCATCACTAGATGCTTTTGAGTAAAAAGATGATAGTACCACATGAGTTGATTGCATAAGTTTTAACATTTTAACATTTAACCGTGCACACAACCATGGGGAAATGAAAAATATATATTTTTTCCATAAAATTTTCCTTTGCATAATTAGGATACCCAATGGGATGATAATCTGTGTGGTGTTTGCCTAAATTCATTGTCTCTGCTATCACTTAAAAGGAGCAGCACAGGGTTTGCTATGCTAACTACTTTTCAAACCTTGACTCGATGGAAGACTACTGTAGAGGCTCATAAGATAAAATCCTGCTTGCCAGAAATGTGAAAGGCAGTTTAAGTCTCCCATTCAAAGTACTTGAAAAGAAGTTTAGCAATTAAAACTAAGTAAAACATTAGTGAGATATGGGCAATAAGTATGATTTGCATATATTAGGCATATGCAAATTAGAAAACAAGATCTGGTTTAAAGGACTAAAGAACTTCATAAAATTACATGGCTATTAAAAGTAGCTTATATGCTATGAAGTATTCTGATTTACATAAGCAAATTATTTTCAAGTATAACACGCAAATGGTAATTATATCAAGTAAAAACAAATTTTTATTGAAAGTACATATAATTATAGAAAACATTAATGAATCTTTCAAGTTTAGGTCTTTAGTGAGAAGGAATGATGAATAAAAAATAGAAAAAATACTTCTATTATTCAGTGCACAGCTGAAAGTTTAACTATGAAGCAACTGTAATTATCTTTCATCAGCCTCTTGTTAACATGTTATCTGCAGCTCTCTAAAGGAATTAAGATTTCCACTGGAAATATCAGTGAAGTGTTTATTGTTATTTGACATACTTTAACAACCCATAATAAAAGTAAATCCTTTTCTCTATTTAAACCACTTATGTAAATAGATATCTATATTTAAGTCTACAATTAGTGCAATGCTTGAAATGTATGAGGTTGGGTACATTTAAAACTTATCTTTAGTGCAAATGCATTCAGAGAAGTCTTTATGATACTGTCACTTGACATCAGAACTTCGGTATACATAAACCTCTTTGATGTGTATGTTTGTATATATCCTTTGAATATGAAAAATAAAAAAAGAAAAAGAAAACAACTCTACATTTCAGTAGCAGTTGAAGATATCTGTCGTTTGATGTGAAGGAAAACATTTCAGTGTCAGACTTAGAACTGTAGGAAAAAGAATGTATAAAGACTTGTCAGAGAAGACCTATAAAATAAAAAAAAGTAAAAATACTAAAGAGTATATTGCAAAATCTATATAAACTGATATACCCAGCTGTCATTGTGGCCCCCTCAATTAAAGCAACTTGTCCAGTAGAAGGGTTTTGAGCAGCACTTCCCTGTTTCAGTTCAGTAATTTCATATTATTCACCTGGCTTCCATTTGTCCTAATAACTCTTGAAATGTATTCATTTCATTCCTCTATCTCTACTAGTAACAAAAAGACTGCCAAGACTGTCATTCACAACACATTCAAAGGGTTAAATTCAGATATACTGGTTAGCTGGTATATATCCAAACTGTACTGTGAAATAACCTTTCCCTCCTGATATTTCAGTTTTGCTTATTTAACCAGGATTTCTCATAACAATTCAAATATGTCTGAAATCAGTGGGTCTGGGGAAGGGAAGAATCCTGTAGAATTATTTATTGAAAAAATTAAGAAACTATCAATCAAGAGGCCTATAAATTACTGTGTTTTATTATATATCAGCACTTTTTATGTTATGTTGGTATTCATCAAATGAGGGATGACAGCATGTGAACACGCATAGCATCATTCCCTGTCACTGATCCAGAGCAATAAAACACTAGATTAATCAATTCTCAGCAACACCACACATACTATAGATTCTTCAAAGAGGTGTGAGAACCCAAAACATACCTCTACCTTTACCTAGTGAGTTTACCATGATGAATTGCTTAAGATAATAAATTGCTTAAGATAATATAAAAAAATTCTTCAGGCATCCCAGACCCAAGACAACCTACAGCATGCACTAGAAATGGCAAATCAGGCTCTAATGAACTGTAAGATTCCTACCTGAAATGCAAGTCCATTCTGTTTTTTCCTGAAAAAGCCCCGAAACTAGACACTATCCATCTGAAATCACTCTTTCAGATTAATTTCAATAGAAATTGCGTCAGGCCCCCAGAATCACAAATGCAAAACCTACTTTGGAATATCGCTACAACCCTGTGTAGAGTACCCCTTTGTCTCTCTTTTCTGCAAAAGTCCTTTTATCACTGATAACTGCTCTTAGACAAGCAATGTTCCTTCACTACTGATAAGTATTTCTAGACAGACAGACTATGCCAGACAGATAAAACTGATGCAGATAATGCAGTTTGAGCATTTCATAAAGCTACAAACAAAAAGATTCCTAGAAACGAATGATAACAGGAGCAACATTGCAAGCCCAGTGAAAAACTTCTAAATACAATGAGGAGTAAAGTAACTGCCTTCTCATTTACACAGAAAATGTACAAAATATGAATAAATATTAAAGACAGAAAAGGTTTTATCTGTAGAAAACGCAGAGAATCAGAATGCATTTATAAATGCAATGTAAGAAAAAACACTCAAAGACCTAAGTTCTCTATAATTATAATGGGGTCAAGTAGTCCTAGGATAACTGATAGCATTAACACAGGTAAACAACTACCGGGTAACTTAATGACATTGTCCCAAAAATATGATCACAGTCTTTATGAGTGGCTATTAAGACATAAGACTCTGACTCATTCAAACGTTGAAGCTCCATATTCCATATGAATACAGATCTTAATGTTAGCACTGCACTAAAAAACAAAACAACAACAACAAAAAAACCCACAGGTAAAGCTTGTTGTGTCAGTGGTTTCACACTTGGCCTTTAGTACACGCCCAACACTTAATATGACATTTTCATTCTGAACCAGATCCCACTGTAGTGGGACAAATAAATAACTACTTGAGGGTCATGTCCACTGTTTTACACTGGAAATAATATTAAGGGTTAACGAGTGATTTGGCCAAAAATGCAACTTTATAAGCAAAGTGTTTCCTCTCCTGCTCCTTTCATTATCTTTGACTTTGAGCTCAACTTTTGCAAGTCTTTGAAAGCAGTGTTTCTGTCAGCCTAATTTTGTGTCTCAGCCTAATGTAAAACAGCCACTTACCTCATACTCAGTGGCCTTTCCTGAGCCTTTCTGTAATAAACCCTTTGGAAAGATTATAATATCATTTCATTCACTGGGGAATTTTCTTAAAGAACACACAGCTCTGCTGTTCACAGGGATTCATTTTTACTTGCTTCTACATAGATAACATGGAAGATTTTTATGTTTCTCCTGGTCCTCACTATGCTAAACAGATGGTGCACTGATAAAAGAAGAAAATGAAAACAAAACAATACAAAAAGTAAAATAAAAATGTATATACTACTGAGTTATGAAAGGACTATGACTAGAATAGGAATTACATTACAGCGTGTGCTCTACAGCTTTACTAAGCTAGCTGATGATTCCAATTTCATTAAACGTGAGAAAATACAAACTTCAAACTTTTACTGTACTTCAATTTAAATCTCAACACAGCTCTAATTCTAAAACATTATTTATGTTACTTTCTTTAAACAGACTAGTGAGCCAATGCCTCAAATATAGTTATTCTACCTTAAAACATTCAATCAACAAACCTACATTGCATCGTTAGATCACAATCAATAGGCTTAGTAACTTTTAATGCAAAAAAAAAAAAAAAAAAAAAAAAATGATATACACATAAAATATATGCATTTTAAACTCTATTCCTTCACCATTCTGTAGTGGTTCTCATGCTGCTCCTTTTCTAAATGATGCCGGTGCCATTCAGCATAGGTGCCAACTTCCCATTCTTGCTGGTCTCAGATTTGCTCCCACCTCTCCATCTCCAATCTTTCTCATACACCATACTTAACCTTCCAGTTGCTCACTATTATAGAATAATTTAGGTTAGAAAATGACTACAAGATCATGAAATCCAGCCTTTCTTGTAACACCAGAAGTCCATCAGATAGAATCACCAAACCATTTAATCTGGAAAAAAACCTTCAAAAATTATTATGTTTCCTCTAATCATAAATCCATATTTTATCTCCCTTTTCTCATTCTTGTGCCATCTAAAGCTTCTTGCCTTTAATGATTTGGTGCTTGGGAACTTTTTCAATCAGTGGTACATTTGTACTTAAAAGTCCTCTAATATCTTTTCTCCTTCACTTCACCCATTTGCTTTTTACAATCTATGAAAACCACTCAGCATTCCAAACATCTAACAGCACAGATTTGCAAAGCTTAATTAAGTCTTATGAAGATAATTTCTTCTTGCTCCAACACTGACTTCTGCTATCTTCATTTGATGCCCTACTGTTTTTGTCAAGGAAGAAACTGTAAATAACAGTTCTCCATTCATCTTCCCTCAGCCTAACAATGTTTTACAAATTACCTTCATATCCTCTTTAGTCATAATTCTTTTCTAACCCAAAGAGTCCTTGATTACTACTTGCTACTTAGGACAAAGCAGTTCTTTAATAACCTTTGTTGTTCCTCTTTTTAGCCATGTAAGTTCTAGCACATGCTCTGGAAAAAGTCTTGAATACAGGGACAAGTATGTGAATTTATCTATACAATATTTCACACATATAATTTTTCATATGTGTGTGTGTGTGTATTGGTTGTTAATATACAGATGGTAGCAAATGTACAGAAGGAATAAGCAAAGGGAAACTCACCAGTGGTGGTGCCTTGGGTGAAGAAACTGGGGCAGTCCTCACTGGAAAGTGATCTCCAAGAGATGCTGCCTCAGTGGGAATCAGCCCTTAAATGAGGTCTCAGAGGGGATGGAGTTGAGCTCCACCCCTTCCAGGAGCACAGCTACATCACTCTCACCTGTGCTCCCACAGCTGACCCCACACTTGCCTCAGCTGATTAATCAGAGGTTCAGGCTGTGATTACCAATCTCCCATACAATATGCTCTTTTTTTTTTTTTTTTTTTTTTTTTTTTTTTTTTTTTTTTGTCTGCTGTAGATTGCCGAGAGGACATGTCCCTAAAATTATTCATCACAGCACCGTCGTGTATTACTATGACTGGCTTGGCAACCTCAAGAGAATTCTTCATTACTCACTTTTTACCCACTTCTCTAGAATGCTCAGATCCCATTGCAAAATCCTACAATGTCCTTTCAAATAAAAAATAAGAAATGGAACATCAATTCCTACTATGTTTTGTTGTTGTAGTTTTTCTTTTACATACCAAATACTAAACACCTTTCATTTTCTATCAGAGCAAGTTAGGTTTCATTTCAGTATTCTTTTTGGTGAGAAACTATCAAATACTTTCTGGAAACCTGAGTCCTATGAACAGGACCACGTTAGCCAACAAAGTGAATTCTAATATTGATAAATAACCATATAAGCTATGTTAAGTCCTTCCCAGCATAATGTAGATATTTTTATGTCCAATAACTACTCCTTGTTACAGGTTCTATCAGTTTGCTGAATGCAGGCATTCTGACTAAGAACATCCCTGGATACACCCAAGAAATCATTTTACAGCTTGATGTCACATTAATTTTTTCCAACTGTTCGGTACTGAAAAGGTGTCAGGCAAAAGGAGACACAGTAAATACAGTTCAATTTAACCAATATTTACAATGCATTTTGTCAGTTTACTCTGCTGCTGCTTCTACTATATTACCTTTTCAAATCAACTCATGCAGAAAAAAAAAAAAAAAAAATAAAAAGTCATCATGGGACCATGGGGGAATCTGCTAACTTATTTCACAGTTATTGTTTCTGCAACAAATCCTGTGTTTGTGTGGGTATGCTCCCACTGTCCTTCAGCTTCTTATACTCTTATCATCTACAGGCATCTTATGGCTAATAAGTTAAAGTCTATGGAAATTCTTCCTCAATCTTGTTTTCTCTGTCTTAATGCATTTTCATAATTACCCTAGTAGATAAATTTTTTCATGAATGGCAATCCAGCTTTTTGAAGAATTTATGTGTATGTAATAATCCCTCTAATCTTGGTGTGTAACAATGATGCTCCTTTAATCTGGTCTTTCTAAAATGCACTAATACATTTGGTTTTGCATCCAATACAGTGTTTTTTAAAAAATATCTACATCACCAGTGTAAATGATGTTTTTTACCTTTCTCTTTTAGTTTATTTAAAAAACAACAACAAAACCCTAAATTTTCTACAATTTCCACATTGATTCTTCTGATTTTTGTTCTTTCTTAAAGGATGTTGAATTCAAGAATATTGTTATATAACATATCTTGGTAATAATGTTTTGTCAATCGCGTGCCCCTTGATTGATTCCTTGATTAGCTTATTCTTTGAAAAGTCATTTGTAGAGTCTGAAAGTTTAGCCTCCAGTGACTTGACAACTACCCAGCTGATATGGAGAGGCAGCAATCATGATGGGATGAAATACTACCTTTCTTCTGTGATTATGGACAAGTCTCTCTGATCTCTCTTGGTATGCCATGTTCTTTGTCTCCACTGATCAAGCCTTTATCAAAATAATCTCATGACTTACTTATACTAAAGTAAATCCACAAAGGATTCTTAATTATTCCTTAGTATACTTACCGTGTTTATCTGATATGATGCTGCATTTCATTTACTACATAGCAGCTATTCTCCATTCACTTGATCTAATCATTCAGATATTATCTTGCTATTATTCCAATGCTTATTTCTCTTTCATAAAATTCCTAATATGGGATTTAAATCAACAGACCAAATTAAAGCTAGGAATCCTGTATAATATAGCTATTATACATTTTACATTCCCTCAACAAAAACATCTGGGGAATACAGAAGCAACAGATTCAAAACCTCAGCCACTGCAAGATTACAGAAATAAGCTGGTATAAACCTTGTCACCCTCATGTCCTTGTATGCACATGGTATATTCTTTACATTCAAACATTATTTTTCTCTAGGACATCTGTTTTGTTCAAGGCACGTTGTAGGTAATACTCAATTGGTAGTTACTCATCATTTCTTTTCATATTCACTACTCAGAATGAAATCCCACAGTGTTACTTTACTGGACATCATCCAAACCCTGAACTGAATATAAAATTAGTACTTTCCTCATGGGCTTTCTATGGTTCTCTTATTGTATTATCATACTGTGCTCTTCTTTCAAACAAACATAATTTATCTATCTTCACAGCTCTCCTGTAAAATAAGGTGGACCATACTATCCACAAGGAACTGAAGGGCAACAATTAGAAGTAAAATAGTAAATGAGTCAATTAATTGTATTTGGCTAATTGGAAAACAGTATGTTAGAATGTATTATGCATCTTTATGTAGCAAGTTTCTAATAATATGATTAACACTATGACTAGTCAGAACTTATCCAAGTCAAATATCATGTATTTCAAGTGAGGGAGCCAGAAGAAAATAAGCATGAAAGTTGAAGTTTGTGCAACTTTCTGCATATTCAGCAATGACCACATCTCTAAAGCTAAGTCTTCCAGACCTTTTTTTTTTCCCCCCTATTACACTGGTTCTTTTTTTTTTTTTTCCACATGATTTGCATCAAATAAAGAAAACAAGGAAGAAGCTATGCAACTTTGCATCATTCCCATAGCATAGGTTAAAATAATAATAAAACTAGATTGATAGAATAAGCTTTTTGAACTGTTAACAGATATCCTGTGATCCTCTGTGCAGATAACTCTGTAGAACATGACATGTCTACGTTACCAACAGATCTCACTAAAACTCCAAGCCAACAGTGAATGAGTTCAGATTGGCAATGTGTACAAATTAAATTACTCTCTCACTGGTACACTGGCAGAAACAAGCTTGTTTCTACACTTCTTTCCTGCAAACAACTGCTGATGCTTCTTTTCTGTGTAGTTTCTTGCTTGTATTGCCTACTACTCAGTATGTTTAGCTTCAAACAGCTTCAAATGAACATCTCTTCTTCCTTCAGCTCCCCTCCCTTTACTGTGAACAAAAAACAAATCTGGAGGCCAGTGACCTCCCCCAAGTCTGCAACCAAGAAAGGTCTGGAAACTGCATCAAAAAGAATAGCCACCATAACATGAAACAGCTGAGAACTCTGAGTCACTGTTTACAAAATGCCCGATTAATTCAGCAGCTGCAAGGAAAAGTGATAAAGCTTATCAAAGGAAAACAAACAAACAAACAATGAAAAAAAGCAAAACACCAAGGTTGCAATGAGGCATCCCCCAAAAGACTGCAGTTCATATCAAAAGCAGAAAGCAAGTCAGTATACTAGCAGCTGCCATGACTGAGAAACGCAGCCAACAATCTGAGAAAGGGCACATCAGCCTACAGCATACCTAAGAATTTCATTAAAACCAAGGCTGCCAACTAAAGAAAAGCAAGAAGAGGAACCTGAGACAACAGAGATGAGGAAGAAAAAAGAAGTAGGATGACAAAATGTTTCATTCAGCTCCCAGAAAGCAGGATGGAGAGCTCTGAAACCAAGCACAGCAGAGTAAAGTGTCTGAATAGATAACTATGCTTGGATACCAAAGCCACATATTAAAATATAACTGTGTTCTTACTCATATTGCTAAAAAAAAGTAAAGCAGCTAAAAAGCTGGCATTCACTGTGTTGTGTTTGCCAAACTGTAATGAATTTGTATAAATTTCATGCATCTAAGCAGACATTTTCTTAACAATTGATTTCAAAACGTTTTGTTGTTATTGTTTGGTTGTAATTTTTTTTTTTTTCATTTGGTTTTGGGTGGCATTTTCTTGTTATTGGAGTTTTTTTTGTTTTTGTTTTTTTCTGGGTTTTTTGTTGTCATTGTTGTTGCTGTTGTTATTTTGCTTGTTTCAGATAAAGATATGAAAGTGCTTTAAGTAAAAAGTTTTTAATGTAACTCACTCCCCAGGTATTTCTAAAATGTGTTACACTTATTATGTAGTAATAAAAGATGGAGCACCTTAAGAGTCTGAATACAAGATGGGTAAAAAGTCACACAAAAATCAACAACACACAGTGAAAAGCCTAAAAGATACAGTGTTAAAAAGTCTGTTAGTAACAACAAGCGGGATATGAAAATCATCCACAGAAATCTGAAAGAATTTTAGTAGAGATATTTCCTTCCAGGTAAACAAGGAGATTTTATTTTTTTTTTCTTTCAGGCTTTTAAATCTATCCATCTGCTTGCCTGGATATAGAATCTGCCTGTTCAGAATTTCAGATAAGCTCCAGCAAATGTTACTTAAGAAGCTGGGATAAAACTCTCATCTGAGATGTCAGTGATTAGGAAAATAATGTGTAGTAGCATTGAGGACAAGCTACAGATAAGCTAGAGGAGATGCAGGATGATGATAATACACAGGTACATAAAAGACTGCTACAAAGAGGATGGAAATAGACTGTTTTCCATGTTCGTTAATGAATCCAACTTGCATCAAGAACAATGCATATTAAACATAATGGAAACTTTCAAACAGTGAAAAGAGTAACAGACTGTGACAAATTGCCTGGCAGAATGTAGGAAGTCTGTAATTAGAACAGGCATGACAGATATCCTGCCAGCAATGATACACATAAAATAACTTGGGGCAAGAGGATTACCTCTTGAAGCCGGTTTCAGTTTTAAGTTCCCACTTTTCTCTCTACTCTGTAACAATAAATCCAAATTAAACTTATTTGCCTAAAAACTTCCCTGTAATGAACACACACATAAAAGAATTCTACTCTCCAAGGAACCAAAACGAAACTGTGATGACCACTCAACAGAAAAGGGTAAAAAATAACTTTTCAGGCTTCCTTATTCCATTCTCTATTGAATTACTGAGAGAAAAGGAAACATTTCCATTTTTCTGTGGACCCTGAAATTTTGTTATTACTACCCGACTTGTTTTGTTGTGTGTGTGTTTTGTTTTGTTTTTTACTACTCAATAACTGTTTTATTTGTGTTTTTGAAAAGAAAGGTTAAACTAGTTGTGTCAGTGGGATAACATTCTTTATATTGCCATTCTACCACCCCTTTCCAGCCCTCCCGGATCTCATTTCAAAAGGTATTTGACATCTACTTTTATGGACTTTTGACATACAAGAGTTCAAATGGATACTGAATTGTCCAAACTCAGAAGGTCTCCTCCTGCCTGAATTCACTACCTACTGCACAGACTAAGCTTGTCCCTGAAGCTGCAGCGCTAAGTAGACTTGCAGGCAAATTGGGCCCAGAAAGCAGAGCAGAGAACAAGCAGCTCACATCTCCAGCAGTTTTCAAGATTTTCTTAAGGATAATAAGAATGCTAAAGAGGGAGCTATAGGAGAACAGAGGAAAGACAGAAAGGCACAGTTGTGAATTACATTCTTCTTAGGTAGGTATGAAAAATGACTAAAGAAGGAAACTTGTAGTAGGAGTCTGAATACAAATGGTGATGGTGTCATAGAGTTAAGGAAAAGATGCTTGTGAAAGTCATCCAAAATGTCACTAGGGCAGAAACTGGGACGTCATGAATGAAACAACAAGACTGAAATAACACTGGATAGGAATGATGGGAAATTATTCCTAATAGTGGTGGAATAGGGGAGTGGAGTAGAAGAAAATGTAGATGATTTGGAGAATGAGAGTCTGGATTTTTGTGAGAAAACTGAGGACAAGCTAAGGGGAAGAAACTAAACTGTTGAGGCTGAAGGGGGCAGGCTGGTGGTGAAATAAGACAGTGTTAACAGGAAGGTGGCAATGAATTTGGGTAGAAAATAGGGTAGCATTAGATAGGGATCTTGTGAGAAGTAGAGGAAAAGAGTAGAAAAGAAAGAAGACTGTCTCATACAACGACACCAGGAAAAGAAAGACTAGCTAGCTGCAAGCATGAAGAGTGAAAACATGATCTCAGTAAGCAAAGGAACAGAGCCTAGAACAAGGAAAGGAGAAAATGGGATAAGTCATGGGATAGTACTGGAGTAAGTGAAGTATACTAAACATAATTGGAATGCAACCAAAGAACCCCCAGTCTCAGGAACAGTCTGCTGTCAGCTAGGATCTATGAATCCCATCTGAGAAAACCTATATATAGTGGGCTTTCACATAGTCAGCAATTGCATGCCCTTATTTTCTTGTTGTCTGGCTGGAGACTCTAGGGTCTGATTTACAGAAGTGCTGGACATTTGCAATAGTGACTGAAGTCTACAGAAGTAACTGCTGTGAAAACAAATTCATTAATGTTTGTGGTACACTGATACTCTAGCAGTGGATGCCGTGAAAAAGCTTATGAGAAAGTAAATAATTCTGGCTCTAGAAAGAATTTAAACAGAGTGCAGAAAGTAAGATGTAGCCTTACACATGGAGTGACTAGGTAAAAGCAACTTATCAAGACTGTTCACCAAGGGAGAATCCATTCAGTCCATCCAGTGCACCAAGTAAGGCAGAGGTTATAGAAAACAAAACAAAACAAAAACAACAACAACAAAAAACCCAAACACCTACAGTAGCTGAATCTACATTAGCTGATATTTTATTTGTATTATCTACTTCACTTGCACAGACAAAATGCAAGCACCAATTAATCTCAAATCAGTAAGTGACATGATCTATATATACACACCACATCTAAAATGCAATTCCTGCCTTGAAGACTTATTAGTATGAGTCATGCACAATAAAGTCAATGAGTGGTTTGGTGATGATTTCCATCAACACAACTTCGATTCCGTGATTAGTTCTCCACTTTAAGTAGTAATGCAAAATACTATTCTGAAATTTGTACCTACCCTGAAAAAGGATAACACTTACTGGTCCATTACAACCTAATACCCGTTAACAGAAATGAAGTAAACAACAATTACATTACCCTAAAATAATGAAGTGATAGCTGTAACAGAGTTGGAGTGGTTTTATTCTGCTTGATACTACTTGATTACTCTTTTTGTTCTTAAGTTGGCTAACTAAAAGACCAGCCAGCACACTTCCTTTGGCTACTCAAATGCATATTGTTTCTCCCATGTTTGTTTGCTAGATTGGGGTTAAATTTTCATCTTCACTGTTAAATTTATTTTCTTTATGTATGGTATTCTGCTTTCCTGTTTTTCAAATACCAGTGTCAATGACTGTTACATAACAGTTTTCCACTGAATACAAATTTTGCTGGCTTAATAAATAATTAAAAGATTGAAGACAACATTTCTGGAAGAGACTAAGTAATTCTACCCAATCCAGAGGGCAGAAGACACTCACCCAAATATTGATGTATTGAGTTGGCCAACCCAAACACTTATAAGAAGTGGAAAACTCCTCACTGATTTCTCAAATATGAAATAAGTTGGAATTAATATTTATGTACATATATAGTGTTATATATCAAATGTGTAGATTTTTGAAATGAAGGATTTGGCTTTATATATAATGTATAACATTTTAATATACATATAACATATATATATTTATGTTTACATATTATGTACATATATATTTTTAAAGACAAAAATATCCATTTCAAAAATCCACACATTTGATTTGTAATGAAGCCACAAACACAGAATCATTCACTGCTGATCCAACTGAATCATGAAAAATTTAGATCTTTATCAGGATCAGCATTTTTTCAAGATGCAGTTAAATCCTAGTAGTTTTCCAAATTATTGGATAGTTATTATTTTTTTTTATTTTATTTTAATCTGTTTGACAAGACTGCTTGCATCAAATATTCCTGTAAAAACATTAAGTCCCTTGCTACTTGTATATGACAGGAAGGTTTTAGTTACACATTGTGGACACCTTAGAAAAAAACTTGAACTCCGTACATAATTAATGAAAATGAACAAATTGAATTTCAATAAATGCTTGTATAGCATCCGCACATAGGCAAACACAGATCCACAAGAGAAGTGTTTTCTTACCATTTCTAAGTCACATATTCTCCTGCAACAGTAAGCATATAAAAGCTTACATGTAGAACTTCAGCCATTGCATCCAGGTGGGAAGAGTCTCATGCCTCAGGGCAATGTTCTAAACTGTAATTTTTACTCTAGATAGGTGAACAAGTTGAGAAAGCACATGAAAAAAATTCCAGGAGAAACCTTTTTGAAATTCCAATTACTCAATGCTTTCTAATTCTCTATTAACATTGCTGCAGCACCCAGTGACTCCTGACATGGACAAAGATCTGTAGTAATTTTTTTAATTACATTTTATGAAACATACACTAATCTTGGCACCTATCACAGTTATCATGTAGAAATGCATACATTTAAATGGATACACAGCTACACAGGGATAAGCAGGCTTGGCAGCCATAAGCAATACTTTTGTCCATTAGTTTCCTGACATCTGACACATATATATCACAGATGCTTTTCATTTTGAGGTTGGTCCAACTCTCTACATTCTTTTATCTTCTTGCTTACATCAGAGATAAGAACCTTCTTATCTCTTAGTCCATTGAAATGGAGAGGATGACATGGATAAAAGGAGCCCTATTCTGACAATACTTTGGAAACTAAAACAGTCATTTGGATCTGATCTGTAGCTTTACCCCAGCTGCTGAGAAGTGGAAAGAAGAGCTGAAACATGAAGTACATTCTCTCATGCTATAGTTAACCATGTGCCTCAAAATTATGAAAATTTCCCACAGGAAGTACAAAATGGAAACAAAAAATGAGTAATTTTTCTCATTTGAAAAGTTAAGTTTAAGATCACTGCTCAAATCATAACATGAATACAATAGACTAAAAGTTATTAGTTACATAGCCCCACAGGTGCTCTTCAGCCATAGGGAGCCACCCTTGGAGTTGAAAGATACAGACGCAGCCATCGGCGACAATATTGGCTACATCACCTTTGTGCTGTTCCCCCGTCACACCAATGCTGCTGCCAGAGACAACACCATAAACCTGATCCACACATTCCGAGACTACCTGCACTATCACATCAAGTGCTCGAAGGCCTATATTTACACACGTATGAGGGCAAAAACATCAGATTTCCTCAAGGTGCTGAACCGTGCCCGTCCAGATGCAGAGAAGAAAGAAATGAAAACAATCACGGGGAAGACATTCACAACCCGTTAACACTGGGGGTCACCGAGGCTGTTGTGGAGGATGAAGGTTGGGGCACTTGCTACCCGATAATCGTAGCTTTTAATGTTGCACCTCTGTGGGCTCATAAGGAATTCAAGCAATCGGGGTCTGTTTATACGACAGTTTGGGAAGTAATCTGCAGAAACGAGCTGTGCTTGCGAGGACTCGATCGTTCCAAGAAACAAACCTTAATTCCAGTTTGATTCATTTCATTTCTTTTTTTTTTTTCTTTTTTTTTTTTTAATTTTTTTTTTTTGTGTGCCCCCAGTGGCGCAGTGGTTTAAGCTGCTGCCTGCGGCACTGGAGGGCCCGGGTTCGAATCCCCCCTGTGGCGCAGGGGTAGAAGTGCCACTTCGCTACACAGAGGGCTCGAAACCCGGGAGTTGGACTCGATGATCTCTAAGGTCCCTTCCAACTCGCACGATACTATGATACTATGATATGATACATAAATAAACAAATAAACTCAGTTACCAGCAGAGTAAGGAGGCCCTGTCTGAAAAGTGAGATAAATCCAACTCAAAATTAAAATTTAAGACTAACAAGATTGACCATAACTTATATGCTTCCCATTTTATCTGCTACATTAAAAAGTATCAGGATTCAGAATTTCACACTTATTTATCACCTGGTTAAACAACACTTAGTAGCTCAGCACCAGGGAGCTGCTGTGCCGCTGAGCAGAACATAGGCCATTTCTACCCTGATCAAGCAGTAGTAATTGCATCTCCGTATCATTAGGTTGCCCTTAGAGAGATGTCCCAGTACTCCGGCTATTCTAATTAAGTTTGTTATGAGTAAGTCAAGTGTGGTGTACAGTAATTCAGTTGCTTCTATGGCAGAACTGTAAAGCATTTCAACAGGTATACTATTTTTTTTTTTTTCCAACTGAAATTTCAGGATAGCTCTGGACAGCAGCTTTTGAAAGGAGGAACATTCCAAATTTCCATTCCCAAATCTGCCTTCAGAAAGGCAGAAATGAAGTAATAAGCTTTAAAAGACTTAATTTAAAAAAAAAAAAAAAAAAAAAAAAAAGCCTGTCAGTAGCATTCAGTATCACTTTGGTTCCAGGTAACAGAATCAGTTTTAATTGCAGTATGAACATGTAAAGGTAAGACTGGGTCATCTAGTGTGTCACTACACAAAATAAATGACTAAAGGGTCTTCCTTCATTTGATAGATTGAGGTTAAATTGCTGCTGCTCCTTCAAGAGAAGCAGAACTACTTCTTCAAGGAAAAGGGGGTAACAGCACAGGTTTAAGAAAAAATTTAAGAAAAACCATCAGTCACTTTATGCATTTTCTCTTTAGAAAGTCCTGTTAAATTTGTATATTAAGAAGAAAACTGTTATTGTATATATAACAATTTGCCTCCACACAAACTCCTACATTGAAAGGTATCACCTTTATTCTGCTCATGCAACCATGGCTCTTATCTGCCCCTTCCACCGAGTGTCATTTTTACAGTAAAGATTGCACTTACTCTGTTTGCATGCTTTCATGCTTGCCTACACAACTCTGTTTTCCTGTTGTCTTTTTCATCACACTAAAACAGCCTGTTCAGACTCTTATATCTCCCCTCTCTCTTTTGCTTCTCTCTCAATTTTTAAATTCATTCCTACAGACCTTAGCTTGTTCAAATAATCTCTCAGAAAGTTTTGGTTATTATATACATAGATAGTGGTTTACTAATACCAAAGCAGCTTTCTGAGGTTTTCTACTTAATCTCCTTACAGCTTCTTTCCAGCACTGAAGCTGTAACCCCTAAGTTACACGCAGGAGAGGGGTGGGAAGAGAGGGGAATAAGCTAAGAAAGAGAATGAGAGAGAGGAAAAGGGGGGAAAGGAAAGAAAGAGGGAAAAGAAAAGAACAGAGCCTTGTTGCTACCTCTATTCTGATACCCTGCCCAGTGGAAGGGATCAATCTTGCACTCAAATGAGGTGATCCATGGAAATCAAAGAGACCTCCAGAACTTCTCTCTAGTGTTCATTTCTTTCACATTTCAGAATAGGCTGAAGCCTGAACTTCTGATCAAGCAGGCAGTAGCAGACATCCACCACAAAGTCACCCACGTTGCTCTGATAGTCAGTGCCCTCTCATAAGCAGAAATCTGTGGCAGAGCTCCGAGCACTCCTACTGCTCTCTCTCACAAAAGATAATCCACTCCTCACTATCCTGTCCTCTTCTTTCCAAAAGGCCTGTATCACTCTCTTACAGTGTGCAGGTCAGATTGGCTAACCTCCCTTATTTCTGCAACCTACTTTATCCCACTGCAGCTACACCCAGTTGTCAAGGTCCTCCCATCTATTCCTCATGTACTTCAGCAAGGCTGATGTCCCAGGAAGGGTGTAAGATCATTTTCTCCCAGAAGCTGTCCTGCAGGCATTTGTTTGTATGTGGGATTATGCAGACATTCACTACAGGTCCCTCCTGTTCACCTGACAAACTTTCATTGTTATCCAGTCAATCATTTCCTCACTTCAGTACTGGACACCCTCCCTTCTTCATTACCCTTACAGTATGTGTTCCTTAAAACATCAGACATCCTTTCTGGCAGATGCTTTTCCCTGCTTTATCCCCCTTCCAAACAGGTCTCAGAAAAGACCACATGGTTATAAAACCCCCAAATTATCTGACTGAAAGTACTTTTGAAGTTAGTATTATCTTCTTTTAGATATGGACATCACTTGTGAACAAATGAAAGCACTGCTATGACAGAACCAGGGACCTAAACATTTGATACAAAGTGGAGCCTTACATTCATTCCAGAACGAAAGGTAGCACTGAATAATATTTCTAATATAAAGCATCACCTGGATGCACTTGGATTAGCAGCTTTTCAGGAGAGCATTAACTGGAATGCAAAGAAGAAAATTAGAGTTAATTCTGAAAAATAACAAAAGTATTGAGAATTTGTATTTTTGTGTCACTTCCCACTAAGAAGGCCTACAAGGCTGATTTATTTTGGAAAAAGAAGAAAACAAAAACAACCCCCCAAAAAATAAAATAAAAAACAAAACAACCAAAAAAAAGTGCTTGTATTTAATTGGTGACTTAGATTTTTCTGATTACATAAAGCTAAGCTCTCTAATATGTTTTTGTTTAATTTGCAGGCTATTTTGGAGACGTGACAGAAGTGCTGTCTCATTCCACCAGATAGGAGCAAAGAGATGGCTTCTTTGCTTCCCCCCCCTTCTGTCACCAGGTCTTTAATTAAACAGAATAAGAAAATTTTCAAAAGATTTACATGTGGTTCCTTTCACAGTTATTCAAGTGCTACTTACTTAGCTTGTGAGGTCTTTGTGTCAGTGTTTTGTTAGCCAACTGCAGCATTTACAGTGCAAATATGTAAAAAAAGTCTTTGTTCCAACATGCTTATACGCGATAGAACTATAGATAACAGCTGAGTATAACAGAAGAACACAAAAACAAAACTGGTATCTCAGAGTTCCACAGTAAATTAGTTCCATGACACATCAAGGTCTATGCTTTAAGTTAAAAAAGAGAGAAAGAGAGAGCAAAGAGGAAAAAAAGTGGGAAAAAAGTAACTCAGACCTATCTTGTATATGACAGACTAATTGAATGGAGTTTACTAATACATCCCTCACTAAAAAACAGCCACATCAAATAAACTTAATTTTTGTTTGGCTTTCTTCTCCTCCTATTCTGCACAATCCTATATCCATCTTTGCCATTTGTATTCAGATTCTAAATACAACTAATCTACACACACACTGCTATATGAGTATATATTTAGCAGTGCATACTACATAACTCTTGCAGGATCTATCCTAATAAATCAAAGGGGCTCCAAGTTTTCAGGAATGAATTCATCCTTCAGCCTGTTTTCCCTGGCAAGTGTTTAAACTAAGGATCTGAATTTCCACCTGCCAAGTCTACTAAACTAAGTAGTCCAAATCTTGAAAACAGTTATAAGCACAGTTTATTCCTCTTCAGGCTTCAGAAGTGCTTTAAAGCAAGTAACTTCTTCAGCCTACCCTGCAGAGTGGAGCTAGAGTACTAGATGGTTATAAAGAAAATTATAAAGAAAAGTCAGTATAATACTAAATGCCATTGAAAAGGAGAATTAAGCTTGAGGATACAGCTTTAAGGGCTTCTGAACCTCCATCTGAGGAGGTCTGAATGGCTCATCAGCCTCAGGGGACTCTAAGAGCCAAGGCAGATTTGCCTGTGAACAATGATAGAGATTTTGGCAGCGCAGAACACTAGGTTCCTGCAGAAATGTCACTGGCATCAAATAAGTGAAAGGTATTCAGATTCCCAGAAATGGAGTGAGAGACAAGAAAAGAAACAGGTTAACCTGTATCATCAGTGAGTGGCTCTAAGACTGGTTCGTCTACCAGAATTTTGCATTATTTAATCTTGAGGCAAGAGGTCTGTTGAGGCCTGATAGAACTCACCTGTCTCAGTGTGGAAAACATTTCTTGGCCTGTAACCTGGAAAGACTGAGAGATCTGGGACATGTTGTTACAAGTAAGTCTGGAAAATTCCTAAAACATGTTGAAGACAACTTCCTGTCACATGCATTAAGTGAGTCAACCAGGAAGGGATCCCTCCTGGATCTTCTGTTTGAGAAGATACCAAATGAATGCTTCACTACCTAGTGGCAAACTCTACAAGAAGTGCTGAACTAATGCCAATATAATCCACCATTTGACATTCTTGTATTTGTCCCTCCTTTCTGCAAGGAAAATCATCATGTGCAGCTGAAGCCACCCTCACATTCTCCATATTATACTTGTTTCATCCAAACTCAGTGCCTGCACTGAAAAAGAAGATTACTGATACAGCCTGCATTACCATCCTCTTTTTGAGAAAGAGATGCAGCAAGTAAACAGGGACTTGTCAAAGCTTAAAGAATTGTTTAAAATCAAATTTAAATTTAAAAAACAATATGAAACAAAAAACTTGTTAGCAGTAATTATTTCCCAGTTCTTCCCTGGCAAATGGTTTGGAACCTAAAATAAAAAATTAAAAAACAAACAAACAAACAAAACCAAAAAAACCAACTTCATTATTTTATTCCTTTGTCATATTAGCTCGTAAAGCACTGCACTCTCCTTGGCCTTCCTCCAGGAGAACATTAGTTTGAAGGTAATGTTTCCATGATTTGACTGCGAAGGACATTCCCCTTCCAGTCACAAATCCCTGTGTTTCTGCCAAAATACAGTCTTCCTTTTTATTATTTGATGTTGACATTATGGATAAGGATTATTTTAGGAAAAGAAAGCAAATGCACATAAATACACACATGCATGGAAGATGGATTTGGGTAGGTGGGCATACCTGACAAAAGAACTCCTTTCGTAATAACCTTTCACCGCAGTGGACTTAAAAGGACTCTGAGGCTACAGTTTCATTTGGGGAGCACTGCTATAAGACTTAAAATGACTTATGAGATTTTAATTGATAAAATTGTTTGAAAAAACATATGATCTCAAAGAGCGAAGTCCTCCAAATGAGAATATCTTAGTTCACATCAATGTCAACCCAGGATGCACTACAACACTGCCTTTATTACACCTATGCCTATCAAGCACATTTTGTATTATCTTTTCAACTTAGTAGTAATTTCTTATCAACTGATTAAGTGATATCAGCAACAAATCTCAGTTCTGATGTTTCATCGATGTTCAACTAATAATACATATATTTGTGTGTGTATATATATATATATATATACACACACACGCACACACACATATACATACTTTTTTTTTTCCCCCCAGAAAGTCTGGATATTTTTCTCTCCTCCCTCCTTATAGCAATGTTTCTGGGACTACCCACAACGCTAATATAATCCTACACTATCTGGATGTAACTGCCTACATCCTGCTGTTGTCTCATTTTGTATTCACGCTGTAGGAGTTTTAGAATTTGCAATTATATTTATTCTTTATCAGTTTTAGTAGTAACACAGTAGAATTCCTGGGAAAGACTAGTAGCGCTACAACACTACTACTACTACTAATTGATCTCAGAAAATCAATTCAATTTAGTCTCATCATAAAAAAGGAGAGATGAAACACACACTTATACAATATCTTCACCGCTCACCTTAAAAATGAAACTGTAGGGCAGCTAGCATGCTGGACCTTGCACAGCTCCCCCTACACATCACCTTTTCTGCTTGAATGAGTTGCAGCAAGCCAATCTCTGAGACTGTGGAAACAGTCAGGAAAAAACATTCCACAATACAGTAGAACTCCTGCCCCAGTGTTTTATGGTGACAGGTTTAGCACTAGCATCTTGTACACCATCCACAGTTTTTTTTTGTTTGTTTGTTTTGTTTTGTTTTTTTTTTTTAAATAAAAGAGGGGGAAAAAAGTCTCAGAAAACTTATGGCAACTTATGAAGTTCTGGTGGGGTTAGACAACTTTATCCTCAAGGTATTAGCCTCTCTGATTTCAGTTCATACCCAAAAACTCTCCTTTGTCTACTCCTTCAAGTTCTGACAAAGATGTTTGAACTGTATCCTATCCCTAAGTTTCTGCCCACAACCATAATTTTGAATATATTCTTCCAAACAGCTGGAAAAGGTTCTTCCTTCATAATTTCATCTATTTTATTAAGCAAATCTCAGTAGTTTAGCAGCAAACACTTACTCTATTAATGTAATAAACTGTAACATCCTTAGCTGTAGCATTATAAATTACTCAGTCCCTGATCTCATTAAGAAACGACTCTGTAGGAGCACTAATGTAACAAAGGAGAGATAGCAGTGTTCTGCTGTGTTAGAAAGCCAGGCACTTAGCATTTGTCCAGAAGCAAGTTAAACAAATTCAACAAGAGCAAACTGATTTCATCTGGGCAGCAGCTTAGCTCAATGGTTGCAGAAGAGGAAGAAAAAAATAAACTGATTTTCAGTAGCGCTGTGTATCAGCAAGCAGGATACGAAAGTGAAACAGAAATTAAGATTTCTTTTCAGTTGTGCATGCAACTTTAAAACTCTAGTATAAATTTCAAAGATGTGTAATTTCAAAGGACAGAATGGGTAAAGACATCAACACAAATTTGATGAACAGAACAGAAAGCATACAAAGTTTATAAGTTAAAAGATGCTTACTTCTTAAAAATATCTTTAGAAAAGACAACATTATCAATTATAATGTTCACAGACATGAAAATCACTTCTAATTGAAGCAAAATTTAGAGCTCTAAAATAAAGTCGGATGATATATTTTCAAGAATATGATTGAAAATCAACTGAGTACCTGCCAGAAATCACAAGATTCCAACTTTCATAATGTAGATCTAATTTCTGCACAATATTATGGTTCTTGATTTTGAAGTACAAAGACAGAATATTCTATTCCAATTCAACAGAAACAACGAAACTGCGCGTTTACAGGAATCTCTCTCAGTATTCCTAATTCTAATTGTACAATGACACTACTAGAAAATGTATCTACAATCACACATACTTACTCTCATAGACCCTCACCAACTCTTAGAGAAAAACATAAAGCGAAATATCACTATGTTCTTGTTTTGCAAACTGCCCTATAGTCAAGCCTGAGTGACTTGTTAAGGCAAATTGACAGTGGGACATTTAGTATCATTATGAGAATATCCAACCAAACCAGAAATGATGGAGAGACTTCCAGGTGACAAAAGAATGCATACGTGAATCAATGTGCATTATTCTGGTTTGGTATAAATCAATATGGCATCCAGGAAAGTGATATGCTTTATACTTCCTAATCTATAAAGAGTCCTAGACTATCAAATAAATGTTATAATAGTGTTTGATTTCCTTACTTGTCAATTGATTACATGTAACGAACCCACAAAAACAACTCTAGATAGCAACTTTTACAGTGTTCCAGTGGGGACAATAAAACTCTATATATAAAGAGATGGGAAGCTTAGGAAAACAAATATTTGAGTTTTCATCATGCTTGTTTCAAGCTGTCACACAGAGATGCACATTCAACACAATAAAAGAATAAGGAAAAATTCAACAATTTTGACCATGCTTTCATCCCTGGTCTTAAACCTTGTCAGAGCTCAAGCATGCACCCTTGAATGGGCCCAAATTCAGAAACCCTAAAAGGTGATATCTTCAAACAGGAAAAGATGAAATGTTGAATCTCATATGAGTTGCCATTTGCTATACTAAGAATAGCTGGAAATTTCAGTTTGTCTTGCTAATCCCTTGGGCTGGCAAGAGAACAGTGATGGCTAGATCAGAGGTGTCCCCACCACCCTAACAGGCAGGAAAATGTCCTGTGACTGAAAAAACCTACTTTCTGCAGCATTGACAAGATGGTGATCAAGACCAGAGTTTCAGGAATCTATTGCCATATGGTTGGTATGCAAGTGCAAATTACAGGTTATTAGTAGTCTGGAGAGAAAAAGAGAGTCCTAATCTTAACATAAGGGGAATCCACAAACGCAAGTCACAATCCATTAAACATGGCATGACAAGTCACTCAGTGCCTCACAGTTCTCACATTTAGGAGTGCTGGTGAAATCCAGTATGTGTTTTAATTGACTCTGTACACTTCAGACAGTTTCAAGTCTCTGGGAAGTTCTCAACAGTGATGTTGGATTGTTCTCTGGAAAGTGGTCACATTTATAGGACATGCTACCAGTGTGACAGCTGCAAAAGTTAACATCACTGATTCTCTGAAGCTTCATTTACACCAACTGCTTGCTAAAATGCACAGCCCATGAATTATCAGCTTAGACAGGCAGAAGTTCATAAACAATCCTGAGCAGCGAAATTCTGAAAAAGCTATTTGAAGTGGTCTGTCTTGTTTCCTTCTTCCATACCACTTTCCTGCTTCCAGTGTTTTCTCATGCCTGCTGGAACTATTTTGTTTATATTATATATCAGTAAGTGTGGCACAAAAAGATAAAACAGTTGCATCGTACTTTTCTGCCTCTCACATAGTGTGCATTTCTCAACTGGAAGCAAACATCCCTGCACAGAAACAATGCAATTTTAATAAATCAGAATGAAGCCTTGCTGATGGAAAAATCAATCATCTCCCTATACTATATGCTTTTATACATAGTGCAGTTAATTTCCTGTTTAAACATGATTGTTAAAAGCAGAATAACTAATTTGCTTGAAACTCAACTAGTTCAATAACTCACGACACTTGCAATGCACCTAAAAGCAGTCAGCATTTTAAAAACAAAAGTAATATGTGTACAGATAATAGTCCTTTTTTAGCAAAATATACACCCATTTCTATATAAGTTATTTAATTGGATTATTGCTTAAATTGATCATCACATTAAATTCAATTTGCATATTAGCAAACTGTTAACAAAAGTTCTCTCAAAAGTGTTCTGGATAGGCATGCATGCCACAGACTATTCCAAAATCTCTAATAGAATCATAAAATCCTAGAGCCCTGGAATGGTTTGGGTTGGAAGGGACCTTAGAGATCATTTAGTTCCAACCCCTCTGCTAGGGACATGACATCTCCATTCAACCTTGACTTGAAATATCATTACATTGTTTCTTAAATGGATGAAAATTACACAAAAATCTTTTGTCTAAAAGCACATGGAGTTAACCTGGTACCTCTGTCCTCAACAACCACCTACTCCAAGAGAAACAGTTCTCCTTGGAAAACACCACAACAGCATGCAAATGCAGCAGCACACACAACACCTGGGATTAAAAAGAATGTAGTATTTTACAAAGTGCTTTACAGAGCAGAGAAGAAACAACAACAACCCTTATGGCTTTTCTTTGTTTCTGCTGAATCTGTTAGAAGCCATCATTTGCCAGATGGGGAAAAAGTTTTCCTACAATAAAACAACAAAAAGCTTCATCAAATTACTTTGAGGAAAAACTGATCAAGCAAGCTGAAAGATGTCAAGAAGCTATGAAGCCTGAATTAGGTGCTAGGAAAGCCAGTTTTTGCTCACATTTGACAGCAAATAACCCAGTACCAATGACAGGCAGCAGTCACTGCTGAACAAACAGAATGCAATTACATTTGTGTTTTCAAAGGATGAATTGACTGTATAATATTTTCACATATTTATCACATATTCACCACATCACTCATGTATGATAGAACACATCAAACCATGCAAACCATTCCATGAACTGTATTTGTCTTTTCTCTGTCCATAACATTATAATCTTTTGCCTCTTGCAGACATCAGATAGCTACAAAATAACATAAGGAAACCACAGAGTAGTTCTCTATAGTATTTGAAGAAATGTTTCTAAGCACAACAGCTAGCATAGAAACAAATGCCTTCTGAAGGCAAGTGTCTGAATCATACTCTGATGTCTTCAAATCCTTAAATGTTTTTCAATAGCTACAGATGTACATGTTGATGGAAATGCACTGCCTAATAAGTTTCAAGCTACTTTGACTGGTCCATCAGCTCCATTATAATAGAAGTGTTTCTTTCTCTTTTTCACATTGCTAATGTGTTAATGGCTAAAATTTATCATTCTCCAGCACCACTTTGACTGGCTAATCTACCAACTTTGCAGTATAATTCCTGAGTGGTTTAAAATGTGAAAATAAATAGGCTAATCTCATCTAGGATGCTCATTTGCTTCCAATTCCAAGATCAGGAAATGTATTTCTCTTTTTTTCTTTTTTTTCCCCACCACACAGCAAAAAAATATATCTTCCTACTCTGAGCGAAGCCAGCAGGCAAAGTTTTCACAGTGTCTTACAGGAAGTTTTGAGATCAGTTGTGGTGCAGAAACCAGATTACTTCCTATAAAACTGAATTTGGCATTAGATCTATTATGATAATATCAGCTAAACATTACTAAATACAGATAATAACAACATTTATGTATAGGTTATCTCTAGAATAAGTTGACCAGAGAGGTTGTGGAGTCTCATTCTATGGAGATATTCAAGACCTGACTGGATGCCTACCTGTTGTAGGGTATCAGCTTTAGCAGAGAGGTTGGAAGTTATCTCTGGAGGTCCTTTCCAACCCCTGAAATTCTGTGATTCAAGCAGAAGACCATGTTATCTGTTAATGATACTACTTAACCAGTTAAATACTGTTTGACTGATAAACAGAATATGGGGGTAAGTGTCCTTTTAATGTGCAGTTACAGGTTTGAAGAATATCAACACACTATACTTCTTCCCTCATATTAATCATTATTCCATACAATTATAAACAATATACAAGGGAACAGGAAAATTAGAAGACAAATTAATTCCATAGTCTATCAGAAAACACTGCAGGATTATGCAAACACATGCAGAATTAAGCATAGAAGAATCAAGCTACATATGCATATTGGAACAGAAGGAAAAATACTTGCTATGCAGGAAAATATATGTTAGTAACTAGAAAAAAATTTCACCCTCTATAGTAACCAGTCTTAATGTCTCCAATTCAAACAGCATATAGCCAAAGTACTCACATCTCAGTCAATATTAAGCCATTCTTTCACACAGCACAGCACAAACAACTGTCATTATGCCACAAAAATAACCAATACACACCAGTTTAGTACATATATATTTTCTTTTCTAAAAACCAAATAGCATGGTAAAGTGTGTGGGTTTTTTTTTTTTTTTTTTTTTTTTTTTTTTTTCCTTATTTATCATTTCCCCTCACTTCAGACATTAATATTTGGGTCAGCCATGGTTCTGTAATACACTTTCAACCAGAAACTGGGAAATTATTCATATCAATGTTTACAAACAGTTGTTGAAATGGAAGCAAGATTCCACTTTCAATAGTGCTATAAGTAAATCTCTGAATATTGTTGGAGGAACAAAATAGTAGAAGTATGCACTTGCCTGTGACTATGTAAGTAAATATGTGTACGAACAGTCTAGGAAGTATTCCCACTACCACATTAAATCATTTTTATATATATGTTGTCATCACCTTGTCAAGATCTGGCAATGACACGCTTGTTACATATTACAGATCATATCGTTCAGACAGAACAGAATATTCTCAGTTTGTCTTAAAGTAATGCAGAAATTCTCAACAGGGAACCTTGTTTATTTCTTTGAAGCTCCAAATCCTGCTTGGATACCCCAACTTTTCCATGTTTCCTTATAATCAGAAGATATAAGCAGAGCTACTGTTACTCAAACAATAAAGCAAAGTAAGTAACTTGCCCAGTGTCACCCAAAAAAATTGTGGAAAGGTGCAATAAAACAAAAAAACAACAACAACAACAACAAAAAAAAAAACACAAAAAACAAAAAAAACACTGGAATCTCTTGAGTGCAAGTCAAGTGCCTTAGCCACAGTGTTATTCTTTGCTTCTGAACGGTGATGCTAATCTGACCTTATTTGCTCAGAAGATATTCCTAAAGCTAAAGTGTTACACTGAGCAGTGACATTTCTTTCTATTAGTATTTTAAACATGATCTGATTAATCCAGCTAGTATAATAAACAATCCAAATCTTTCTAGAATGTGAACTTGCCTGTAGCATTTAAGACTTAAAATTGTTAGGAAACTCTAAAAAAAAATAATAAATAAATAAATAAAAATCTACAGTTACACTGCTTGCCCTGATACAAAATACCATAAAAATATTAGTTACTTTAAAAGGACTTTCAAATGAAGAAAATAACAAATTCACAAATAAGCTGTGAAGTACACAAACCTTTGAAAGCTCATTCAAACATAATCCTTTTAAATACTTAAAGTATATGTGCTGTAAACCAATGAACTACAGTGTACAGACGTCTTAATGAAGATGAGGAACATCTATATGATATCCTTTGTACTGGTAACTCGTACACCTGCACAATACAACTGTATACGCAATGGGGAAAGTGAAGTGGAGTTTACTACCACAAACAGACCAGGAGGGATGGACATACACGCAAAAGACAGACAGATGAGAAGATTGACTCTAACGTTATAGAAACTGCAGGCACAAAGCAGGTCATTCTTGAAAACTTTACAGTGAGCATCTGTAAGGTGGAACAATACAAAGATGGTAACAAAGATGGTAACAGATATTCAAAAGGTTATTTATGAGGAAAAACTCACCAATATGGATGCTGTCGCTGGGAAATGCTGAGGAAATCTCCACCAGGTAGCAATCTCCAAGAGATGCTGCCTTAGTGGTGGTCAGCCCTTAAATGAGGTCTAGAGGAGGTGGAGTCAAGCTCCACCCCTTCTGGGAACACAGCTAAATTACTCTCACCTGTGCTCCCACAGCTGACCCGACACTTGCCTCAGCTGATTAATCAGAGGTTCAGGCTGTGATTACCAATTTCCCATACAGCATCATTTGAATGACTAGAAAGGTAAAGCTGATTAAGCTGATACAGCATATTCAGTGGAAAAATAATAAATCTGATCTTCTCCACTCAGACAACATGGCTTACTTCTTTTTTATTATTATTTATTATTTTTTATGCTTATGCCAATCAATGACTTGGAACTGATTTCCCCCAAAAATATCTGAAAAATGAACACAACGTAAACTTGTGCCATCCACTGGGGTCTATTTCAACATATGAATTATTTTGAAATTCCACTGATCACTAAGACCATTTTGAATGTTATATATATTTTAAAGGGTGTACAACAACCTTGTGCAACCACCCCTTCAAAAATGCACAGTGTTTCTAGCAATCTATTCATATTAACTACTGTTACAGTGCCTTAATATTTTCACTTGATTGACCTTTGAATTGCAGGAATACGACCGTTTTTAATTAGCCTGCTATTTGATGGTATTACAGTAGATTTCAGAGGAAAAACAACCAACCAAAGAAAGCTCATCTGGTAATTCAGGAAATAATCTACAATTTTCAGTTTTACATTTTCAAACTTGGTACTCCAGATTCTTATTGAAATATGTGATGAAAATGCAAAGTAGAGCAATTCCTCCAGATAATATCCTCCAGATAATACCAGCAACCCCAATAAGAACATGTGAAAATAAGAAAGAGTAACTGTAAGAGTAACATTTCCATTTAAGTGCGGAAATGTGTTTATAGTACCATTCGAAAACATGTCAGAGCCAACTTTACACAAGCTAGAAGCTGATTGCTTTCATAAATATGCATATATATCTTTAACTTGCATGCAGAGCCCCAGTTTATGCTCATAACAGCAGCACTCCATCACTTTTCCCCTTCCAGTAAGTGAGTGAACAGTCCTGCTCCATCACTCACAAACAATTGTCTTGGAAGTGTATCATAGAATATGCTCACTGCTTGCCTCCAAATTTTGCATTCCTGAAACAGAATAGCTTGTCCTACTCAATGATGCAAAAATAACCATTTTTACAACTAACAGTTGTACAGTAAGCTTCAATGCTCTCAGCTGAAATTTAGTGTCATTGTGATTGGCCATGTACATACAACACAATGTAAGATAACGCATAAACTAAAGAGCTTGTAAACTCAGCAGACAAGACAGAGTGTATTCAATGAAGGAATATAACTATCCACATGGATAAACCAAAGTTCAACAAGTTAAGACAAAGGCTGAGCAGGGTATCATATCACCTCAGCAAGTCTAATGCATAAGGGGCCCTAACGGTTTCATTTTGGCTTCTCAGATTCTTCAATCATTGTGTGTATTCCTCAGGGTTAGTAAAGAATCCAAAACTGAACCCACCTTTCATATATTCTAGTTTTATTCCTCAACTATAAAATTACTTTTTTGTCTATTTCTATCAGTGAAAATGTGTTCTCAGTCAAACGAACAAAGCATAGAGAAGAAAATACTCAAGAATTGTCCTGGACAGACATCTGTGGAAACCAGTGATCCATCCTGTCTGTCTGGTTGTTGACAGCAATCAGTGCTTCAGAAGGACATTGAGTCCACTGAAAATAATCAAATACTAAATCAGTCTTTCACTTCTTGGGGCAAAAATACTGAAAGCAATGTAAGAGATTACAACAATCACTGAAATAATGTCTTAGTGAAGTCTTCACCTATGTCTAAATCTGGAAGTGTGAAAATTTCCCTAAGCACTCTCTCTGACTGACGCACTCGTGAATACGCTACATGCATTACTGAGAGGCTGCTTATGAGTACTGGCAGCTACTAATGACTTTGGAAAAAAAGAAAAAAAAAAAAATCAAGGAAGCAATAGGTGGGAGGGAAGTATAAAAGGACAAGAAAGAATCAGATAAATACAGAAGATGTGACCCGAAGTTCAATAAAGCCAATGGCATGATTCATACTGACCTGAAGTCATGCTAGGAGGAGTCCAAAAAAGCAATGAACAGGTTTAAGGCCTAATGGTATTCAAGCATTTCTCCAAATGTTTTGCAGCAGAGACTTTTAGTATGAAGTTATCATCTGTAAGAATAAAGTTATAGTCCTTTTTCACATGGAAATCCATTTTTCCCCCTAATGTCCACACAGCAGTCACATCTATCAGACTCTGTTAGTGGCCAAACAACCAAAATGAGGTGAGCTATGAATTACATGCATCACTTGAAAACGTAGCAGCCAGCATTTGCTTTAAAAATGTCATCCCTTTATCACATTCCCACTAGAAATAAGAAAAAGGAGTAAGGCAGTAGTCTTTATCCTTATGATTGTTCCACCAGGAGCTACTACCTAAAAAGAAATAACAGGAATAAAGATCCATCTGGATCCAGCAACAGGTTCAAACAAACATGACGTCTGGGTTGCTCAGCAGGTGAGATGAGATGATGATCTTTGCAGAATAGGAAAAAAAAAAAAAAAAAAAAAAAAAAAAAAAAAAAAAAAAGAAAGTTTGAGAAGATTTCAAGGCTTTATTCACAGTCAGATGAAGGCAAAAAACATTGTTTCACATGACATAAAAGCAAATGTGTACAAAATCTGTGGTGACACTGCATAAACTTCTTGGCTGCAAGTTTATGATTACACGTTAGGAAATTTAAAACAAAAAAACAAAACAAAACAAAAAAACCTTCCTATCCAATCTTCACTTTTGTTGTGCATAAAAGCAGCTGAATACTGTATACAGAACAGCAGACTTAGGAATAGTGAGTTTGGTACAGTGCCCAGGAAAGTTAGCCCTAGGACCCAAAATGATGCCATACTGTGGAAATGACACCAGCAAGAATCTAAAAATCCTATTTTATGAGGAACAGACTGATAAATAAGCAATTTTAAGAAGATTTTGATTCTGGCTCCAAAAATTATGTTGTGTTAATAAATATAATCTGTCAGCACAGATGGGGAAAATAAAAGGTAATAGAAGTAGAAACATTTCCCCACATCGTTTCAGGCTAAAACTATTACTGAAGCTTTCTCTCGCCTTTCTGGAAACATGAATACAAGAGCATTGTCCTGGGGCATGAAACCAAGTAAATGAAGTTGACAAGAAACAACAAGACAGCAAGATTACAGGAACTTCACCACAGTCCGCTCTTTACTACATACACAGCACATAGAACAGAGCCGTGATCTCAGGTGGGACTGTACTATTAACACAACATGAACACTAAGCAATGCTGTTAGATGAATAGCAACAGGGAACACGGTACATTTCTTGTAGCTTAGCTATAAGTTTCAGTGACAGCTGTTGCCTGAAAAGCTGTTGCCTCAGAAACTTCTCCCCTTCCTTTCTGCTATTATGCCAGATACCAACGTAAGTGCTTACACTGAAACCACATACAACCACGTTACCTTAAAGGTCTGGACCTCCAAAAAGCCCAAGGATATTGCTTGCAATACAAGTACTCTGATGATAAATGTCATTGTAGGTATCAAACTCACTCTGGAGGAACTGGCCCGAGACAAACAACTGCTTGTGGTAAGTATCTGCCAAGCAGCAGAAAACTCTCCTCTTGCTTGGCTTTGCTCCTGGGCATTTCACAAGCACAAGAAACCACTTCTGTGCATGTAAAGTCTTTACTCTCCCCAGTAAGTGGCATCTGTGGTGGAATAAGGGCAAATTTGCATGTGATGGGGATGAGATGAAATAAGCTTTTTGGAAATAAGAAAGGCAGGCAGTAGCATACACACAAAGCAGAAAGGTCATGGTGGTCAGGACCACATCCTAGTCTACTTGGTGGAAAGATATGAAAGGAGGGTAACATTATACCCACTGCATAGTATGCACAATCTGTCACAAAGCTGGATTAGTTGACAGAAACAGCTCCATAGTAGACATAATACAGGTTACCCAGCACCCAGTAAACATGGGTAAAATTGTAGAAGGAAGTTTTCTGGCTGGTAAGTGTGAACTGGCCATTTCTATTTCATCAGTCTATTCTTTACTAAAATGAGTAGAAAAATCCATCTGTTCTTGCTTTTTCATTTATATATCAGATAAGAAATGAAACAAAAGCCTTCCAGGGTAAACAACAACAAAAAAGGAGAAAAAAAAACAAAAACAAAACAAAACAACAACAACAAAAAACTAAAATCAACAAAAATACCCTTAAAATAAGACAAAGTTCCATTCACCATGCCTCAGGTAAACATTTTCTATCACAATGGAAGGTGCCTTTCTGTACTACCTCTCTCGAATGGAATAAAGTAAAATAACTCTCAGTGATAGTACAATACAACACAGTTGCTTGGATTGAGCCACAGACAGCTAAGAAATCTTTCACTTAGCCTGGCTCTATAGCAGCTTAAGCAAGAAGCTTCATAGGTGATTAATCTTTCCACATGAAAACCTGGGAAAGCAGTGAGAGTTACTGGGGGCAGACTGGAATTGCTCGAGATCTTTACACCTAAAGTAATAAGAGAAAGAGCTCTGATTCTTCAAAAAAGCAGAAAGTTTTGGTTGTACTTCAGCAAGGAAAAATAGTAAATAAAAAGCATAAAGGGTAAGAGCTGATATGTTATCTAGAGAAATGGGTTTTGACTAAGTGGACTACATAGCCATTGCACCAACAGGCACGTGCATACTCACATGTGGCCTGCAGTACAGCTGAACTGAACTAAGAGATAAACAACTAAACACAGTCTGTCATTACTAGATTTTTCTTCTTATTCCCATCTTTAAATATCAAGTAAGATTTAGCCCCTTATTAATATGAGTAAAGCATCCTTAATACTGTTGCACAGATCATTTTCTAACAGTTACCAATAAGTTACACTGGCTTTCAGAATAGCTTCAAAACTGGTCTTACTAGAAGTTAAATTATTTCTGCATGTTCAGCTGAGAGAAGTCTGGGAATGGAGACATTCTGCAACTGAGAACATTTCCAACAACAGATCACTCTCTAAGTGTAGACTGACATTCAAGTATAGAACAGGCTGAGTGGTTAAGTGGTGTTCAAAACCCCATAGGAATACCAAGCAAGCAACTGTTTCTCAGTCCATGAGAACTAAATGATAAGGAATGGCTCATCAGTGAATCTTTCTAAGTACACATGGTGAGCACACTCCCCTTTTATTTCACTATATGTATAGTTACCACTGAATTGTTACTGTGGTGTGAATAAAAAGTGGTTGTAATTAGAAAGGATTCTGCTGCAATAGAAACAGGCATCACTATTTTCATATACCACAAATATTTACTCCTTTATGTGAGCTGAGTGTGTTACTCAAAATATCAGTAGGCAGTGGTTCCCACAAAGAGTTTGTAGCTCCTTGAACTAAATACTAATTTAGAGTTAGTTAGGCTTTCTTCACACCGCGACTCCTCTGCTCTTTCTGGGAAATATGGAGATTTTTAAGTAGTGCTGATCCTCACTAGCAGATGGTAGTAGCACTTTGTCACAGCATTATTACATATAAGTTAACACTTCAGAATTTTAATGCAGAGGCTCCAAGACATACTTCTCAACCCCCTCAATAAAGGAGTCGTTTCAAAGTTTTCATCTACAGCTGCTGCTGTCCACTTACTTCTTACTATCACGTGAAGTGGTCTTTGAAACAGTAGTATTAAAAATGATAACATATATTAGAATACAGATTGGTTTGGGGAAAATTGCGAAATTAATCACAGCTGACAACGTCTCTTGAATTGCTAAAACCATGATAAAAACAACAAAATACCTCTCCATGGCACTTACTTCTGAAGTAGCCTTGAAAATCAAACACCGGTTATTCCCAAGTAGCAAACGTTTGCTTATTCAGTTCAAGATTCCCCAAGGTGGAGGGAAAAGAACTTGCACTTGTTCTAAAGGGAGGATTTAGCAGAATGAAGGAATGGGGACTATTGCAATGATTTTAACACTTCCAAAGCACAGACACAACAATTTCAGTGTTCCCCTTGTTACTCCAAGTTATTGTTGCAAAATGATGTGAGGATCTTGTTTACTTAGTTATCTAGTTAGCCTCTCTCTCGTGTTTTGGGTGGAAGCCTATAAACTTTGTATTTTATGAAAACAGTTACACTCCTGACTTGACACAACACAAAGACCCAATTAATTCTTGTTTCAGGGACATTTGGCTGTCTTACAAAAATAAATAAATAAAATAAAATAAAAATCGCATCTCTTTTCTTTAAAAAAGTGCTTAAAAAAATAAAAAGTCACAGTACTTTAATGAACAGCATTTTTTACTCCTAAATCCTGCAGAAGATTACTTTCAGCAATAACAGTTTTTAAGTACTATCATTATTTACCTTTCCCCAAGGAGGCATTTACCTCCTTCCATATATCATTCAGTACTGTTATCAGAGATCATTGATCTCAAACAGAAATACATCTAAAAACCTATTATCCCTAAGTCTCACTGTAACTCATTTAAAGGAAACACAGGTCAGTTAGTTGCTTTGTAGCTGGGCTAATCAAGGATGATGTTGAAAGAAAACCAGGCTTTGGCCTCAGCAGCCCAAATGAAGACACATGCTATCAGATAAACACGGAAGCAGATCCGCTCACCACTCTGGACCTTCACTGATTAGAGATCTAAATTTTAAGGCAAACTATGCAGCTATTCAAGAAGGAGAAAGATAGTCCTCTCTCTCTCTCCATAAAAGACACCGCAGGCTTTGAATCCAGAAGCATGATGCATTATTTTCCCTTTCCTTCCTTCCTAAATTAGGTCAAAAGCCAATGGAGCAGAAGCTGTGGCTGTGTGCATCCCTTCCTCCCACTCACCAGCCACAAATGCTGAGCTTTCATGCAGGCACAGTACGGAGCGGCAAAAAACTGCTGCACAGAGGAAGATTATTTAATCAGAGGGATAATGCCAAGGCACAGGAAGGTACAATACGCCCAGAATTATCCTGGGAGCTGAGGAGGAAGACGGCACTTCAGCACTTGTTGTTTATATCTGTGTACAATGGTATGAGACAATATGAAGATAAAATGGATCTAATTTTTCTGTAAATTAACCAGGTGCAATTATCAGCTAAAGAAAAAAAAACAAAGATCGTACCACACGTATCAAATACTTTACAGTGAAATTAGGGAGTCTGAACACAAAGAAACAATCACACATCCTAATCTATAATTCAGTTTCCTTTAAACTCTGTATTATCTTCCACATATATTGTTCTCAAACCATTGTTTGTATTATATTATAGAATATTATATTATATTATTTGTCTTCTCAGTAATATTTGGGCCAGCCCAGTGCTTCACACCTTTGGATTTCCCAACTTTCCTTATGTGTATGAATGTACACCTCCTTTATACTGTCTAACTTTTGAAGCCTGGTTTCCAAACAAGGCCACATTACCTGTCACCCCCTTAAAATTATCCTAGCCTGTTACTGAGGCTCCAAATACATCCTGTACTCCTTCACTGCTCAACTAGCTTTCACTGCTACTAACCACTCCATCCCCTCCCAATGCTCCTTCAGAGAAGGCATCACCAAAACCACTTTACATTTTCTCTCTTCCCAAAGCCTGTCTGCTGCAGAGAGAAAACACAAGAAAGCATTGGGTCCTGAAGAATCATTCTGTCCTTTACTTGCAAAATCCTCCTCTCCTTGAAGGCAGGCGTGGACATGCCAATGGTGTCCCCAAGACATCCACCATGATGGCAGCTGACTGTTCCTTCCTAGCTCATACATGATACACAGGCCATACTTCCCTCTTACCCACTTTCCTCAGCTGTTTTGTTTGAAGTAGTCAATATTCAACAAGGTTTTTTTACACATTACAAGCAAAAGCAAGAGAAGGTTTCCAAAAAGATATGTTTCTCACCCACCTGCAGGTTGTACTGCAATACAATTCTATCACAGGAGAGTTACTCCAAGGAGTCACAGAATCGCTTATCTAGATTGCTTGAATACTTTGATAGCTTTCTAGAAATTTCATGTGGCTAACTAATGAGGATGTAGGTGCTCTCAGAACCACTGATTTCTTTTAAATTGCTCTTTTAAACAGACTAGGTGTTTTGCAGCGTATTTTTCCACTTTCCCCAAAAGGGATTTTCCTTCTACCTAGATATCTTCTAAAATTGTGCTGTGAAATATTTATCCAACCAAAAAACACAAAGAGAATGCATATGCAGTAAGTATAAATTAGTTCCTGCATTACTAAAAAACAGTAAAATGCTGGCAGCTGATAAGATAATGACTGTTTCATTTTGCCAATTTAACCAGTTCCACTGGCAATCAAGCTCTGTAGGCAGTGATTACACAAGCATTGCTAGCCCTCGTTTCCCGTCAATTATCTTCACTCACACCACTGCAACTTTTGTTACCCGGTGGGAATTACTGCCATCAGCCACAGCGTACCTATCCTGTCAGTACATCCCTGAAGACATATCAATGTACTTTTGCTCCTGTGTACGCACAGTGATCATCCGCAAGCATGAATGAATGAATTTGTCTCTCTAAAAACACCAAAAGATGTGCAACTTTGTTTCCTGGTGTAGGAACTGTCTGGGTTGCAGAGATCCAAGTCTCCTCTTTCACTACATCTTGAAATCTTCTGACAGACCAACTTTTTGTTCCACATTTGTACAGCTTCTCACACAGTGGGGTGCCACTGCATGATTTATATTCACGTTACAACTTCCTGCCTGCAAGTGAAAAACCTCCCTAATCCCTGCATTGTCACTTATAAGATAGAAACTAATTTCATCCTAAATTAAGGAATAACTCCTCTGCTTACTGAGAAAGCACCTATTTAAACATTGCATATACAGACATAAATACATTCCCCATTGCTGGTTATAAAGATGTAGAGTGGAGATGAAGTGGAGTGTGTTTAAAAGATATTTACAGGAAGTACACTGGTGAATAAAGTACAGTAATGTTTGGTTCTACAGGGTCACAAAGGGGAGAGTTGAAGAAGGACTGAATAGTGGGCGGGAAGCGTATGTCTCAAAAGAGGTCAAATAAGTGAATACAGAGGAAGAAAAAGCAGATTTGTCTGTTCAAATAATAGATGTTTATATTATGGCATATTTAACTTCATTTGCTTGAAAATAAAAAATAAATAAATAAAAAAATACAGGATTCCCCCAAAGCTATCCCTCCTAATTCATTTTGTTGGTCTACAACTTCAGGGGTGGCTGTTGGTGGTATGGCTGTAGAGATTAAATCTTCCCACCAAGATTCCATTACATGTTGTTCCTATGTGACAAATGGCAACACAGAGGCAGTCTGACAAAATGGCATCTGACATGGAAGTGCATATGAAGCAAAGGTATGTCACTGAATTCCTCCATGCAGAAAAAAATTGCATTCATTGACATTCATCAATGCTAGCTGAACATTTATAGAGAAGACAAACAGTGAATGTGAACACACTGAGATGGTGTTGTTTCAGCAGTGGTGACAGTGGGTTATTTCTGCTTGTACATATTTTTACAAGCATAGCATACAGGCTCTCTTTCAATGTGTTGTGGCTGATAATCTGCGCTATCAACTAGTGTCCTTATCCTCTTTGTATCTGTTGTTGTTTCCATGGAAATAAATAGGAGGCAATACTTTCAGAGCAACCTATGTACTTAAAGAGTATACAGTACAGCTACTGTCACATCTGTCTGCCACAAACGTGGAATATGAGAAAGAAATGAATAAAGATAACAAAAAGGAAAAGACTACATGTTTCAATACAGCTGGTACAAGTGCCATTTAACATAGCCCATAGCACAGTAGCCTAAACTGGCTTTGCTGAGTGAGAAATTGATCTTTTCTACCCTCCTTTTCCCTTTAACAACTATCCAGTACATAAAATGGCTTTAAAATATTCTCAAACATTTAGGGTGAGCACTATAAAGCATGAAACAAGACAAAGAGCATGCAGCAACAAATGTCCTTGCTTAATAGTTTTGTCCACAGATCACTCTGCTGTGCACTTTCAGTTTAGGCTGTACTGCTAGGTAACTTTCAGTACTGATGTCAGTACCAAACTCTGCAATAGTATCTCCACACCTGAGAAAGACAACTGGCATCTTTTTCACTGAGAAAATGGTAAGACGCTGGAACAGGCTGCTCAGAAAGATTGTGGAGGCCCCATCCCTGGAGGTGTTCAAGGCCAGGTTGGATGGGGTCCTGGGCAATCTGATTTACTACTTGATCTAGCAGCTAGCAACATTGCCTGTAGTAGCACAGTTGGAGCCTGATGAACCTTGAAGTCCAACCCAAGCCATTGTATGATTCTATGTCTCTAATCTACAAAAAAACCCTCAGTGGCTCAGGAGGCAAAGCTCTACAGCCAGCCAGCTTAACTAAGAACTTTATAAAGACAAATCAAGTTACCTTCTGTCATCAAAGCAGTGGCAAAGCAGGAAAGCCTACCTTGTGAACATTCTCATTCTTCTATTAAACATGGGTGTGCAGAAGTGTGCATTATATTTGCATGAAAGAAAAATAAGGCACAGACAGGCCAACATTCAGGTCAGCTGACGTGTCATCCTCTGCTCTCTCTGCAGCTCTCATCCACAGCTACTTTCTCCAGCACCAGAATGGTGCTACTTGATTTTGATTTATCGCATGTGAATTATTATAATGAAATCACCAACTTGATTTAAGCCTCTGAGAAGGATACGGTTGGACTAACAAAAAATTGTTCTGCAAAACAAGCAATTATTGTTAGGTTCACTGGATATTGGCCTTAGCAATCCAACTGATTATAGAAAGTTAATGATTTAAAAAGCAATGAAGAAATAAGATATTAAATCCTTTAAATTTGCATGAAAGGCTCCGAGAGGAATTTTATAGCGATTTTCACTGCATATTTTATTAGATATGTGATATTTTATTCATGGGTAAAGCAAATATAACAATTAGGAATAATTAGCATTTCAGCACAGAGTGTTATCTAATAGGTTAAAATACACATATAATTCTTCATTTAAATTCTATGTCTTCACATTTTCCCCTTTCTGGTTCAGAACTGTTCCACTTAGTATAGCACTTACAGGGATATTACACAGCTCCTGGAAAAACAGAAGCGGAGAACTAGCATCTCTTGCCTTTGATATCTTATTTTCTTCTGCTTCTTGCATTTTTACTCAGCTTCCTTTTCTATTTCCTCCTGAGCATAGCTTGTCATATAAACCCAGCATAACTTTCAGGAAACTTTTCCCTTTCATCTATTTTTCCGCCCTACTTCCACGTCATTTCAAAACTAATCTATGCAATGGGAACCTACTTTATTCTAACCCTGCATATCTAAATGGGATATCCATCAGTTTACAAAAAAAAAAAAAACAAAAAAAAAAACACACAAAAAAACAACAACAACAAAAAAAACTGACCAAAAGAATACAGTATTCATTTCCGCACCAAGTATTCCACTGTAAGTTGAATAATGTCTAAAAACACTCTGGAAATAAGAAAATACTATTTTATCCTTTCTCGTTAAGCAAGTATCAGTTTTTATTGTCCTTTTTTCTTTTCTTTTCTTTTTTTTTAATGCAACACTTAGAGCTCATAGAATATGCTTTCCTTGAGCTGATGTAATTACCCAGATCAAAGCAGGAACAAGACTCTCCAGCTGAAGTACACTGCAGTACAATACAGAATACCAAACATTGCCTTTGCTGAATTAAGTATATTATCACTGGAACCAGGATGTAAATTTTGAACCTTGCAGAATTACACCACACAATTGAAAGCCCTCTCCTTTGCCAAGTTTCACAACTGCCATCCAAATGCCAGTACATTTCATCTGCTAACCTTCAATTCGGTCACTGTCCTCCGTGTTAAACAGATCAGTAATAACTCTCCAAATCACATAAACCATTATTAATTATAGTGGCTGTAAGCACAAGATAATCTCTCCCCTGCTCCTCCATCTCTCACATAATCATTTGGTAAACAATAACCAGAAAACAAAGCCCAGTACCTATAATGAAGAATAAAAGAGGATACAGTCCTTCTGACACTCACGGGAAGATATTGATGGACATATAACACAAGAAAGACACCCTTTTCTCACTCATCTTTCCACTAGTTAATTCTATCATAGTCTTTATGTTTAAATTACTACTTCTATGTCAAGTACACATCAATAAAAATCTGCATCTGAGAGAACAGCTCTTTCTCTTCTCTGTGCTGCTTCAAATGAGTAAGCCAGCCAGGACCTGGGCTCTGGAGGTTTCATCCATGCCTTCATTACCTGGTGTTGAGGATGGTTTAAGTAGTGCCACACTTAGCACACATTTAGCACATACTCAGTACCAAGTATCACATTCCTCTGTGTCCTCTATTGCACCTTCTCTAATGGTCTACTGGCAGTGAAAGAGCATTTTGCTTTGTCCAAGGAAATAAGTTTTGGGGCAGAAACTAGGCTTTATACAAGAAGACAGAGTCCAGAGCTTCATATAAACATTTTCCACACCTTTAGAAGAAGGCCAGTTCCAGGCCAACCTCATCACTTACCAGGAAAGTGGTACCAAATGATTATCATTCACAGTATAGGAAGACAGAATAATATCACAAAAGGAAATGGATAGCACTTGTACCCCAGAAGCCCAGCAGGAAGCTAGCTGCTAGACAGCAGGCAGCCTAGGGTACAAAATGCACCAGAGAAACTTCAGATTGCATGCCCAGTTTCCAGCTGTTACAATAGGATTGCTGGCCAACTGTGTGTCATGCTTTAGTGCTGAGCTGTGATTTCCATGCTCACTTCTTGGCATTCATAGGCAGCACAAATAAATGAGGATATGTAGGGTTGTCAGAGATGGTTGTCAGCATAAGGAAAGGCATGATGTGACTATAGCATCTATGGGTTGGAGAGGTGCAGAGCTGCCCAGGCTTCAGCAGTGATAGTAAGTATGCATTTGAAATCAAAATTTTCTTTCAATTTCACCAGTGTGGATAATTTTTATTTTTTTTTTTTAAATTTTTTTCTCCTGGATTTCAAGTTATTTAAAAACAAAAGAAGAAGGAGAAAAAATGAAGGTGACATCTGAGTTTATAGATGCAGATAGATATCCTAATTTGCCTGACCAGCATGCTACCTGAAGTCAATATTCCATGTAACAGGCTATCGTGTCTCATAACATATTTTTACAGACATTATTTCAAATTTGTATTATTTTCTGATATTTGCTCAAAATACAGACCATTCTATAAATATTGCTTCCTCTTCCTATTGATCATTTGAGTTCAAACAGCAACAGCAGTTGCCCACATCCAATAAGTTCTTTGAACATTGAAGGCATGAAACACAAAGTATGTTTGGAGGGTAGGCAGATAACGAGAGCTGCACGTAATTCAGTTAACTAGGAAAATTAATTAGAAATTGATAGCCCTATAGAACTACTCCTTTGTACAAATCATTTTTAAAACCATTGCTAGCCTGCTGAAATAAGATCAAGCAATGGAGCAGCAGTGACAAAGAGTAAAAATAGAAACCTCAAAAGGCAAAAGCCTCCAATAAATTTCAGCAAAAAACAGACTGTCACGGCAGATTATAGATAGCTATATATCAAATGGAAGAAAATGATGTAAGTTCAAGTCTATATCTAGGGAGTAACCTAATGGCTTACAAAAGTCATCTCCTGCCAATACCACTTGCTTTACAGGGCCTGGGAGTGGAAAAGAACCATACTTAATGCCTTTGTTCATTAAGTTAAATGAACCTTAGTTGGTAGGTTTATGTAGTCACAGTCTTAAAAGATTTTTCTCCAGTGTGTTTTTTCAAAGATGGCACTGTGAGAATAAAGGCTCTGTGCATCCATAAGTAGTCATCTGAAAGCACACAGCAGCAGCAGCCGCAGTGATTGCTATGTCAAGCATTTGTTAGGGAGTCACTTGAAATTGGATGGCTGGGTTTTTTTTGTGTATTTTTTTTTTTTTTCTTTCTCTTTCCTCTCTGTCTTTATATAAGGACAAAGAAGTTGAAATAATGGTAAGAGTTATTTAAGAACATGAAAGGGAGCCGCCTGCCATAGTCAGCAATCCACGGGATCAGTTTAAAATCTTCTGAAGTGACAAAACAACTCACCTGGAACTTGACAGACTCTGGATCAGGCCCTGATGATCACTAAGGAACACTCTAGAAAGCAGTGACACCTAATGGTAAACAGGCCTTTGGAGGACAGCTAGCCATAGTCCAAAGCATGGAAAATTATCCCTCTCTAGCAGAGTAGCTGGCACTAAAACACATTCCAGGGACTGAAGTACTAGTGGAAATTTAAGCTCTGGGTGAGAGATTAAGAAAGTGCATATAGATAGAAACACTGAGTGTGTCACAGAATAGAGCTGCTAAGAAACTCTACTAGCTGCTAAGCCACAGCACACTGTACTTAGGGTATTTGGCTGTAGGTAAATGTAAAGTAAGCAAGTAACCTTGGTACATTCTACAGAAGGAAAAATAAAGATAGGAAAGCTCATCTGTAGGTACTGCAGGCACTACAGGCACCTACAGATTTGGGATTTATTTTTTCAGTAAATCCATTTTACTTGCCCATCCTGAGTTTTACAAAAAATATGCAAGAATGATATACACCACACATCTTCTAACAAGGCTTTACCAACAGCAGATCAAATTAAATTCCTAATACTAGTGCAAAGAACAAAACAAGCCAAGTACACTGTACTACAACAGCTAATAAGACAAAACGTGGATATGAATACCACCAGACAAAACAACTACCTTTCTCTTACAAATACACTGTTGTTTATATTTTTCTATTGCAGTGTCACTACTACCTCAATAAGTAATAAGCCCCATGGTGCAAGTGCCCTGGTATTTCTGTCTGTATTACAGAAGAACTTAAGAGCATGAAACAGCTCAGGACTCAGCAATGCCCAGAGTGTGCCTAGCACAAGGAATGTTGCTCTTCTGACCCACTAACTCTACAAGCTGAAGGGAAGGGAAGAGCAGACCTAATTTTTTCCCTTGAGAAAAAAGTGCATGTAATGCATATATATAGAGAGAGAGAGATGAAATGCTATGTAAATACGTATACTAACATATAATATTATATTAAAAATGTATATATTTGATCTTAACATTGGAAATGAAAAAGCTAAGGATAGTACATAGGTGAGTGCCCGCTGCTGAAGCCTCTGATGAATGTAAAGAAACAACTTGCAATAATCAGGGCATCCAAACTACTGTTGGGCAGTGCTGTATTGAATTAATCTTTAAAAACACTTTAGTGCATGTTTCCAGCAAAAATTTTTGCACCTGCAGTATGTAACCACTGCCTTAGGTGATTTTGCTGCATCTAATACACATGTTAGCGTATATGTTACTGTATACACAGTAGGTGAGCCATATGCACATACAAATACATTACAACATACATATGCCAAGGAAAAAAAAAAAAAAAAAATGAGAAAGAGTACAAAGTACAAAATATAAAAGCACAAGACCATCAACTGTAGAAAACACAAAGCAGACACAAATTGTGTAGTTGACAAGGAAAGCCACCTAATCCCTGCTTAATTAAAGTAGGGTTCTAAACTCCTGTTTAGGGAGTGAGGAGAGTGGGACGACTGATGTATGAAGAAAATACCAGGCAGCGTGGCTAATCTCAAAGACTTTGGAGCTTTCCAGCTACATAAATCAGAGCGAGTTTTTGAATAGCCTCATAAAACACAAAATCATTGCCATTCCACTCACGACTGTCACATTCTTCCTACAGCATACAGATCATTAGGAAACTTCTAAGCAATCAAGTAATGTGGGGCTGATGAAATTACTCAATCAATGCATGGGCTGAGGGAAGTAACACAAGACAGAATCGCACAGCTCTGACATGGTAACCCTGCCTCTTTCCTTTACACACAGAGGTGAGGAAAATTGCAGCGGATTCAATTCATTTCAACGTTTTCACAACGGTGCTCAGTGTGGTCGTTCTGAACTGCCAGCTCCTATTTATAACAGCAGGGCAGCAGAAACATACAGACGAGCAGCCCTACCCACATCCAAATTATGATACAGAAAAATGCTTGTTGTTAAGTGTGCACATTTACACACACACAGACCTGCTCTAAATGATCAAAAGCGGCAGCTTATCATCATTTAGTGGACAGGAATGTGAGAGAGCATATCTCATAGGTGAGTACCAGGCACCATTCTCCTCCCACTGCCATCACCAATTCTTTAATCCCTGCCCACTAATTCCAACACTTTCTGTCATTGTCTCAGGAGCAGCTGAGTTGTTGCATACTTTGATACAGCAAACATTCCTTTCCTGTTAACACACCAAAGGACACACAGGCAGCCAAGAAGAGTTACTATGCTGCACTGAAAAAGTACCATCAGTGCCACCAGAGAAATGATATGCACAGGAAGCGTGGTATCTCTTATGATTGCACCCCCCTCCCAAACATAGAAAAACATTTTCCAATTGCATTTACTAATACTGTAGAATTAGGGAAAGATGCCACTTTTGCATTGCTTGTTGCCTTAAGGCATCAGTACTGCCTCTGGTAGTATTTCTTTTCTCCTGAACTGAGCATTTTGTTTTCTTCCTTGGCTTTATGAGTCCCTCTGTGAGTAATTTCTTCACGGAGTCCTCTGCTGCTCCTTTTCATAACTCATTTAGATAAATGCAGTTCATTATTTATCTCTAAATATTTTATACTTAAGTTCACTCAGCGCAAGTGGAAGACAACAGAAGGGGTCAGAACACTCAGGTCACTCAACACAGGATACTGTACAAGTTGGAGTGTTTGGATGTCTGCTCACTTACTGTTGGCACAGTTCTACATTCAGGTCATTTCTTTGCAATATATTCATTTTAATAGATTTAAAGCTCTGTGCAACCCATATCAATTTGCCATTTTCATGGCAACATAAACTAGTCTATAAAAGGAGCTAATCCCCTTGTCAACCGTACTAATTGTCTCTCAAGACAAATTAATTGTGTGAGAAGCAACTACTTGGGTATTTATTTTTTTCCAGCAAGGATTTACTGCGCTGATGCATCTAACCACTAATTGCATTATTAAAAAAAAAAAAAAACAACAAAAAAGAAAACCCACAAGCCGTAAAGTGTGTTGCATTCTCAGTATATAACAAGCGAAACAAACCAAAATGCCATTAACGTGAATAGAGAAAAGCTGTCGCCTCCCCCGTTGCTGCTGCAGAGCCCAGCGCTCCCTCAGCCAGGGATCGGGGCAGGAAATTGCAGAGAAACTCCCGATCTTGTTACTCAGCCAAGATTTGCCCCCAAATTCTAAAATGTGACCACTTTGTCGCAAGCTCCCAAGTATGTAACTGTAAAGCAGATCGTTTCCTAGTGTCGCTTTGACAGTTTACAGCTGGGAGAAGGAAATATTTAAAAGAAGTCCTTCTCCCTTTAAAAGGAGGGCTCCTAGCGCTGCTTCCCCTCTGTGATATTCACCGCTCCAGCCGCACTCAGCAAAGAGGACTGACCCCTATAAAGTTGCGGCACCTCAGGGAAGCAGCCGCACGAGAGCTTGGGCATGGGAAAGAGGGAGGGGTCGGAACAGAAACCGGCGTCCTACAGAAAGCTCCGGCCGGCCGGGCCGTACAAACGCTGTTCCCACAGAGCCCCACTGGCAGACATGTTTACGAAGCCGCCCCCGGCAGCGGGCAGGCACCGCCCAGGGGACCCCCCCGAGGCCCCAGATGCCCCTTCCTCGGGGCAGTGCTGCCACCGCCGCCCCCGCCAGTCCGCGCTCTGGCACCGCCTGCGTGCAGAGCCTGCAGATGGGCGAGCGGCCGCGGGGCGGGGGCAGCGCCCGCCGCTCCCCGGACCGGCGCGGGGGTGGGGGGGGGAGCGGCCCGCTGCGGGCATCCTCTGCCGCTCGGAAGAGGGCCGCACGTTCCCCGAGGCAGTGCCAACGGCAGGGACACACTCCCGGATAGCAGCGGCGGGTGAAGCCCTCTGCCCCCCTCCCTAGCTGAAGGTGCGGGCGGAGCCGTGCATCACGATCACCCCGCCGCCAGCCGTCCCCCCCCCCCCCCCCCCTCTCCCGCATCGGGGGAGCCGGGCATCCTTCCCGGCGCGGCCGCGGGAGGCGCCCGGGGTGTCGGAGAGGGGGAGTTGGGGCAGGAGCCCCCCCCTCCGCCCGCTCCTGCGGCCGGCCGCCCGCGGAGGGGAAGCACTCACGTTGCCAAACCACCTGTTCCGCCGAGGGAGAGGAGGGCGGGGGGGCTTCACTTCGCCGCCGTGCTATTGGGTTTGGGGGGAGGGGGGGAATCTAAGGTTCGCCCACGGCCCGGGGCAGAAGGGCGGAATGGTTAGGGGCCGGCGGGAGCGAGGAAGTGTCCCCGAGCCTCGGACCCCAGAGCGGTAGCCGCGCGGAACCTCAAGGTCTAAAACACGCACGTACCCCGCCGGAAAGAAAGCTTCCCTCACAGCGCTAGGGGGAAAGGAGGACGCCCGAGATCCTTGCGGGAAGCAATTACGGGAGTGGAGCGAACAACACACAGCCAGCGAGAGAGGGATGAAAGAGAGCGGGGGCTGCGGGGAGGGGGAAGCCTGCCAACAGAGAGGAGGTTGCAAAGGAGAGCTGAAAAAGTGTCCAGCGGCACCGGCAGACGCAGCAACCCCTTACCGATATGAATGATTGAATCTGCAATCGCCGCTTTCCAGGTTCGAGTCCAACAGACGGACACAACCAGGATGAGGGAGAAAACTTCCATCTCCGGCGGAGCTCCAGGCTTTGTAAGGACGTCTCTCTCGGCGAAACGATGGCACCGCGGAGGATGGCGCGGCGCAGGAAGCCCAAGAGTTTGAGGTGCCGGAGGAGCGCGTAAATCCCGCTGGCAAGCGCACGGCTGCGGCTGGGCGAGGGGCGAGCGTGGGGCTCCGGGCGCCTCTCCCCTCGTCGAGAGCCCGCGTCACTTCAGAGGACTCCTGGGCAGCAGAGTTGCTGGGAGAGCCGGCAGCAAATCCATCGAGCCCGGGCGCCGCCGCGGGCAGCAGCCGCCTCTGCCGGTCAGACCATCCCCATCCTTCCGCCGGGTCCAGGGAGCCGCTCGGTCCCGGCTGCTGCACGGCAACTTCCAACCCACACCGCGCAGACACGCAGACACACACGAGCACACGCGCACGCACGCACTCAAACACACACGCGCGAACGAACCCTCTCGGCCGGAGGAGCCCCGGGAGCCCGCAGCAAAGAGCTCGCCTTCAGGGAGGGAGGAGGAGTGGGGAAGCGGGAGGGCAGGCGATCCCGTTGCCGGCAGCCAGATTCCTGCAGGAAAAGCCCCCCCGGAGGCCAAAAAACAAAGTGAACTTCAAGGTAATGCGGATAGTAATGCAGAGGTCTCCCCCCACCCTCGGCTTAAAAATCGCTTCCCACAACTGGAGGAAAACAAACAAACAAACAAAAACCAAAAAAAAAAGAAAAAAAAGGTAAAAAACAGATAAATTTGCAAATGAAGCCCAGCGTGCAGTCTCTGTCGCGCGAGGTAGTGGTTGGACAGGGCAGGAGCGATAGGAGGAGTGCCCAAAGCACGGCAGAAGAAAGCAATGATGGTCTGCAGGTTGCTTTCGGAGCTCCCTTTGCTGGTGGGATGCAGAGAGAGCTGGCGGCTTCGGCACCAGCCAGCACGTTGCCTAGAAATGGATCACCTAGGAGAAGGAGAGAGAGCGAGAGATAAGTGCTATCAGCCAGAGAGGGAGAAACAGAGAGAGCGAGCGAGCGCGCTTCTCTCTAATAACCACCTCCTCCCCCTATCTGCAATACAAGGGAGAAACAAAATAGAGCTCTCATCTCCCTTGAAATCTTCAACTGGGACTGAGGAAGAGACATAGACAGGAGTGCACGCAGCCTAAAAATACATTGGAGGGAGTTGGGGGGGGAGGGTGGGGAAAAAAAAATAAAAAAATAAAAAAATCTTTTTGAAGTGTTATGCTCAGCTTAAAAAAAAAAAAAAAAAAAAAAAAAAAAAAAAAAAAAAAAGAAGAAGAAAAGAAAAACCCATCCCATATATTTAACCTTGTAACTCCACCACAGGTATCAAGTTCAAAGCTGGATGGGCACTTCTGCTTCTCGGTCTTCGACAACTGAGTCAGGGACACTGCTTGAAGGGGAAAGGGAGAAAAAAAAAAATAGGGACACCTGTCCTCAAGGGGAAAATGAAGACCTAAATATCTATTAATATGATTTTAATTATCTGCGTTCTTGATGGAATTGTCACTATTCTTTAAAGGAATGAATTTAGGTTCCCCCCCCCTTTTCTCTCTTTAGATATTGGAGAAACTTCTATGGGAAAACATTCACAGTGCACTTTTTATGCTCAGGGTTCTATGAATTCATTAACCAATTAATCCTCAGATTTTGCCTGTAGTTAAATACACATTCCTGTAGATTGAGAATTGCACAGACAGGTTAATAATATAAGTTCTAATAAACTAGTCCAAATCCCAACCTTATGTCTCATTATACTTTTCCTTTGACCTTGTTACATCTAGTGCTACTAGAGACAGGATATAGAAGTCAGAGAATTGTTCTGAACTCATACATATGACTTGATAGTCTTGTAAATAAAGGTAGATCATCTCTCTATAAACAACCCCTTCTGAAGGCATTTCCTTAGATATAAGATTTCATTCAACTGAGTTAATTGTATGACTTGCATATTTGTGTATAACTGACCTATCCTTCCTTTCAGTCATGGAACTACTTAGTGAGCACAACTGTATACCTACTAAATTTAAGGATTTAGCTCAAGAGGAAGGAGTAAGATGCACTAAGTCAGTGTAAGGAGCAGGGTAGAGAGACATGAACCTGTTAGAGTGTATCCAGAGGAGGGTAACAGAAATGATCCAAAGGTTGGAACATGTCCCCTAAGGGAACAGGCTGAGAGCTGGGCCTTTTCAGCCTGGAGAAGGACTCAGGATGACCTGATAATGGTCTTTCAATATGTAAATGTGGCATATAAGAAAGAAGAGAGACTTTAGCAGGGTCTGGTGTGATAGGACAAGGGGAAATGGTTTCAAACTAGAAGAGAGAGGGATTTAGACTGGATATGAGGAAAAAGGTTCTTCTTTTTTTTTAATAATAAGGGTAGTAAGTCGCTGGAATAAATTGCCCAGAGAGGTAGTAGAAAGCCTGTCCATGGAAACACTCAAGATCAGGTAGGAAAGGGCTCTGAGCAACCTGATAGAGCTGAAAGTGTTCCTGTTCATTGTGGGAGAGTTGGACTAGATGACCTATAAAGGTCCCTTCCAACTCAAACAATTCAAAGATTCTATGACTGCTCAATAACCAAATCTGTAAGTAAACTGCCAGCAGTAATGTTTACTTTTACAACCACACTGGCAGTTGGGTATTTCCCTTAAAAATGGTTAACACACAAAACCAGATCCTGAGCACAAGGCACGCATCACATTTTCACTGACTAGAATGGGCCGTGTCTCTTCTTAAAAAAAAAAAAAAAACTTTAAGAGACAAAAGAAAGAGATACAGAAGAGAACAAAAGATAGCGAGCAAGAGTCCTTCACATGATGCCCTTGTTCACATCCTCTATGCAAGTCACCGTTATCAACGGGAGTAAATTGTACAAAAAGTTCACAGAAATCACAGAATCACAGAAATTTTCAGGTTGGAAAAGACCTAGAAGATCATCTAGTCCAACCATTACTAATACTTCCCAGCTAAACCATATTCCTCAATGCAACATCCAAATGTTTCTTGAACACTCCCATGGTCGGTGACTCTACCACCTCCCTGGGCAGTGCATTCCAATGCCTGACTACCCTTTCTGAGAAGAAATACTTCCTAATGTCCAGCCTGAACCTCCCCTGTCGCAGCTTGAAACCATTCCCTCTAGTTCTATCACTGTCTACACGAGAGAAGAGGCCAACCCCCAGCTCACCACAACCTCCCTTCAGGAAGTTATAGAGAGCTATAAGGTCTCCCCTGAGCCTCCTCTTCTCCAGGCTGAACAATCCCAGTTCCCTCAGCTGCTCCTCATAAGGCCTGTGCTCCAGACCCCTCACCAGCTTTGTAGCTGTGAGTTGTGAGTTTTTGTTTAGTTTTTCATAAATGATAGTTTATGCACAATATCAGTGAGTGTAATGGGCGTTAATTTTACAAGTAATAAATTCTGGTTCATCTGAAAAACTTTTGGAGCTGCTTGAGTCATTATTACCTCTCCACAAAAGAACAGAGTTCACAAGAAATGTTAATTTGCTTCTTTGGGGGGCATGTTGGAGCAGTACTCTTTAATAAGGTACAATGCAGAGCAGACGGAGTAGGAAATGTAATGAAAACCTTTGGAAAACTGAAACTTTCTAATCCTCAGTTTAGATAATACTAAGAATTTTGAGGCCTTATCTAGAAGCCAGCTATCCTTAAAGACTATTTAAAGCATCCAGCAAATGTACCCTCAATTGGCCACACTAAATGGAAATTTTCACTTAAGACTGCGGACATACTTAACAGGACAGAAGGCACAGCCAAGAGTTTGTAGTTCACAAATACCCTCTATCTAATAAAAATGCTTTTTGAGTGTAGTTCTGAATAATAATTTCAGTATCAAGGAACACTGCCTGAAAGCCTGAAAAGAACGAGACTGAAGTAAAATTAAAACATAAATTTGAGTAAATTCACTTTAAATAATGAACACATTATTGACATAATATGCATCCCCCACACAGATAAAATCATTTGTACTTCCTACCTTTCATTCTCTTCAATTCTTATTCATTAAAACCACAAACTGGTGTCATCTATACAAAGAAAGTGAAAAATCTTGTGCTACATAATTCGTTCAAGGTATTAAAAAAGAAAATTGAAAAAGGATAATGGTCTCTTCTAATCAATATATGCTAAGCACTTACAGAAAGTTGAAATCAGGAAAAAAAAAAAAAAAATCCAGAACAGAATTTACTGATCCTGTGGAAAGATTATTCTAAAAAAGACTCTATTAATCAGACCTGAGCCAATGCAAACCTCTAATAAGTTATGAGCACATTTCCTGGGACTTCAGGCATGCTGCCCTAAGCTCTCTGGACACTTAAATTCCACATTTTTTAGCCATGCTCCTCTTCCTTCACTACAATTTCCCTCCCCAAATGCCCTCAGTTATGTCAGCATCACTTCAGCTCCACCATTAGAAGCCACAGAGAAGGATTACTGAAGACCAATCAGTGTTTTTAACAACAGGGAATAGTCTTCTTCCTAGCAGTCTAACTACAAGGTTAATGGCTGATGTGCTTAATATTTCTTCTGATCATCTCTTGCAGTACTGCATGTTAGTGCAATCCCTAAAGAAGCAACAAAAGAAAGATATTCTTATAAAACAAATGTAGCAGGACAATGAATGTGTCCATCTGATGCATGGTTCTTATTGTCTACACATAACAGTCTGCTCCTTTACCTGCTTGAGACCTGAGAATCATAGAACCATAGAATCACTCAGCTTGGAAAAGACCTTAAAGATCATCAAGTCCCACCACAACCTAACCATACTACTGTAACTAACAACCCTCTGCTAAATCATGTTCCTGAGCACCACATCCAGACAGTTTTTAAACACATCCAGGGATGGTGACTCAACCACCTCCCTGGGGAGCCTATTCCAGTGCTTAACCACCCTTTCTGTAAAGAAGTGTTTCCTGATATCCAACCTAAACCTTCCCTTATGCAACTTGAGGCCACTTCCCCTTGTCCTGTCACCCGTCACCAGTGAGAAAAGACCAGCTTCTATCTGAGGGGGAAAGATGGATAAATACAGAAGTCTCATGTGCCTTTCACTTACCTAAAGCTTCATGTGGAAAACATTGTTCTCTTTTTCCTGGCTGGTTGGTCATGCAAACAGATTTGAGATCAGCTTAACCAACCTTCATAGATTATCTTTGGGAAGTTGTTTGTTTAAATTCCTAATTCCTAAGAGTTCTTTCAGAATTTTTAAGAAAATAACATTAAAAATAAAATAAATTTTAAAAAAAGGCAGTATTAAATTATGTGACCTTCTGTGACAGTGAATTCCATCAGTGCCAGCCGGCCATGAAAAATAGCATTTTCTTTACTTGGTTCTAATTTGTTCCCCTCTCTTTCTTAAGATAGTTCGATATTATTTCACTACAGGGTGGGATTAGAAGGAACAGATCATCTGTTACAGGAGAGAACAATCAATTACAAATATGTAACAGTCATACCTAAATTGTTACTGATGCCATCTGAACATGGGAGAAATGCCAGGAAGGTCCATTGACTGTTGCTGAGATTGGTTTCTATTTCTGGACTCTTAATGTCATTTGTTTTCACTTTTACTGCAGCTTCTTCTTATTCTTCATGTCTTTCTGGGTCATTTTTTAAGTGAGTTCTCCTGACAGGGAGAAATTAACAGTAATTTTGTGAATCTCCATGTTTCCTTGATGGTTATACAGAAGAATGGGCTTATTTTTCTCTCTTCAGATAACATTTGGATGTTCTGATTTGTCACCAAATAGTAACTTTATATTTGAAGTGCAGGAACGTGTAATACCCTCAAGTACTTAAACTCCCAAAATATAATGGGTGGATTCTTCAATCAGGTTGGCACAGGTAACTCCTTACAGAAGGGAATTTCAGCAAGTTACTGACACAGGTATGGAATCTCCCTGTAAGAATGCAATTCCTGGGTTGCTTTCTAATTTACATGACATGAGGCCGAAAAAAAAATTATTATTAATTTAATTCTTGTTACTCATTATTATTGTCATGTAGGCTTTTAAAAGACCTACCTAACTGCAACATTCAGTCTACTCAAGGCTGGCCAGATAAATATTTAATGACAGTGAGACAACCAGTCACAGGCTTCTGCTGCCTAACGTATGTAGGACAGCATGTTCCATTTTATCATGCTATTTAAATCTGAACAAGAATTAGATTCTCCCATTTTAAATAAATAAATTTACAAATATACCACATCTTATATTGCTATAATCTTGAGGAAAAATATATTCTCGAAGTGCTGGTGTAAAGCAACCCACTGACAGACCTACATACACACTATGCACTGCAAGAAAATGCTCCTCCGCCATTGAGCTAGTGTCCAGGCTCTAAGGGAAAGCTGCTAGCTCTGAGAGGCTACTGTAGTTGACGTGTCTACTCAGTCTTTGCTTAACCTGGCATAACTTCAAACAAGAAGTCATCTGGGAAGGTGTTAGGAGGACATCTGTCCATTAGGAAATAGACTTGCTTCAGTGACCGCCAAATAACCTTTACACGAAATCTTTAGTCTACTGCCAACTCAAAGGTTCTCAGTATAATAGAAGAGGTCCAGGTTAATAGGACCATTTGAATTTTAAGTAGTGGCCCAGGCAATGATCCCATCTGTCCTGTCATACTTTGTGTGAAACATGCACTCTTGGGCCTATGTCACCACTGCTGAATAATGGTGTTAATCTTTTCTTTACTTCACAGAATATTTTGAGGGCTAACTTGGTACCTTCTTTTTCTTTTTTTTTTCTTTTTTTTCCCCACCAAATGCAGACTTCTATGCACCTATTCCTTCCTTCTGTTTCTCCACAGCTGTAATGTGTGAATGTGTCTGCAAGTGTGTATGTGTATGTGCCTATATAAATATGTATGTACACGTGGGGATAGAAATAATTTAATTTGGTCATACTCAAACAAACATAGCATTAAATATTTACTGCATTTCAACAGTGCATGTGGTGGCCTTGAATATCTTATCACAAAGGAACAAATGCCAAATCAGAATCAAGAGTTATTCCTCTGGGCAAAATAAATACAAAAATTTTGTGCAGTGTACAGTAAGGATTTTAAAGTCTACATTGTTATTGCATTTAGTTGAGAGCTCATGTCTTATCCTTTAGCCTCACTACACAAAACTTAGAAAGTGGTTATGAAGTAAAGTCAACCCTTTGAGCAACCAGTGTTATCAGAGTAAAGTAGCTGGGACTGCTGCTGAGGTAGATTTAAACTCCCTTTAAATTTGTGTTACTGATCTCTTCTGTTGCTTGAGCCATCCTTTTATGCTCCTCACTTAAAAAGCCGTTATGCTACGAGAGGGAGATGGCAGTGCCTAATAGTGATAAGACTTCTTGGGCATGATCTGAAGAGGAAAATAAATAGAGAGAGAGAGAGACAGAGAGAGAGAGAGAGAACACAAAACAGTAGGAAAAATGATGCTGAGTTGTTCATTCCACTGGCACCAGAGAGAATACCATCCTCTGAGATATCTCTGTGTATAAAACATTATAAATCTCATCTAGTTTAGAAGAATACCAGAGAATAATTTTCCTTCTCTTTCATCATCTGCCCAGTGAGAAGCAAGTATTAAGCCAAATTTTTCTAATGCCAAGTCCTTCCTTGTCTCTATAAACACCAGCTAGTCACTTTCTTTCTCTCTCCCTCAGTCTTTTTCTGACTCTTGGATTTTCTTGGTTCATCCTGGTAATGTCATGCTGTACATATAGCAGTAGAAAAAGGTAGTGCTACATGAGGTATTTCCAGTATTCCTCCTCCTGTTTTCCACAGTTCAGAACTATGTCTTTTACTTCTCTTTTCCATTCCTTTCCCATAGAGATGGAGATGCAAGGTACTTTCTGCCAAAGCCAGTTCCCAATTACACCAGTTGAAAAAAAAGTCACAAACAATAGATGTGAAATAGGATGGAAAACTATCTTTGAGTGTATGATGTGTTACAGTGGAGGAGAACCTGTAGAAAACCTCTAAAAGACAGCAAAGTAGTGGCAGGGCATCCTTAAGTCACAGTTCAGATCTGAGTTGCTGTTCATACAGCCTTTTTGTGTTAAGTGAGTGAAGGACTCAAATTATTTCAGATAGTACATGGAGTGAAAGAGCCAACCAAGAGCAAACCATTTTACTGATCTCATTCTACTTCACTGCTGCTGAGAAGAGAGTTTTGACTGTGACAGTATGAAAGAAAGGCCAGTGAGAAGTCATCACTGAACCAGAAATGCCACACGCTGTCTGTTTGCTTCATATCATGCAAGAACTAGAATCAGATAAGTCTGTGCTACCGCAGGCAGTGGAAGAGAGAGTCAGAAAAACTTAGTATTGGAAAACAGAATTATTATTGCTCTGTGAGCCCATAGTTCAAGCAGGGGAACACTCTACCCATTTAATTCTTTCACCTGCTTGGAAAAGGTAACAGGAAGTTGGTTAAATTTAGTGTTTTAAGAAAAATATGACTGAATTATTTGTGAAATACAAATAGTGAAGGCATTCCTAGTTATTAAACATTAACATGGCACCTGCAATACTATCCATATTTTTCCACTGTGTCTTTATTTAGTAGTAATTGTTAGTGTTATATTGAGATTTCTAACAAGACTAAGACTTCATTGTGGCAGAGCACAAAACACATAGGCAAAGTAGCTCACATAACCTACATGGTGCATTCTGGCTACAGAAGTAAAATGAGTTAGGGAAAGTCCCAAGGTTGTATGACACAAAACTAAATTTCTCAATTTCCATCAGAAAAAACTCCACACCAAAACTGTCCACTATCTTTCACAGTACATTTGAACACTATCTGATCTTTTTTGAGCAGAGTCAGTAATATGACAAAAAAATCACACTTACCTCACAACCTGTACATGTTTTTAGTATCAGGATCCCAGATGCATTTGAAAAGTTGTTGTAACAAGACTTGAGATATAGTGTGTATTGTTTCCACAAACTTTTTCAAAAATATTCTCAGAACAAAACAAATCTCATGTGTTGCCTAAAATTTGCTGTCCAATACAATTATTGGTGCAAGAATATTAATATATATTAAGAGCCTGGTAGGGAAAGATGACTTCTAAATATAAGAACTCTATAAATCACAATTTCTAAGTCAAGTAATTATTTATGCTAGAAAGCAAAATTTAGTCATTATATTATTGGATGTTAGTATATCTAAAAGTCTCAGAAATAATTTGTGTACCCACTTGTGAGAAAAACATGTTTCCAAATCTAACAGCCTATAGGAATTCTTTATGATGCATGTTTCCACAGTTTCTTTCAATGAAAATTTCTTACCTTTCTTTCCTTCATTCCTTTCTCCCCAGAAGAAATACTAAATCAAGGTAGACGAAATAACCTATTTGAAAGTTCTTGCTTTGATGCATTAAACATAATTTCCTTCTCTCAGTGTTTTCATCATAACAAACAGCATCATTATAGTTGGCATTTACCTTATTCCACAGTATTTCTATCATAAATTAAGAAAGAGCCATTAGATCTGATGACAGGGCAAGGAAGAAAGTACCTATCTAACATGATAAATTATTTGTGGTGATTTTTAAGATAATTCAATTTTGTCTGTACCTAACATTAAAATAAACAACCCATTTCTCTCAATTGGATCTGGTTTCTCTGAGTACTTCTCACAATATTTACCAATCACGACCATCCCAGCAGTACTGGAAAGGCTGCACAACTCTGAAATGCAACTATTTCATTGAAAGCCAGCAGAAAGATTTTGTTTTAGAACTTCTCAAAACAAAAATAAAACTTTTGATAGATGGAAAAAAAGAATATACAAATATAGCCAAATTATTCTCCTATTACAACCTACTTTTCTGTAGTCTGTGTCACTTTTTTTAATAATTTTTTTAGAAGTACTAACAAATGAATTTGGAAGGAAAAAAAAAAAAGCATGTATTTTCTATTTCAACTCAGTCCAACTTTTGCTTCATATCAGCAAAGTAATGCTAATAAACTGAGACAATCTGTATTAGTCCAGCTCAAAAGTGTGTTTTGGATGACTCCAGATACTGGATGTTCATGCATCATCTACATCATACATTAAGAAGTTCTAAACTATTTATTTGTATTACTAGCTTTCCAACCATTACTCTTCTTCACATTCTTTAATTTATTTGCTGTTTTCCTCTTTAATGATTATTTTTCTGATCTGTGCCTTTTCTACCAACTTAGGTTGTTGAAAATAAGTGAATAGCTCAGAATCCATACAGGTGACCAGTGAGGTATACAATATTTTTGAGTACCTACCTACCTGTTGGGCAAAATGCTGAGAATAATTTCATCACCAGAGGCCATGACAAAGTGTCCCATTCTATTGTCCTTTGCTTTTCAAGTTTGTAGTCAATCCTGAAAAGTCAAATGGTAACAATAATTATGCCCTCTTTAATGTTAATTGCACTAGATACTTTTTATATATCAGAAATTATAAGCATAAACATACACAAACGATGCTACTGCATAAGGCTCCAGTTGATACTTCAGGAAAATAAGATATTGCCAGTAATACTGTCAAAATGTAGTGAATGTCTCAGTAGCATTCAGTAGTTCTGTTTGTTGCTTGGATATGGGAGAAAAAAAAAAAGGAAAGCTGTTCAATAAACAGAATTATAAACAGTATAGCTACAACATAATTTGAATGCTTATTAGGATATGAAAGAAAACACCGAGCACTTTATGCACCTTAAAAAACCTATCTTCTGAGTTCTTTATTGGACAATTCTTCAAGTAAAGCACCACAGCAAATACTTCTAAATTATTCTTATAGACAAACAACTATGTGCTTTAAGACTTTCCTTATGTACACAAATGGGAATGGACTACTGAGATGAGCCACTAATTTCAAGAGCTGTAAATCATTTGGCCTGAGTTTCTGCAGCCCTTACTGCATACTTCTGTTGGGTATGATAGAAGCATAGAATATCTCAAGTTGGAAAGGACTTACAAGATTTGAATCCAATTCCTGGCTCCACTCAGGACCACCTGTAAATCAGAACATCAGAACATATCAACAAGTTGTTCAAGTGCAGGAAGTTCTGATCCTCCAAATATCTTCTGTAAATATTGTGTTATATTATTTTCCACTTTTATTCTCTTAAACACACATAGAAACAGCAATGCATTTCAGCAACTGCACATATTTTGTGTCCTTTAATATATGTACATAAGTTATTCCTCATGTGACTGCAGAAAAGTATAGTGGAACTGCAGTAGGAGCAAAGTATGGCTGATTTTGGTGTGCACATCAAGCTGTGGCCTATGGCTTGTCCAGGTTAACTAATGAGCTGCAGTTTCAGATTTTAAACTGCCACTCCTGAAAAGTAATTTTTATACTAACTAAAAGGCCCAGTGAAGGAGAAACAGTAATCACATTAAATCACATTTAAAATATTTCTGACAGGTGAATCTTGGCACAAACTGGAAAGGAGAGAATCACCTCAGGGATTTAAAACTCTGAAACTATCCAGAAATTTGTATTAGCATCAAGACTTGGGTACCTGACTTTCTTTCAGATCAGTTAAAGTCTGAATAGCATCAAAGCTGAATCCACACAACTTTCTGATTCAGAGAATTTTGGTGTCATCAGAGGCTTTTCCCATATACAAAATCCTGGAGACACAAATACAGCTTTGAAGCACTGGCATAAGTTTTTTCCTACCAGCTCTCTAGCATAAAGATCTCTGTTATATATATAGTTATCTCTGCATTTTTTACTTATTTTACTGTTCTTCCCACCAAAATGTAGCATAAAAAAAACTGATAATCCTTAGGATTTGCCATTCCTCCTTTTTGATTATCAAAGTTCAATGGATTTCAACCATACTTCAGTAGATGGCAGAATATAAGCAACTTAAAAAGAAACCACACACATCTGAAATTGTTCTACCTTCAACTCTGTCATGCTCAGTATTCAATAGAAAGAAGTATGGTTTCAAAATCACTGCAAATAGAAATCAAGCACCTGCTCATTTGTAAAATAAAGCAAAATTGCAAGAGGTTGTCAAACTTGGACTTAAGATCATTAAAAGTGTTACACAGGTGGAGGAACACTGAGCCCAACAGGCAAAACTTGATTCAGAAATCAAATAATGAACTAAGCATTTTAGAGTATTTACCTGTCTTCAGTCAAGCTAGGTATGAGATTAGAATTCTTTTAGTGTAAAAAATTAAACTTTATAGAATGAAGTGAGAACTGAATTTTTGGATCTATGCAGATAAGCAGAAGTAAGGAAATGACCATATATTTGCTAGGAAAAATAAAAGGAGGTGGGGAAGAGAAAAGGAAATGAAGCCTCTAGGGGCTTATCGTAGATGTGTTCAGAGGCAGCTAAACTATTTTCATATATGGTAGCATGATACTTGTTCTGCATTTTTCACTCAAGAAAAAAATAAAATAGAAAAACCACCACCAACAACAGTAAAACAATCAGAAAAATCCAAACCAAAACGTATCACCCGTTGAGGTAACTTGTGTCCTCCAGACCCACGTATAAAACAGCACAGTGCTGTGCATAAGGACTGAAGCAGGAAAGGACTCTTGTAAATCCTATGGAAAATAGCACTAAACCAACTGATGGATTTGAATTTTAAATCCCAATCTCAGTTTCCTTTGGTATTAGAAAATATACTGGAACTCATCCAAGAACAGTGTACCATTTGAATAGATGGTTGGATTTCTGCCATCAATTTAATTAAAAAATAAAAATAAAAAAAAATAAGACAGAGGAAAAAAAAAAAAAACAACAAAATCTGGACGCTGAAACCGAAATTTTGCATGATACATTGCTATCCAAAAAAACAAAAAAACCAATCCCCCCCAAAAGCATCAGAAAAATCAAAAGCCAAAATACAAAACAAAAGAAAAAATGAAAAAGGAAAGGGGGGTCTGGAATTTGAATAAGCAGAATCATCACAAATTAAGCTCCAAGGTAGAGAAGCAGCTGGAACATAGATCTCAATATATCAAGTCCCATAATTATTAGGCTATAAAATAAGGTTTGGTTGAACAGTGTTCTGAACTTTGAGGTCACATTTCTCTGGCCAGAGCAGAAATGTTTACCTCCCTGGATATCCAAATCACTGTCAGGACAGAGGATTTGTACACACTTAGGTCTTAATGGACTAGATCCTAACATGGAGAAGGTGAAAACGCAGTTCTAGATGCACAGAAATACTCATAGATAAAGCTATTTATGCAGTGCACCTGAGCTTCTCTTGACAGAGCTGTCCCAATTTCTATAAATAATTCTCTAGCTAAAAGAGATTGATTCTGTGCTTAGGCTGTTCTTGCATATGATTTAATTTGGACCTTCTACTACTTGCAATGTATAGCCTTACAAAAGTAGTGGTTATTCTGAGATGCCTTTTTCATTGCCCCTTTCCTTTTCTTTTTTGTTCAAGATGTTTTAAGATTAATCACAGAAAGGACACTGAATTAAGTACTTTGAAAACATGTGAAATCCATGCATACTACAAATGTGGTTTTTAGTTTGGTTGTTTTTTTAACATTACATTGAAATTGCTACAACAGATTACGCCAGCAACATTGAAACTGTATTGTGTTTTTATCTTGGGTTTCAGAAAGCACAGAAGGACTTAAGGCAAAAGACAAAGGTGGATTCAGCTGGTCTTTATGAGAGTTTGAAGTAAAAGTCAGTACAAGTAAAAGAGCCCTTCCCTAACCTGACGCCCCTAACAAGTCATAACCTTTCAAAGGAAAGTCAGTGTTTACCACACAGACTTATTCCTGAACTCCAGCCTAATATTACACTTTCTTTCAGCTCCTCTCAGTACATATAGAGGAGGGAGAAGGTGGCTTTGTTAGAGGGAAATTTTCAATGAGACAAAGAAACAGGGTCAATACTTAACAGGTAACACTCCCAATTGCTCTTCCCAGTTTTCACAATCTCTAAGCCCTCGATAGAAGTCAACTTGAAAAACTCCGCAGAGAGAAAGCTAAAGAATGGTGTCAAGGCTACGAAAAAAAAGTTTAAAATGATGAATAAAAGATGAAGTACTAATGATACACAACAGCCATCAGGCAACTTTGGGTTGTTCAATTTTTAACCCAAATAATTTTTTTACACCCATCTGAACCTTCCCATGTACATTCCAAAACATTTGTCTGGCCTCAATTAAGGTGAAGAAAAAAAACATAAAATTGTTCAGTTAGGAACACTTACAGTACAGCTTAATCTATCACATAGGAAGCCCTTTACCTCTTTATTTTTCAGAGAAACGTTCTGCTTGGTGATTTCTGATGGGCAGTTCTAGTCCACATTTTCTCTGAGTCCCTGACATATACTGTATGTGACAATTACTTATGTCAAATGAGTTTCAGTGCTATTTTTAACAGTGCCTGCTCAGCACAGTAAGCAGTCTTTTTATCATAACAGCACATAGAATACAGCACAGTGATGTAAAAGACAGTGTAACTTAATTCACCAGGGTTTGTCTGCGTGATTAGGGAACTCCAAATAAATACATATGCCTCCAAATTATTTAATTCCAAAGTATGTCCTGTTTCTCGTTTGATTATGGAGCAGAGTTAAAAAGAAGCGTCCACTGCTGATAGGCAAATATCTACATATGCTTACCTCCAAATTAGTGTTTATTCACACTTGGAATCTAAATTTGCATATATAATACTTTTGAGTCTTGAGCTGAAGCTTCTTTTAAATGAAAACCTATCCTCAAAGTACAAAGCTGTTCAAGTTTACAGTACTAACACTCAACTATAGAGAACTTACGAGGTTAAGGTAATGGTACCTGTAGTTATTGTATGAAGTATTCAGTACAAACAGGATTTGTTATTGGCTTTGGAACTACCTGCAGTGTTTCTGCTCATGTTAAAGCAGCTTTCAGTTCTTGCCTAAATTTATTTTAATAGTAATTGTCTTTTTATTCTAGATGCCTCAGATTTTTAAATGACAAAATGCTATCCTGTCTGAATAGGCAACTAAAAAGTCTATTTCCTTTATAGAGAAAGTCCTGTAAGTATATGATGGAAGACTCAGTGTCTTTTTGAAACACCACCAAAACCTTCCAAACAAAAAAATCCAAAAGAATAATGCATACTTTTATCATTTTGAATTAAGAGAGCTATCAAAGATAGAAGAATAAAGCTACAGTTTATGACACCAGCAGTAAATTCTTCTCTTATGATTTCATTAACTTGAATTATTTTCAATGAGGCATGAAAGTTTTAGGGGGAGTTGCTCATCTTACACACCCCCAAAATAGTAAAGAAAAACTGAAGCAAAGTCTCCAATAAAGCAAGGAAATATTAATATTTCACAAGTCAATAAATATTTCTTTTTTTCTTTTTTTTTTTTTTTTTTTTTTTAACAGCCAAATGCATTTTCTTCTAAGCATGTCTTATTGTGATCTGCCATGCAGGGAAAGATGCACATTTTTACTTAAAACACTAATGAATTTCTAGAAACATTCATTTGAGCTCTGTACACCTAATCCTTTTAAGAGTGTCAGATGATTATTTTCATTATCCATCAGGAGAATGATGGTAGTAGTAAAAAATTAAAACTTGATTTCTGTGTCCTGGAAAGGTGTGAGGTGTGTATCAAAAGGCAATAAGTTGCCTACAAAGTATTTCATTTCTCTAAAATAAATGTCTTGTATTTGTTATTTCTTTATTTCATGGAAGTTAATGATCATGGCTACAGTAAACAAGCAATATAATTCAAACAGCAAGTAGACAAAGACTGAATCCAATTCCTGGTCTCTTTTTCCTCAGCCCAGAAATTTTCTGGAAGTCTTTTCCTCTCATTAGATTAGCATTTTCTTAGCTTATCTTGTTCTTGTTTCAGTGCTTACGTTTGTAATTTTGGCTTAAACACAAATATGTTCCAGGCAATACCAAATGAGAATCAGAAGTAAAAATGGATCATAGATTTGCAAATCTTTGAGACCATTTTTAAGAGGCAGTTGGGAAGAAGAAGAAGGTGACATGATGAAAACCATCAAAAAGTTTTAAATTCATTAGTTTTGTATCAAAATCCACTAAATGAGAACTTTTTTTAGTGTATTCTTTAGATTAGTCTCACATCTTGTAAGGCTACTTCGATCAGCAAGAATAATTACAATTAGGTGTGACAATTACAAGGGTCTATATTTCACTGATGTAATACTTTGCTGAAATACAGCTTATCTAGAGACATCAGAGTACATTGCTTGTTCACTTTCTGACATTCCGACTTCTTTCAACAATATGTAATGTGCAACTGAGTGCATAAATTTTCTTTAATAATCAGATCATGTATTTTCACTTTCTATTCTTACAAATATATACTTGAAAATTCACTCCTTCTCACCTGGCATTCATTTAGGTGTATGTCTAACCTTTATGCTTTTTCCAAATATTAATTCCATGCCTAATTAAAACTTCTTGAGCATGCCACAGTCGTTCAACATTTTCAATAGCTTCCCCACAAAGTAATTTCCTCCTTTTTCATTCCTGCAGAGATTTGGAAAACGCCCGGTTTTTTATTTATTTTTTTTTTCAATTTTATTTTAGGCAGATCTGAATAATCTAAAGCGTTAACATGCAGAGTCACTTATAGTAGGTTCATAGTGTTCCCTAGTAGACTGAGGGTTGTGAAACTCTTGCTAGGGAAGCAGAGCAAAGTTGCTTTAAAAAGATGGCAGTATTCTAGACATTCCAAGCTCCTCTGTGTTTTCTTTTTTGTACATGTGGCCAAAGGTTGTGTGAATTTTGTCAGAAATGTTTCTTTGCAGAGTGTCTCCTAAAGGTCTCACAGATGGCTAAGAAAATCAAACAGAGTTCACAGAGAACTCTGATAGTTTTATCAGTTTCTACCTCTTCTTCACTACTCTCAGTCACAGTTTCCTTCATTTTTTTTCCAATATTATTCCAATATCAGAATAGTTTCCAATATTCAGATATCCCATGTTGGTGTAGTGGTTTCACTGATAGCTAGATAGGCTCCACCACATCACTCTCTCACTCCTACTCCTCAAATTCCCAGGGGGAAAAAAATCCAATGAAGAAAAGCTCATGGGTTGAGATACAGTCAGGGACACCACTAATCAATTACCAGCCCCAGTAAAACATATGCAGTATAAGGAAGATTAACGTAACTTACCATGTAACAAACTAGGACAGTGAGAACTAAAAGCAAACTTCAGAAAAATTCCTCCTGTCCACTCCCTTCCACCTCCTCCCCTCAAGTGGCAGCAGGTGAATGGGGAACACAGGGTACAGTCCATAATGTCTAGTGTCTGCCACTCTTTATGGTCGCTCTCTGTCCTTACCTCAGCATGGTATTTCTCCCATGGGATGCCATTCACAAACTGATTCCACATGGGCATTCCACAGGCTGCAGCCCTCCAAGCACTGCTCCAACACGGGTCCAAATCATGTGGCCAATCCTTCAGGAGCATTCTATTCCATCATGGATCTCCACAGACTGCAGCTCTGCAGGTACTCTCCATGGGCTGTGGCCATATTCACTGCTGCACAGTGGGATCCTCCATGGCTGCACATGGAGATCAGATCTGTGTGGTGCCCATGGGCTGCAGGGGAACAGTTAGCTCTTCCATGGACTTCTCCTGGGCTGTGCCTGGAGCACCTTCTGCCCTTCTTCACTGACATGTCCACAGGGCAGTCCCTCTGATATTTTCTCACTCCTCTCTCACAGCTACTGTTGCAAAGCAGTTTTTCCCTTAAATCTGCTCTCCCAAAGGCACACCCAGCATCATCACGGCCCAGCTCTGCCTGGCATCAGATCTCTACAGTGGCAGGCTCTGATCTGACATGGGAAGCTGCTGGGCTCTGCTCACAGAGGCCACTCTGAGGTCCCATAGCTGCTAAAACCTTGCCACATATGCCCAATAAAATTTGTTCTTCTTTTTATGTAGATTTTTCAAACTTTAAAATATATATATATATCAAAAATTATTTAAAGAGAGATTACATCTTTTTAAACAGCCTTGTGCTTTCATGCCTGATTGTGAATGCACACACACTTAAACGTTTCTTCAACACTTTCAAAATTACATGAGAATACTGCTTCTGGCATATCTAGAGATGTAACTTCTATCACCTAGGGCAAAATGTACTTGTGGACTGAATGTGTGAAACTGAAGTTCTGCCTTCAATTTTGCTTTATTACATAAAATACTTTGAAGAGCTTATTTCAAGATGCATTACAAAAACATTTTGTGTCAGTCATTCTGAGGTTAACTGGAAGTTTTTGGGTAAGATCTATTAAAACTCCTGGTTCTGAGCTCAAACAAGAAAGGATCAACACAGTTCCAACCTTGGTGATTCTATGTTGTGCAGAAGTGAAATCACATCACTCATATCAGCAAGTTTTAGCACAAAATATAAATAATAATATAAAAGAAAACCAATTAGATGATTTCTAACCACTGTCCTCTCTTAACTGACACCAAAAGTAAATGCCCGCTCAATCTTAATGATGTAAAACAAGCAAACCAAACCAGAACTAGGCAACGATTTTTGTCATGGCTGACTCTAAACTTCCAACAATTTTGGTTCCAGATATTTCTTCTACTTCCCTTACACCCTTGTAACAACAAATCTTTTCAAATATGAAGTTTGAAGTAAAGATTTTGCAGTTTTTATAGCTTTCACACAATTAAGTTTTCTTTATCTTCCAATTCTAAAAGTAGAACAACAATAAATTTGTAATCATTTTCATCTAGAGAAATTATTTGGCCAGGCATTGACAATTTTTTTCTCATGCAATTAACTGATTTTTCCAGTTTGCCTCCCCACTTACAGAAGAGTTTTGTGCTTTTGTTGCTGTTTTTGTTGTTGTTATCTGGTGACAGAGAAAGGTAAAGCAGTTGTATTTGTGCATTACGTCACATTTATCCTGATGTCCCAGCAATCTGAAAAGTCTGAACTGTGAATTCTCAAATATACATTCACACTGATAAATATACTAATTGGGTACACTTAATCTGGTTTTTACTTCCACCCATCACACAACAAAGATGTCAAAAAAAACCACATTTTAGAAGCTAAGGAATAAACACATCAAATTCTACACATTTTCCTTTCTTAAAGTGACAGAATTTCATTTTCTTTCTTCTCTGAAATATGCATAGTTGCTCTCCTTCACAGAGCATGTGTATACACTCTTGAAAGCATGAACAGTGACCATAATAGCAGTTCATGTTCACTTTTTAGGGGGTCCTAACCATGGTTAATGTATTTATTTCTTTCCCATTAGAAACAAACTCCCATTCCTATGAAACCATACACTTTTCAGGAAGGAAAGAAAGAAAAAGTACGTGCTGAAACTAATCTTGCCAGGTTCATAAAAACTGAAAAATGAAGTGCTCCAAATAACTGTTTTCACTTCTTCCACTTCAGATCAGGATATACAGATGCAGTGCACTGAAGGATAGACCTACCACAATGATCGAACGCATAACTAGCTTAAGGCAATACAGATGCAATCATTTCTGCTCCTTACACTAAATCAGTAAGGTTTGTATTTGTATTGAGGTGCGTCTAGGTAATTTAAACATAGAAACAGCTCTATGATATATGGGTCGATGTATAAGTGCCTCCTATTTATTTACATGGAAACAACATCAATAACACTATTTGATAGAGCAAATTCTCAGATACATCCCATGTTTGGTCTCCATATACATTCAGCAAGAATCAATGTCAACAGGTGCCATTTTTTTCCAAATGAAGGAATTCAATGGCACACCTTTGCTTCATATGCACTCCTATGTCAGATGCCATTTTGTCAGACCACCCCTCTGTTGCCATCTGTCACATAGCAGCAATATGTAACATAATAGTTGAGGGAAGGCTCAGGCTCTACTGTCATACCAAAAACATGCCTCTGACATCATAGTCCAATATAGTAAAATAAGAGGTATTACCTTTGAAGAAGTTCCTCTATTCCTTTGGTGTTACATAACAGTATTTCTTCCTAGTACTTAGCTCTGTCTAAACAGATGACAGTATAATCTGTGTTCACAGGAATCATGTGTAGTTAAGTCCACTGATGCTGTATTAAATTTTGATTATCACTTCAGACAACTGAGTATCTATTAAGGTCTCGCCTGAATCAGAACATGGAAATTACAGGAAAAAAATATATATATTTAACTTCCTTCCCCCCCCCCCCCCCCCCCCCCATAGTTTCACTTCCTATAGCATGAACGTCAATTTATGTAGAAGCTAGACAACTTTAACTCTTGCATATCTATTTATTACCAATCTTCCTGGAACAGCAACAGAGTATGATCTAGAGTGTAGCTCTTGAAAAGCTGAAAATAATAATGGCAATTCCATTGGCAGAGTTTTTCATGGACTTCTCTATAAATGATTTATAATTTATAAAAATGCCAGTACTGTGAGCTCCCTGGGATCAGATACTTATTTCTGTCAACTTATTCTCAAATAACACATTAAACTGAGTAAAGGAGGGACTGCAGACCCTCAGATAAATCTGTGAAACCCTCTCTGATTTCAGCTCATTTTTTTCAGTTATACGCTTAAATACCTATCAGTCTTAAATGGGTATGGTTAAGTAGCTCAAGGGAATAATCCAAAAAGTCTAAAGTTACATTGGAAATGGGAAGCAAAAGACCTGCAAGCTTCCTTTTACTAAGGAAATCTCATGAAATGGAAAGATGTCAGTTTAGCTGTAAAATCTAAACTGTTGTTGTAGGACTGAAAAGCAAATTTTATTTTAAAAATGACTATACACTTAGCATAGAGAATAAAGGAAGAAAGTGAGATATAATGAACAGAGAATCCTATGAAACAAGTATACAAATAATCCATATTTAGCCTAGGGTGGCAATTTAAAAAGTCATGCTTATGATATATTTTTCATCTCTTGGCAATACCTCACAGCTTAAATCTAACATTAAAATCCCTGTACAATTTTGTTTGCAGTAAGCTGAGGACTCTGTGAGTCAATTCAGTACTTTTATTTTCCAACAATAAAATTATAGGGCACCAAGTCCAAGACCAAAGTCTTTTATTTTATTTCATGGTTAGGAAAGAAGTGTTTGAAGATTTATTTATTTTGTAGACATTTCAGTGAGCAGATGCTATTTAATATCAGTTTAGTGAGAAATCATATGAAAAATCTGAGTTCTAGTCATTGTTCAGGATACTCATATTTTTCAAATGTGTCATTCTGTATTAAATAATACAAGTAAGTGCTCTCTGGGATTTGCACTCTTAAATCAGGTAGACATTTATAAAATCTTTTGAATGAACCTTACTTATGATAAATATATATCAAAGTGTTTTTAAAAAAAAGTGGTCAAGCTACTGACTAGCAAACCATTGCTTCACTTCAAAGATGAAACAGCATCAAGTTGCGCCAGGTCAAGTTTAGGTTGGATATTAGGAAGAACTTCTTTACAGAAAGGGTAGTTAAGTACTGGAATAGGCTTCCCAGGGAGGTGGCTGAATCGCCATCCCTGGATGTGTTTAAGAGCCGTTTGGATGTGGTGCTCAGGGATATGATTTAGCGGAGGGTTTTTAGAGTTAGGGTACTGGTTAGGCTGCAGTTGGACTTGATCTTCAAGGTCTTTTCCAACCTGGGTAATTCTATGATTCTATGAAGAAGTCTCTGACCAGGAGGCATTTACAATTTATCAATGTTGGATTTCAGAACCTCGGGAAAGCATGACTACAGCTTTTTGGTGGCTCTCATGATTGATTTTGTGTCAAATTTACAAGATCTGCTAGTAACCCTGCACAACAAATCCCCTCTTGACATCACTCTATTTTTTTGACTATACAGAAATCTCTAGGAATAGACCATCCAAAAAAACACTACCTTACAGTTAAGGCAGGACTTGGAAAACAGACACCTATGTGATCACAAATCAGTATAAGAAATCCTTCTGGAATCTCAGGAAATGTCAGGAAATAATTCTCACCCACCGTTAGCCACAATTTTTTTTAGATGGTGCTTTCAGTGTTTCTTTTAGATAATTTTGCTAAGAAGGAAGCATTTGAAAAATTCAGATGAGATATCGAAGCCAGAAATAAATGAATAAATAAACTAAACAAACAGCTATGCTTCAATAACTATATTCATAAAAAATAAGGTCCCTGCTATTAGTGAGCTAATAGAGCAAGAGATAAAAATCACTCTGCAAGAACACAATGGACAACAGCCTGCTAGCATTGTACATGATCAACACTTGGTAACAGAAGATAAACTAATAGGCTTGAAAGACTTGTTTCCTCCTAAGTATAGAACAAAACTCATTAATGTAAAGGAAGTTCCCGAAAATAATTTCAGGGAAACAGAACATATTCAAAACATTTTAAATATTTAGCATATCTTACTTTTCTCCTGTTTCTCCACAGTTGATTTCCATTGTAGATGAGGTACTAAGTGAACCTTAGATGATATGATCTGCAATCCCACATCTTATATTCTTGTTTTTTTTTCCCCTCAATAAACACTAGGTTTTCTCTAGAAATATTGTTTCTCTAGAAAAATTGTACTGACACTTCTACTTCATATATTTCATATTCCTTGCATTCCAGACTAGTAACATAAAACCTTTTACTCCATCCTAATCCCATAAAGTATTTATTATTCATTTTTGTTCAGGCCAGAAAATCTCAGTCCTCATTTTAGTCCCAATTCTGAAGCACAACCAATAAAAGACCTCCTTTTCCTGGATTCACACCCAAGACTCCAATTCTCTCCTAAATTTCATTTTTTTTCTTTTTGTGACACCTTCTCCCCTGCCATGTTTTCTTTACTCCTCACCCTTTCAGCCTTTGCTTACATTTCTCAGCCTATCTATCCTCAAGTCTATACCACTACATACATTAAAGTACTAACTTACAAGCACATTCTCTTTGTCAGAGCAGTCTCAGTTCACCTTTAGTATCTTCTGAGAAAGAACTCTAGAGTTTATGTTTTACTTCAGTTCCTTCAAATTTTCCCCTTATCGTGTTTTTGTGTAACCATTTCCATTCATTTCTCTCATTATCTCAATTTCTAAGTGTTCCTGACATTATTAAATAAGATATCCATCTTCCCTACCAAGTCTTTCATACCATTTGCTGCTGACCTGATTGTTCAGCCAGCCATACATGAACTCTAGGCAACCTGTAGTTAAAAAGAAACATTTCCTAGTCTACTTCTCCGCTTCTAGAACCTTGTCATAGTTTCTCCACAGAATTTCAGTCTCAATCTGTTTAACTATTTCTTTTCTTCCTGCCTGCATTTAGACCAAATGTTAGTATGGGGACACCAACTACAGTCCTTCAAGTGAAACTGGAGAAGCAACAATGACTGGAAAAAAAGAGCAGTAGTTCTAGTTGTACTTAAGCAACTTCATTTAATACCAGTTGCTCAACTGGCCTATAAGGACACAAAGCAGTTAGGAGCATCTAGGGAATTTAGGCCTGTCAACTTGATCCCTGGGCAGGGGATGGAGCAAATAATCCTAGAAAGCATCTTCAAAAGCATGTGAGACAAGAAGGTGAGGAAGTCTTCAGCACAGACTACTGCAAGAAGAGGTAGTCACTATTGATCAACCCAATAGCCTTCTTTAAGGGCGGCTAATATAAAGATGTTAACAAAGATGATAGTAAATATACAAAGGTTACATGCAAAGGAAAACTCACCAGTGTTGATGCCTTGGCTGAGGAAGCTGGGACAGTCTTCACTGATGAGCAATCTCCAAAAGATGCTTCCTCAGTGGGGTCAGCCCTAACATGAAGTATTAAAGGAGATGGAGTCAAGTTCCACCCCTTCCGGGAGCACAGCTACATTACTCTCACCTGTACTCCCGCAGCTGACCCAACACTTGCCTCAGCTGATTAATCAGAGGTTCAGGCTGTGATTACCAATTTCCCATACGCCTTCTATATTAAGGCCTGATGGATGAAGGGACAGCAGTGGATTTATTTATCTCTAATTTAACAAAGCTACTCTCTCTTTTAACATATGTTATATAGAGAAGAAAAGATAAGAGAGAAAATGGAT